>NC_136070.1:442459982-442784321 GCF_964261635.1 Lissotriton helveticus | reverse complement strand
GATCGGGTGGTGTTTCTTTCTGGATGGGTTCTGTGCGTTGTGCTTATGGGGTCTACATTGTTTCTGGGATTTTATGTGTGTGGCACTGATAACTATATGCACCCTGGAATGCTTGTATATCCTGTTTCTCCTCCTGACCATGGTTTCAATGGGTGTTTCTCCTCCTTCGTGGCTTGTTCCCGATACGTCTTATTTCCTTGTGTGCCGCCGTCTTTTCTCTGCCTGCTGTAACATTTGCCCTTTTCGTCCTGTTGATAGTGGCGCGTTTGCACATTCATCCTGCAGTGCTTTGTTGATTGGTGTGGGCGCAGTCTTGCGCCGAATGTAGTGTGTGATCTGTATATACTGTTTGCAATGCTTAACGCGCAATTCCCGTTATTGTGAGGCCTTAGGTGAATATTCTATAGTGTGGCCCACCTTCTCGGTGGCCTGGTCGGAGCATACGATTTCTTTTCATCGCATAAAATGAAACCTGCATTGTTCTTTTTCTGTCTGCTGTTGATATGTTAGGGCGCTATTGTCTCTCGCTTTTCGCTTTTTGCGATGACCTGTGCTGTTTCTGTATGTCATGGCGGCCGGCCCGTAGTGGTTGTAGGCAGACGCTGTGTGCTGTACGTAAGCTGAATAAAGGTTTCCAAAAAAAAAAAAAAAAAAAAAAAGAAAAATCAAAACTTACCTTCCAACTAAAGACATACAGCCTGGAGTACAATCCCTGGTGATTTCATGTCTTGAATATTGTATGGTGACCCTTGCGGGGTTTCCTAAAGTGAGCTTGGCCTCTCTCAACGCATAAGCCAGGCTCATCACAGGCTCCAAAAAACAATCACATTACAATTGACCCTTTGCAGCTGAACTGGCTGTCTATTGAAGTGAGGATTCTCTTAAAAATAGCTTGCTTCACTCATAAAGCCTTGCAGTACAATACTGCGGCCTATCTGGCGACCAAGCCTGTTCTTTCTGGCTTGGGTCGGAACTTAAGAATTACGTCCACACTACTCTTGAAACCTCCCAAATTCAAAAAGAAAAAGTACGTACAAACGTGCTTTCTCCTGCCTTGCGCCTAGAATTTGGAACACACTTCCTACTTAGATTAGAGCCAATCATTCCACTGCCTGCTTCAAGAAACAGGCCAAATTGATTTTCCTGAGTGATTATTAACTGCATCATCGTGTTCTCTTTTACATGTCCCCATGTTGACAGACTTGACATTTATCCCAAACATATCGCTCTCCATTTATTTTAGGTTTGGTTGATAATTGTTATTTTACCCTAAGACCCTCACCCTACAGTTTTGTCACTTACTTTAGTTCACTTTTGATTGTTTAGCTGAATGTTACAGGAAATGTTTTGCATTCTAGGAGAAATTGATCTAGGGTGGCCCTATAGAAGGTCCCTGATCCGGATTGTGTACTCCTTGTTGTTTCACAGTGTTGACGTCTACTGTACAGAATTAATTTCATGCTTTTGCCTTGTGTACAGCCCTCCGATACCCGCAATTGTCATGTTCACGCTTTATAACATTTACAAATAAATAAATAGGGATTCGGTTGAACAGAGTCCCAAAAAAAAGGGAGGAAAAAAAAGATAAAGGGGCAGGGTAGAAATATCCCAACCCCCTAGGCCTCTCGGGGGCAGGTGGGTCCCACCATGACCCCGCAGGGCCCAAAAAAGCATAAATAAATGTCCCCCCCCCCACCCCACCCCCATCCCCTAGGGCTAATTATGCCACAGGGACGAGCACCACTTCCCCGGGGTTTCATTAAATATGAATCCAGAAGAGGCTTTTTTTGGCCTCCCCTGCTGCCCCGGGGAACGCCACCTCCCTGGAGCTTTATTGTAAATCAATGCAGGGGGCCAGCTCATGCAATGTCCTGGGATACCCACCATCAGGAAATTGCTGTCTGCTATGGCTTGGCGTAAGCCAAAGCAAACTCTGCTCTGCTTCTAGTATGCGAGAGCAGAAAAGAAAAGGTCTCGCTTACTAGAAGCGGAGCAGAATTGATTTGGACAGAGGGAGCGGCATGTTCAGCAGGTCCCTCTATCCAAAAGCAATGCCAGCTTCCAGCAGGACATTGGGAGACTGCAGAGACGGCGGGGGCACAGAGGGTCCCCCCACGGTACCCAAAGTGAGAAACTGGGTGGCTTGGGTGAGACCAGGGCACCCAGTATTGTGGTCAGGACCCGGTGGATGGGGTCCCTTGGGCCAAAATTCGCACAGGAAAGGGGGGCCAAGCAGCTCCCCTTCATTCGTTTATTTAAAAAAAATATAAGGAAAATTATGGCCCCAGGGGATGGGGTCCCGGGGCCATAATGGGTCTGGGGAGGGGGGGCACACAGCCCCCCTTCCTTTATAATAAAAAATAAATAAAAAAGAAAATGGTACCAGCAGACCGCCAAAGGACCGGGCCCCTTTCTGCACCACTCTTCAATCGGGCCTCCGGGCGTGCTGCTGGTTGGGGAATGAAATCCCCTGGGCTGCGGATTGTCCTTGGGGGCCAACAAGACCTCCGGTTACCCCCAGTAAGTCCCACGCAGCAGGAATGCAGAGAGGTGGTCGTAGGCCACTCTCCCTTTCTCCACCAATCAGCAAACGCGCAGATCGGTGCATTGCTGGTGTGGTGGGGTAGGACGTCCCCTTGCCTACTGAGGGCCTCAGGACTAAAGTGGACTTCTTCCCCCAACCAATAGTGCACTAGGAGGTGAAGAGTGGAGGAGAAAGGGGGAGGCCTCCAACAACCTCCCAGCAATCCTGCTGTGTGGGACTTACTGGAGGTAACAAGCGGGGTAGTTGTCATCAAAGGACCCTCTGGGGCCAAGGGGACTTCACCCCACAACCATCAGTACGCCAGGAAGTGCGTTTGCATAGTGTTGGAGAAAGGGAGCGTGGCCTCTGAGGACCTTTAAGCAATCTCACTGTGTGGAACTTACTAGAAATAACAGGAGGAGTTGTTGGCCCCCCAAGGACATCCATGTGGGCCAACTACCCCTCCTGTTACCTTCAGTAGGTCCCATACTGTGGGATTGCAGAGAGGTCTTTGTGGCCCACCCCCTTTCTCTACCACTCTGTAAACACACCTCCTGGTGGACTACTAGTGAGGGGATGAATGTCCCCTTGGCTGCTGAGGGTCCTTGGGGGCAAACAACCCCTCCTGCTACTTCCCGTAAGTCCTACATAGCAAGATTGCAAAGAGGTCTTTGGAGGCCTTGCCCCCCCCCCACCTTTCTCCACCACTCTGCAAACATGTCTCCTGGCACATTACTGGTTGGGGAATGAAGCCCTCTTGAATGCTAAGAGACCTTGGGGGCCAAGAAGCCCTCCTGGTACTTTCTTTAGGTTCTACACAGCAGTCTTCCTGAGAGCTGGTCAGAGGCCCGCCCCCTTTCCCCACCACTCTGTAAACGCCACTACTACTTTACACAGATATTCACTGAAAAAACACAAAGGCTTCAGGGGTATTATAAGTAGGAAATTTAATTAAAAAACCCTTAAAAATTCACTGAAAAAAACTAATGTTACAGGGATGTTATAGGTAGGCTCGGGTTTCACTCGTACAAAACATATTAAATTCAGCTGTTATAGTCAGCCGAGTTTACTATAACTCATGCCTTCGCAATGTACTGCTTTTGAGCTAACATATTACATCGCTCATTGTAGGAGAGTAGGGTGTGCTTCCTATGGTCACCCCCACTTTTTTCTTAGTTTTACTGGTTTTCGACTTAGATGTGGCTGTGGGCCTGCTAATCAGACCCACAGCCCAGATGCACTCTCTAAATTCACACCATGTACTCTAGGTACAACCACAATTGGGAATTGGTTCACCTTGTCAGCCCCTGTAGAAGTGTACCCTAGGTACTCAGGGCATAGGTGTAACCAAGGCCTATCAGGGGCTGCAGCATGTATTATGCCACCCCTGGCTGGCCACTCAAACTGACACAACTGGCTGATCACTCAGCTGGGGCAAGGTCGTGTAATCACCCCTTGCTTAGGTATAGTATTCCTATATCTAACCTTATATATAGACACACAGTAACCTATAAGTCACTCCTATGGCAGGCCTTAACAATCCTGGAGGCAGAGTGCTTGGTTATGTGCGAGATGGTGCTCTAGCATGAGCTGAGCCGGTCTGCATCTTTCGGAACCATGTCCTTATGGCTGTTCTATGATATTGCCATACCATATACTCTTAAGTGAATTATAATCCTCGCGGTTGAATGCCAACTTTGGTTTGGCTTTATCTAAACATGTCGTGTAAGGTGTCATACGCTTTGGAATACTACCCCCTCGCCAATTCTGGCGACAGGGGTAGCATTCCACCTTTCTAGAGGGAGAAGACATGTTGTTGCTGACTATCCCGGTTAAAGTTAACCTGAGCCCCAGCGTCACAAAATGGACGCTGCTGCCACAGACACAAGTCTGACCTCCTGCTGCTGGGAGTCCTTCCAGTCACGGAGGTTTGGACAATAGGTTTCCTGCCTGGAGAGGTGCGAGCACCACCCCAGACAGGACTTTGTGTATTGGGACAGGGAGGGGCTCGAGGATTCCCCGACCGTTTCCCAATAACTTCTGGCCCCCGGAAACAGTGTCCATTGTACAACCTGCAGAATCTGTCCGTAATCTAGGGGTTATGCTTGACCACAGGCTTAGCATGGAGACCCATGTTCAAAAAACATCGGCCTGCTGTTATGCCATCCTTCGCTCTCTTAGGAAAGTCTTGCCCCTCCTACCCACCCAGGCCCGCGCCCAAATGGTTAGGTGTACCATCCTGAGCAGGTTGGACTATTGCAATGCCCTCCTGCTTGGGTCCCCTGAGTTTCTGTTGGATAGGCTCCAAAGGGTTCAATCTGCGGCCGCAAAATTAGCCTTGGGGCTACCAAGAAGATCTCACGGACCATCTGCCTTGGCACAATTGCACTGGCTCCCTCTCAGACAGAGGATCCAGTTCAAGGCCCTCTGTATTGTGTTCAGGGCCCTCCATGGCTCCGGTCCAGCCCCTCTTCAATCTAAGTTTGTGTGGTATGCTCCTCCAAGACAACTTCGCTCCTCTGACGGGAAACTGGTGGTCATTCCCAGATTTAGGAAGGTCAGAGCCGGAGGTAGATCCTTTGAGGTGGCTGCCGCCAGACTCTGGAACTCCCTTCCCTCCGAGATCAGGCACATTAATGAACTCCTACCGTTCAGAAAAAAGGTTAAAACTTGGCTTTTCTGACTAGCCTTCTCCCATTTTCTCCACTCCCCGCTTCTTTCTCAGACTCTGTCAGCGCCAGGATGCCTGTAATGGTGACAGTTCGCGCTTTATAAATTCTTAAATAAATATAAATAGATTGAGACACTGCCTGGGGCACACTAGGTGCTCCATGCATACCCCAGTTCAAACCGGTTGCTGGGGCACTCCAGCCCCAGCTCTGGCGCGAAACTGGACAAAGGAAAGGGGGTGTAACCACCCCCCTTCCTGGTCCCACCCATAGGAGGGACCTAGAATGTAATCCAGCCCCTTTTAGTTGGACACGAAACTCTGGCCCTTCGACGTTCAGCTGAAGACTGAAGAATCTCCCTTGTGGCCAAGGAGTGACCACCCTGGGCAACCAGGCACCATCCAGCAAATCAATGGCTTGCTTTGTCGACGCTCCCACCGGGACCCGAGCACAGAGCCTGACAAGACCCAGACTTCCAGACCTCTCTGACCCTCTTTTCGAGACTGCAGCATAGCTGAGATCCATGGAGGCGAGGAGACAAGTGGGACCAGACATCTTGAAAAGCCTGCACATTGCTAACTGTGCAGCTCCTGAGGTATCCTCGAAGCTGTGCACTGGGGATTGAGAAGCCCCGAATCGGAGCTCCACCTACAACGAAGATCTGCCCTCCACACTCCACGAGTTCTGCGTGGGGCCCTTCTGCTTATGTTCTGCTCGACGCGTTGTCCGGTTGCTGGCCCGTTGGCTAGTAGCCTCTGTGACGACAATCCTTTTGAACTAACTCGCTGGTCTAGTTGCTCCAGACTGGCCCTTGCCTCCCTGCAAAGGTGAGGCACCTCAGACCTTGCTGGTCTGCACCAGAAGCCTTCTTTGAATCCTGCGTGGGATGCCTTTGCCAAGGCTTGTTGACTCCAATCTGGCAGTCGACCCCTCCATCTGCGAGAACCTTCGTGGGACAGCTCGCCTCCAGCACCTGGTCATCCTCGACGCCTCCTGGTCCGCGTGGCTGAAGAGACAAGCTTCAAAACAGCACCTGATTGCTCCTCAACGTCGTCTGGTTCCTTCCTGGTTCCACCCGGTCACTGGCTAGTGACCCAGACTCTGTCCCCTCTGCTTTCAGGTCCTCTTCATCCTCGATCCACCCTTGGATCCATCCGGACATCTTCCGCCTGGTCGCCTGCAGGATCTTTCTTCACAGGCTCCATAGACTTCAACGGCGAAGCCCGACACATCTTCACACCTATGCACCCGCCGTCCGTGGGTGAGGTAACGCGAGTACTTCGGTGCTCCCAAGGGTATTGACTATCCAAGTGTCTAGGGTTTTAGTTGTTTCCTTCTAGCTAAACCGGAAGTGTCCCAAATCCTTCTTTATCTAACTTCTAAGTTCTCATTGACTTTACACTGACTCTCGCGTGTGGGTAAAGACTCTGCACGCGCCGCCTGTGGGCCTCCTACTTCTAAACTAAGGTTCAGATAGTGTAGCCCCAGCGATTCCCAAGGCCCTAGGCCTTTTCTCGTGACGTGGTACTTATACCACTTTAATATATGGTTTGCTTCGCCCCTGGGGTCTAACTGTAAATTGTGCAACTTAACGTATTCTGACTAAGTAACTTGTTATGTGCTTTGACCTCTGATCTCAAAGAGTTCAGAGGAGTGCGTTAGTAAATAAATACATATATATTTTATATATATCCTGTGTGGTGTCCTTTCATTCGATATTCAAGGGGTTACATATGGTAAAACAGCTGGCTTTACACGCCCTCAAGAGTCTTTTAGCCTAAGACTGTTCTGTCCACGCTACCACTAGGATAGCTGGTCTATAAGGTTGTCTTACAACCATCACCATAAGGGTTGTTTGGAATGGTGCAAGGTGTTCACTAGAATAGTGAACATCATATACCAGGACAACTTCTCACACTCATGACATGGTCAGTGACATTACTGATGACATCATCCACAAAAATCACTAAGGCACCCACTCACATTCCTATTGAACCTTTCATACACCCACTCCCACTTAACCATTCACAAACCCATTCACAGACCTATTCATGTACTTACACACCCACTGATTTATAGATCTACATACAATTTCCTCTCACCCATAAAGCCACTCATACACCTACTCCTTCACTAATACAGCCACTGACATATCAACTCATACACCCATACAAGCACTCACACAGTGCGTCAGTCACCCACAGAGCTACTCACTCACCAATACAGTCAATCACACAGCCACTTACCCATACAGTACACACACACTCACTTATACAGATACCAACATGTAATCACTCACCTATACAGTGACACAAGCACATACTCACCCATACAGCCACTCTAACATTCACTCACTCCCCCATATAGTCACTTATACCTCATCACTCATCTATATTGCCTTTCAAATACCCAGTTACCCATATACCACTGACACATCCACTCACCAACACAGCCATATACACACACACAAACCCATACAGCCCCTCACACACACACTCACTAGACCATGCAGCCACTGACTCATCCACTCACTCATCCAGACAGGCAGTCACACACACCCTCGACCACCCACTCAGAAATCCATTTAGTTACTCAGACAACCAATCAATCACCCATACATTCACCGAGACACCTAATCACTCACTTATACAGTCAGTCACACCCCTATGAATCATTCATACAAGCCCTCATGCACCCGCTGTTTCACCAATACACCTTGGTGTATATATATATATATAACACTCAAACTTTTTTAAAACACTCACAGTCACTGGATGATGTCATGAGTGATGGCAGTTGAGATGTCATGAGTGATGTCCTCAGTGATGTCACTGACCCTGTCATGAGTGATGTACTATGTGAGGTCATAAGCAGTGCATTGCAGGCGCAATTTAGTTAGCTCAGCTAACTATAACTGCTGAATGCCACTCGTTTTGTACAAGTGCAACCGGAGCCTAACTAGAACGTCGCTGTAACCTTTGTTTTTTTGTGAAATATATATATTTGCACACCTATACATACATATATCCTACTGGAGCTCGTCAGTAGGTAGTTCTAGATATATAGATAGGACCTGATTTCCATAGGAAATGCATTTTTTAACGTGCCTTTATCTTTAGCGCTGGTTGACTAATCTTAAAGAAATGTTCCTAAAAATGTGCCCTACTCCATCTGGACATGGGGTGATCTGTCAAGCAAGGCCAAAGAAAAAGGAGGGGAGGGGTAAAAAAAAGTGCATTTCACATGCTAATTCCAATAGGAATTTTGAACGTGAATACAGCCCGAACCGCTGGATGGATTTACATAAAATTTGGCCGAAAGGTAGCTCTTGGTCCAGAAAGAGTGCTTTTAGTTACTTGGTGTAAATATGTTCAATAGTTCTAGAGATAGTAAAAGAAAACCAAATTCGTGTATGTAGGGAGGCGGGTCCTTTGCAATGCCAACACAGAGCTTCGCGAACGTACGTGCCAGGAGCAGTGCTGTGATTAGCTGGCCGCAACCTGGTCATAAATTTGTGGCGGACAGGTTATGTACCAGGACACGGTGCTGGGGGTTAAAATAGATGCTTTAAACCATAGTATGTGTCAGGGTAGAGGTACCCTGACCCCATGGGTGCATTTTAGGTTCTCTGAGGGACCCTTTATGACTATCAAAATTCCCCAAACCATTTTTTTTCCATGTGTGGGAAGTCGCGGAGCTGGCACATCCCTCTGCACAGCTCACCATGCACAACTGCGGTGGAGTCTCAAATGTTGCTGAAAATGTGAAAACAATATATACATTCACAATCATACACTTACGCACCCACTCACAGACCCAATCAGACACTAACGCATCCACTCGCAAACCCACTCAGACACCCGCTCATACATGCACTCACTTGTGAACCCACTCACAGATCCATTTCGACACTCACAGACTAACTCACGCACCCACTCAGAGAAGCTCATGCACCCAGTCACAGACACACTCTGACACTGATCCACAAATAGCATCTGTTACCATGCATGCAAAAGATTGCCATTCCTGGTTCTTTTCTACTGAGAATAGTTCTCATCATTATGTCTGATAACACATTTCAACTAAAAGTGCGTTAAAAATCGAAGAACAAACAAACTAATTTCACAGGTATGTTAATACTGGGGCACATTATAGCCCTTCTGTATGAGAGACCCTGGCCAGGGTTAGAGTCAATGGGGTTACGTCCAGGACGTTCTCAATTGAAAGAGGAACCAGACAAGGTTGCCCCTTGTCCCCTCTGTTATTTGCGATTGTCCTAGAACCCCTGGCATGCCTCATTCGCGCGCACCCAAACATAACTGGCTTTCGTGTAAAGGACAGTGGTGATTTGGATGAACGCATATCCCTATATGCTGACAACCGGTTATATGTTACGAGCCTGGAAACAACATTCCCAAACATCATGGAGAGTTGTGAGGACTATGGCAGGTGTGCGGGGTACAGAATTAACTGGGGAAAATCAAGTGTCTACCCGGTAGTTCAGGAGGTCGAAAACATCACGTATCCCAGCCAACTACAGTCGTACCCACGGGGATAAAATATTTAGATATCCACATAACGATAGATAGACAAATGGCCCTGGAGCGGAGCTTGTACAAGGTACTGGGGGAATTCCGTTTAAACGCGGACCGTTGGGCCTCCTTACCCCTAACACTGCTTGGAAGAGCACCGCAATGATAATTGTATGTTTTGCAGAATACATACCAGTTAATCCCAAAAGAGGTGTTCATTAAAATTGATGACATCCTGCAGAAATTTCTCTGGGGAGGGAAGCCCCCCAGGGTGGCGCTAGGGAAGTTGCAATGTAATCAATATAGTGGTGGCATTTCCCTGCCAGATTTACGGGCTTACTACTGGCCTGCCCACCTGATAGTAATCAACGAATGGGCCTTTGGAGAGATGGATCCGCCGGCATATGCACTCTAGCATACTCAGTTCCTCTATTAGGTCATACTCCCATTACCTTTACAGAGGCAAGGGTGTTGCGAAACTGTTACTGGCCACGCAAATAGCGATAATGGCATGGAAAAAGGCGGAGAGGTGCATGAAATGGGAAGATCGGGTGACTAAGAAAACTCCGCTTTGAGTGGGTACCAAAGGAATTTGCCAAGCTGAAAGGCTTTCAAAAGTGGGATTTGGTAGGCATTTACCAGCTTAAGGACATAATATATCGTAAAGAGCTGGTGACGTTCCCGCACCTCCAGCTAGACTATGATATGAACAAGACGCAACACATTAAGTATGCGCAATGCAGGCAATTGAGGCATGCCTGGTATGCAGAACATATTGATGCGGAGGGCCTCCCGGAGTATGCCCCGTTAGAAGGGCGACTTTTGATGGGAGACATTGGTGAGAAGGCGGCGTCGTGGACTCATCGGACAATCATGAATAATACACCGGACCCAATGCGGAAACTGAGAATACAGTGGGAGGCGGACGATCTAGATTGGGAAATGGCCCGGATACACCCGAGGGAGGTGGCCATTAGATCGTGGCTGCGCCCAATTCAGTTTAAATACTTACACAGAATGTACTATGATAGAGCCAGACTACATAAGATGGGTAGAGCGTAGTCCCCCAACTGCCTGAAATGAAGAACATGGAAGGGACTTTCACACTTTTTGGGGATGCACAGTTATACTGGGGCACTCTTCTGAATGAATTGGAGCTAATATTGCGTGAATAAATACCCCCAGACCCTGTGTTTATTCTGCTGGACATACCCACGGAGATTGATCTCCCCAAAGTAAAGCCGACATTGCTCCAGCTGGGTCTGGTGGTGGCCAAAAGGGACATGGCAAGAGTGTGGGGGGCAGATCCTAACCCAACACTGGAAGAATGGCGAAGACGGATGGACATGTATATGTTGGGGGAGAAGACAACATATAAAGCCAGGGGATGCCCCAAAAAGTTTTGGAAAATATGGAAGCCATGTCTGACATATTATGGCCTGATGCTCACGGACTCTCAGTAGACTGGGGGGGAGAGGAGATACCGGGGAGAAGGGGGAAGATGAGAAGAGATGCCGTTGACAGACTATCCGTTGCTGTTGATTATTTCTGTGCTAATTGTCTTTGATCTTGCTGTATCCGTAATGAACATAGAAACAAGATGTTTTGTGTACCTGATGTGGTTTTGCAATGTGATTAAGAAAATGCAAATAAATACATTCCAAAAAAAATAAATAATGGGGCACATTAATAATGTATATTACCTACTGGCGGTCGCCAGTGGGTAGTTATGGTTAGGATCTAGTTTCAATAGGAAAATCGTTTTTTTGACTTGACAAAATGTCAAAATGGGTCTTGATGTGCCTGGAAAGTTTCAAGGTGATCTGTCAAGCGGGGGCTGAGAAAAAGGGGACACAAAAAAGCGTTTCTCCCATGTTAATTCCCATAGGGGATGTTGAACAGGACTACAGCCCGAACTGCAGGATGAAATTTGATCAATTTTGGCAGAAAACTAGTTCTTGGTCCTGAAAGAATGCTTTTTAATATTTTGGGCAGGTGTGTGGCTATGTGAGTGACTATAAGGGTGAATGACTGGTTGTAAGAGTGGTTGTATGGGTTAGTGAAAGGTTGTGCGAGTGGCTATACAAGTGAGTGGGTGGATGGGGGAGTGCCTCTGTGGAAGAGTGAGTGGGTATGCAATTACTGGTATAGGTCTGTCAATAGTTATGTGAGTGATTGTATGGGTGTGTGAGTGGGCATACTAGAGGTTGTATGGCGGTGTGAGTGGGTGTGCAAGAGTCTCTGTGGATGATATAATCAGTGATGTCAATGATGTTACTGATCATGCCATGAGTGATGTAATATGTGAGGTCATAAGAAGTACATTGCGGGGTTGTACGCTCTAGTTCGCTCAGGTAACTAGAACTACTGAATTTCACAAGTTTTGTACGAGGGAAATTCGAGCCCAACTAGAACGTCCATGTAACCTTTGTTTTTTTTGTTTTTTCAAAATCTATTTCCCAACTATAACGTCCCTGTAACCTTCTGTTTTTTAAGTGAATTTCTATTTTTTTTTCACTGGTAGTCGCATTTGTAGAGTGTGGAGAAAGGAGGCTGGTCCTCCGACCAGCTCTCAGGAATCCAATAGGAAGGGACTTACTGGATCCAGCATCCAAGACGGCTTCATACCCCAACCAGAATTGCACCAGGAGGTGCATTTGCGGAGTTGTGGAATATTGGGGCGTAGCCCCCAAAGTTCTCATACCAATTGCTCTCTGTGGAACTTAGTGGAGGTAACAGGAGGGTTTGTTGGCCCCCAAGAACCCTCTGGAGCCAAAGGGACTTCATCCCCCAAACAGCAGTGTGCCAGGAGACGTGCTTGTGGAGTGGTGGAGAAAGGTAGCGTGGCCTCCGAAGTCCTTTTCAGCAATCCGGCTGTGTGGGACTTACTGGAGGTAACAGGAGGGATTGTTGGACCCAAGGACCCTCTGCAGCCAAGGGGACTTCAGCCCCTAACCAATTGTGCACCTCGAGGCAAGACTTCAGAGTGGTGGTGAAGGATGTGGGGCCTATGGCAACTTGCTAGAGCTTTTATTCCTTTTAAAAAAAATAAAAACTGGTTTTAGGTGAGGGGTTACATAGCCTCTCTTCCCTGGCCTGTGTTCAGCCCTGGGAACCTCATCCCTGGGGCACAACCTTTTTTTAGTCGGGGAGGGGGCCGCATGGGCCCCCTCCCGGGGCCAGCCTCTAGTGTGATTGCCCTATCCAACCAGCACAACCACTTAGCAATGTTGGGGACCACAGGTAAAGCCCATGCCCCCGGTGGTCCCTGCCAGAGCCATCATTACTTTGACATAGAGGGAGCTGCTAAGATGCTTCCTCTGTGTCAAAGCAATTGTGCTCCACATTGAGCAAGCAAGAACATAATGTTCTTGCTTCCTCAAAGCGGAACACAGTTTGCTATGGCTTGGCAGGTGTGGCTAAGCTCCCGCCAAGCCACAGCAAACACCTATGTCCCAGGGGTGGGCACCCTGGGACATAGCAGGACCCGGCCCTGGGGGGTGGCGGTCCCCAGGGCCACCTTTGGCTCCAGGAGGGGCATGGCCCACCTCCATTTTATTATTTAAGCCCCGGTGTTACACATTCATCATGAAGACGTCAGGGGGGAGTGACAAGAAGTTTGTGTGGCTGTGGGAGATGTTCCTCATTACCTAGGTTGTTTTCCTCCCAGGGCTGTTCAGCCGTAATGGAGTTGTATTCCCAGTTGGTGGCTTGGTGGGAGAGGGCAGAGGGAGAGACTGTAGACAAATGTGTGTCGTACACTGTTAAGAGACAGAACTACATTTCCCATGATTACGGCCAGACCGGAAGAATAAAAGAGGCTCCTGGGTTCAGCGCGCTGCAGATTGTTCTTGCCGGACCTTTTGAGTGGAGCTGCTGTACGGTTGCTATTTTTGGGGAGTCTTCTTGTGGGTAAGGGTGCAGTGCACCAATCAAAGATTACATTTCTTGGCGATCTTTTGGAGACAGTGGCATAGTGAAGGTTTGCTCCGTAGGCACCGCTCGGCTTCGAATTTTATAAAACAAAGCCAGCGTTAAATACTGTGTTCGGAACAGGTTTCACTCAAAGACATTTTATGTGAGGCCTTTGCCGGGGGTATTCTGCTAGAAGCATTTCACGGCTCGGTGAGCAGAACTTCACCTTGCCAAGATAACTGTTATTGTTTTGATTCTGTGGTACTTGGTGAGTGGGATAAAACTTGAGTATCCAAAGGAAAATACTAAGCCAGTGGTTGAAATGAACATGGCGTAAATACAATATTATGGTGTGCAAATTTGGCTATCATTTTTGTCATTGAGAAAAAGTCATAAGGAACCTGTGAGCTATCAAAAAAGGAATTATTGGTTATGAGAATAAATATTATCTGATTACTTTGATAAGACTGTCGCACATTGGAACCTTTATTTTTGTTATTATTTAGCATACACATATTACTATATACATACTTCATAAAAATAAATGTTTAAACTCATGTTTTTGTACTAATTTTCTTTAAAATGTATCTTTAAGACTTATTTTCCGTTTTCGCAGTTATTCTGGACATCGCAATGACATCAATAACCACGATGATCGCGCCTTTTCCATAAAGTCTACAACACGTATATCAACACATGTTACAGTATTTTACACTCTTGGGGTTTCTTACAGTATTCACTAAAGTCATATTTTTGTAGAGCGTTTCTATAAAACCCATCCCTAACGCCTATTTTATCTGATCGGATAGAGACATCTAGCCGCAGAGTCCTAATTTTGTAATTTGAATTTTTGAATTCTCAAACACGATGTCGTCGGCTCTAGTCATGCAATCAGTGGAGCCATAGACCTCCGGTGCTGGGATGTCAGTTTCTTCTTTTCTGCGCTGTAATAGGCATCCTGAGAATGGGTTCCCCGGGTCGATTTTTTCTTGACATGATTCGACACTGATTTTTTTTTGTCAAATCTGTTTATTAGCATTTCATATTTTCAAGGTACAATACAGATAGTGAGCAGTTTATCATGGCATTCCGGCCAGCCTCAACATTCAATCATCACATATCAGTACAGAGTGAAATCGTGTAGCTGCGCCACCAATATCGTTAAAGCGAAGAGCCTGCGCTCAGAACTGACTGTTACGAGTAGGGCCTAGTCTGACACCCCCAACCTTTATTCATGTCTATCTGTTAGCTCAGTCTTGCACAGTAGCATGCTTGTGGGGTGGATCCTTTTACTATGGACTCGCGCCCAGAAATGACTTTTATCTAACAATTATACATAAAGAACTTGAACAGTAGCGGCAAAACATATACATTCATGCTTGCTGATTCTCCTCCCCCCCCCTCCCCACCCGGCACCCTCCCGTGTGTGCAACATCATCCGTGAGTAAGTGTGTATCGCAGACTTGCGTGCCGAAGGCTGGAAGGCTGTGTGACAGGGTATCCGGACAGTGAAGTATCCCACGGTACGTGCCAACCCTTCAGGCTATTGACCTAGGTCACTTCTGCATCAGGATTGCTAGCCCCCCCCCCCCCGGCAGCCGTAGGGAATTGAGCATGCGCTCCCATTGTTCCGCCATAGGTGTTTTTCGGAGCCCCGTCGTTTTCTCCCTCCGTATGGCGATCCATTCCGCCCGAGCCCACGCCTGAAGGGAGGAGACCCACGCCTGCACAGCAGGTGGTTCGCGCGCTTTCCACCGTTTCATAAGGAGGCGCTTCGCTACCACCAACCCCAGGTCTAAGAAGCGGGAAGATGCTTTGTCTTTGGGTGACCTCTCGAAGTGGTGTAAGAGGTACTCGGGCCAGCTAAAGGGAATTGTGCGACCCGTGCACACCTTGAGCATTCCACATATCGCAGTCCAGTAATCATCCACTCTAGGGCAGTTCCATAAGAGGTGGATAATGCCTGCGTCTAATTCATCGCATCTGGGGCAGGACGCGTCGGAGCGGTGGAAGTATCTGTTGATGAGCTCAGGTGTAAGGTAGGCCCATTGAACAATGAAGAGTTGTATCTGGCGAAAGCGCATGTTTCGGGGAATGGGCACCGGACTCTTGAGAACTCTCTCCCATTCGTATCAGTCAGTGGCCGTTCCAAATCTCGTTCCCCGAGCAGTGGGCCCTTAGCGATGCGGCAAACAAGCGGACCAGGTGCCTACCCCTCCCCATAACGTGCAGGTATTGTACGGTTAAATGTTGTTCAGGCTCTTTCGTCATGTCCCCCCCCATCTAGCCGTCATGTCCCCCCCCATCTAGCGTCTCATATGCCACTAGTGCTCCATCCCTGAAAAGATCGCCCAGGGTCTGGATGTCAGCCTCTCTCCACTGCTCCAACATGGGGTGCGTGATAGCCCCCCCACCCCCTGGAGAGCCCTCCAAGGGTATAGCAGGCGCATACGGGAGCATCTTTTGAGTGAGGAACAAGGCCCTAAGGAAGCACTTGTATGCCACCGCCAGCAACAGCGGAGCGGGCTTCTCAGGCGCCGTCAGCGGGTAAAAGAGCTTGGTGACAAGGCACAAAGAGTATGGCGGCTCGGTAGTAGCAGTGTCTTCCCGACCCTTATCTGCCAACCAGCGGGCAATCCATTGTAGCTGCGCAGCCAGATAGTAGTGCTCAAAACAGGGGGCGGCTAGCCCTCCCTTGTCTGTTGGCAGAAACAGTTTCGCCAGCGCTAATCGATGCCGGGACGTGCCCCAGATGAAGTCCCGTAGGACCGCATTGAGTTTAGAGAAGAAGGGGGCCGGGATGAATAACGGCAAGTTGACAAAATAGTAGAGGAGCCGGGGAAACATGACCATTTTGGCAAGGGCTACTCTGCCCGTGACTGTCAACGGAAGCGTGGACCAAAAGCTTATCTGGGATCTGAGCGCTTCCACCGCCCGTCTCAGATTTCCGTCGAATAGGTCAGCTGGTTGGCGATAGATCTGGATCCCCAGGTACTTAAAAGTATCAGCCTTCCATTGGACTCTCGTGCCCCCCAGGCAGTACTCCGGGTCTCCCACCCCACTATCGAACGCGTATAAACAGGATTTGGATACGTTTACCCGGAGTCCCGAGATTTCTACAAACTTACTCAGCAGCTGGGTCACCTGTTTCGGTATGCAGTTCACATCTCGTATAAATACCAGCAGGTTGTCGGCGTAGAGAGAAACCTGGTGCGTTGCGTCTCCCTGAGGGATTCCCGCATCTAGGGTCTGTCGCAGTGCCGCCGCCAGAGGCTCTATCGCCAGTGCAAACAGTAGGGGCGACAGGGGACAACCTTGCCTAGTGCCCCTGCCCACCGCCACCGCCTCAGAGATGTAAGGGTCCAGCCGCACACGCACTACAGGGTTGTTGTAGAGGAGGTTGACCATTTGTAGGAAGCCCACACCGAACTCAAAGCGCATAAGCACCTTGGCTAAATATCCCCATTCCAGGCAGTCAAAAGCCTTTTCCAGGTCGAGCAGTAGGCATCCCGCTCTGGGCCATTTCTTCGGTGCCTCAGCCACTATTCGAAAGAACCGCCTAAGATTTAAGGATGTTGACCTTGCCGGCACGAACCCGTTTTGATCAGTATGTATAAGGTGCGAAGCCACCGGCATTAGCCTTTCAGCAGGCAGCCTTGCCAGGATTTTATAGTCGACATTGAGCATTGCCAATGCCCTGTATGAGCCCAGCGCTGTTGGATCCCTATCCGGCTTAGGTAATGAGACCAGGAAAGCCTCCCGCATGGACGGGGGGAGTGAGCCCTTATCAATTGCTTCGTTATACATGCGGAGGAGTAAGGGCGCTAGGGTGTTCTCTGTAGGCTTTATAGTATTCGGCAGGCAGACCATCGGGCCCCGGTGTCTTCCCGGTTGCCAGAGCCTGGATCGCGTAACCCACCTCCTCCAGTGCGAGGGGTGCGTTAAGGGCACCCTGGACCTGATTTGACGCTGATGGTGGAACAGTTAGTATGCCTTTATCTGATGTCTACAGGTTTCAAACCTTTAGGGTCTTGTAGCCGACATATACCATGACGAACCCGCATACAATCTGCATGTAGTGTTTAGGAGAGCACCACAACGCCGTAGATTGTGAATCCTACCAGAAACTAAAACCAAAGTCGTTAAAGGAGCGACATTTGAAGTTGATGGTGGTGTGTGGGTGATGATCCTCGAAGGCTTCCCAGCCTTGTTCTTCATCATCTCGGGATAAGCAGGGTCAATCTATGAGCCGAAGCTGGTCTGGAGAACGTTGTTCTCCGGGAAAGTCAAAAGGTAAGGGACGGTTGAAGACGCAGCATTCTCGGACTTCACCACGTGGAGACTCAGTCCCTCATGTTTCCTTCCGATTGACGGTTGAAGAGGCCGTACAAGACTCCGCACCGCGTCTCCCCGTGTTTTCGGGAGCCGGGGTATCGATGGCTCAGATGAAGGAATATTATAATTCCTTGCACCTCATCTTTGGGATCCCATCTCCCTCTGGAGCACCTTTAGGCCCCAAGGAGGTGAGTGAGGCGCCGGAGGGTTTGCCCTCTAGACAGTTGAGCCGTTGGAATGGAGGGGTTGCCGCCGGTCGACTTCGGCTGACGCCACTTTGGTGCAGGTCCACAATCCTTCGGGATCTCTACCTACGACATCGGACTTCGATCAGCCGACTCAGACACTGACGTCGGCTGCGTTGGTCAGGGTTGCTTCTCCTTTTCCGTGTAGGCGATGTCTGATGCAAAGTCGACTATTCAGACTGAGGGGGAATATGCAGGTTTTAATTCCTTCTCAGGAAGAGGCTGTGGAAAGACAGCCTGCGTCGATTGAGGCAGGGCCCTTTCAGCCCATTTCTGACATAATGTGCCTCAGATGGAGGAGAGCTGTTTGTCTGCTCTGGGAGAGGCTAATGGCCTGGATTCATCATCAGCTTCAGGGTTGCTTTCTCCCCCTGGCCTTGCTACGGAGGCAAGTTCCTCCTTTGCAGACATGCTAAGAAAAGTGGCTACAGTTTTAAACTTATGGTGCAAAGGTCCACAGACCCTTTGATTGAGGTCCTTCTTCAGGGACAGACAGGGGAAGAACCTGTTCTCCCATTTAGGGAGGCCCTTTTTAGGTTTTGCCTCGCCAAAAAGATGCGCTCTGCACATCTTTTTCGCGCAGGCGAAAACCTGATGAGAATTGTAGTGTGCTTTGGGTCGGCCCTCCTCATTCATTGGCTGGCTCCGTAAATGGAGCCTTGCCATTGGACGAGGGGCCTGTCCGTCAATGCCGGACCAGACACGGGGGCGTTCCCGACATTCTTTGGCTTTTGCCGACGTCACGCGACGCCGGGAACGCCCCCGAGTCTGTTCCGGCATTGCCGGCACCTCCCTTGCTCCCCCTCCCGCTTGTTTCCTGGTGCCCGCCTTCGTGCTCCGGCCGGCCGTCGTCAGCGTCTCTCCTCCCCCTTTCCCGCCCCCTCCCGCTTGTTATTTCAGTTATTTGCTCAACAAAGAATATTTTGAACCTCTGTATTCTAACCACTGCTAAAATTGGTGCATAAACTATTATAACTTCGTCCGCCAGAAGAAATCGTTTCAGATTCCGAACTAATGCTACGTTTATTTTGCTGTGTATTTACTTATCACTAAGCTCTGGGAAGATTCACAAAATCAAACACTAGGCCGCATATATCCACACGTCGGACCTAATGTCCCGCCATGTTAGGTGTAGCTGGCCGATTCAACACCGTTTGGGCGTGGTTAGATGCTTTGACTCCATTCCCCGTTTCTTATATCCCTGGGTAACTTGCACCCACTCTAGATTTTCGCCTGCATATGGGGAACCTTATATTGAGAGTGCGCAGCAGCAAATATAAGACAGAGGCGAAGTCCGCTTTTCTCACGAATGACCACCAACGCAGCCTCTCCCATCTGGATTTTATGTCCGCTCCCCAGAACATAGAGCAGGTCACGTGAGAAGAAATGTCATAAACAAAGAAAAGGGGTGTCACGAGACAGCTCGTGCGCAGGCTCCCCTTGCAGATGTCAGGTTTAGTCCTTCTTTTCTGTCTCTGTCTGTGTTGACAGGTACCGTGGGTTGGCCTGGCTGTCCTAGGGCTGCGCATGCGCTGTTGCTCAGCTGTCACCGCTCCCGGTCTGCGCTGGTGTCGGGCGAGGTCGTCAAGTAGAGCCCGGTGCCTCGCCATGGCTGGCGCTCCCGGGGCCTCAGTTAACCCCTTCCTGAGCGACTCGGAAGAGGAAGATGAGACCGCGGCAGACCTCTTGTCCCCGTCAGGCGGCTCGGAGCCTGCTCTGTCACCAGCTGGACCCCCGGTACCGGCCCCTCCCACGGGCCCTGCAGCGGAGCCGCGCTCGGTGCCGCTGGATGTGCTGGCCGCTCAACTCCTACGGGAACAGCTGGTGCTGACGGCGCTGGAGCTGCACACTGAGCTGCTGGAGAGCGGCCGCGAGCTGCCGCGTCTGCGGGACTATTTCTCTAACCCGGGGCATTTTGAGAGGCAAAGCGGGTGCACTCCGCCCGGAGCCGGCCCCGGGGGCGCCCCAGTGCCGGCCGGGGGGCCCCGCGAGGCCTCGCACAGCGCAGGAGCAGCCGGCGGAGGCAGCCTGAGTAAGTGTTCCTAGTGCATGTGACATCTCTGTGATTAAGAGTGTCAGCGAGGAAGGGGGTGGAACCTGATCGTGAAATGCACAGATCACCAGTGTGCACCCTTGGCACGATTCTGTGTAAGGCATGGTAGTGATGGATGAGTGGGTTGGCCCATCCTTTTGGCTTCATTATTTGTTACCTATCCAAAGAATGATTTTCTGCATCCCCTGTGAGGGCTTGAGGTGCAATGACACCTTTTCCTTCTTCCGGACTTTCTCGCAGCCTGCCCTCTCGCAGCCTGCCCTCTCGCAGCCTGCCCTCTCGCAGCCTGCCCTCTCGCAGCCTGCCCTCTCCCAGCCTGCCCTCTCCCAGCCTGCCCTCTCCCAGCCTGCCCTCTCCCAGCCTGCCCTCTCCCAGCCTGCCCTCTCCCAGCCTGCCCTCTCCCAGCCTGCCCTCTCCCAGCCTGCCCACTCCCAGCCTGCCCACTCCCAGCCTGCCCTCTCCCAGCCTGTCCCCTCCCTGCCCTTTCCCAGCCTGTCCTCTTCCAGCCTGCCCTCTCCCAGCCTGTCCCTTCCATGACCTTTCCCAGCCTGTCCTCTCCCAGCTTGTCCACTTCCAGCCTGCCCTCTCCCAACCTGCCCTCTCCCAGCGTGTCCCCTCTCTGCCCTCTCCCAGCCTGCCCTCTCCCAGCCTGTCCCCTCCCTGCCCTCTCCCAGCCTGTCCTCTCCCTGCCTGTTGTCGTGTCCCGGCAGCAGCAGGCAGCAGGCAAGAGCGTGCACTGCGTCCCCGAAGTAACAGCCCTAAAGCAAGCAAGAAGTACGCCCCCTCCCACCAATCCCTGTTAGGTAGTGGAAACTGTCCAAACTGGGGTGCAGACAGCCCCTCTCACCTTTCAGCCTGGTACCACTGCACCAGCCGCACTACTTCCCTACTGACCATTCTCCACTTCAGCCCCGTCTAAATTACAATTCCTGCTTGTGACCCTTTTGCCTGCTTGTGCTCGTTTTCGTGACCCTGTTGCCTGCTTGTGCCTCCGTGTGCCCCTGTTGCCTGCTTGTGCCTCAGTTTTCGTGCCCCTGTCGCCTGCTTGTGCCTCAGTTTTCGTGCCCCTGTCGCCTGCTTGTGCCTCTGTGTGCCCGTCGCCTACTTGTGCCTCTGTGTGCCCCTGTCGCCTGCTTGTGCCTCCGTGTGCCTCCGTGTGCCCCTGTTGCCTGCTTGTGCCTCCGTGTGCCCCTGTTGCCTGCTTGTGCCTCCGTGTGCCCCTGTTGCCTGCTTGTGCCTCCGTTTTCGTTTTCGGGCCCCTGTTGCCTGCTTGTGCCTCCGTGTGCCCCTGTTGCCTGCTTGTGCCTCCGTGTGCCCCTGTTGCCTGCTTGTGCTGTGTGGGTGTGTGTGGAAGGCTCTGTGTGGGTGTGTGGAGGGCTCTGTGTGGCTGTGTGTGTGGGGGGCTTTGTGTGGCTGTGTGTGTGGGGGGGTCTGTGTGGCTGTGTGTGTGGGGGGCTCTGTGTGGCTGTGTGTGTGGGGGGCTCTGTGTGGCTGTGTGTGTGGGGGGCTCTGTGTGGCTGTGTGTGCGGGGGGCTCTGTGTGGCTGTGTGTGCGGGGGGCTCTGTGTGGATGTGTGTGGGGGGGCTCTGTGTGTGTTTGTTTGTGTCATTTGCTAGAGATAAAGCTAGTGGCATTGTAAATGACAATGCCATTTATTTATGTTTAAAAAAAACATAAATAAAAATAATGTCAAGAGCAATGCCAATAGCTCTAACTTTAACAAAGGCAAAACCATTGCATTGTAAATGCTTGTTGATATTTTATTAGGTACTTGGGCCAAGCCTAAGTCGGGGGCCTCATTGGACAAAGATATTGCACGTAGACACCTACCTGCACCACAGGACCCAGTTTGTCTCCATAGACACCCTTCCAAATGTAGCTTGATGACTCAGGTTGAGACTTCTTCGCAGGATGTGGATTCTGTTACTATGACTCCAGTGGGTAAGGAGTCTAGGACTCATGATGCATGTGGTAAGCATATCTGTTTCAGCAAGCTCAGCCTTGAAATCTACAAATACATAGTGTGAGCTGGGGCGATATTCCCTTGGATGAAGGGATTCGCTATAGAATTTGTCACAATCTCTTCCGGATAATGTCCACTCGGAGATTGGTGATTTGATCAAAGATGGTCAGCTGGCTGCTAGGCTTACCATAAGGTGTGGTATGGAGACCACGGACTCTGTAGGTCACGCTATGGCATCGGCAGTGGCATTAAGGCATAGGGCTTGGTTGGCAACTTTGGGTTTCTCTGAGACGTCCAGTCCACTTTGGTCGACATGCCATTTGGTGGTGCCCATCTTTTTGTGAGTCAAGCTGATGCAGCATTAAGACGCTTCCATGAAAGACAGATCTTCAGAGTCAAAGCTTTTTGTTGCTGTAACTGGTGTAACTTATCTTTGTACTTGAGATGTAGTGTTTTCTTTCAAAGCAAATAAGCTTTTTGTTAGGGCATTTGACATGCCAGTTGTTGGTTTGACAACTTGGTGTCCTGCGAGAGTAGATGTTTTATTCTCAGTACCAATTTTTCCCTTTTTTAGGCTGGTATTGATTTAGATGACCGAGGGAGGGTTCCCTTTGTCCCTTGGCCTCTGACAATAGGCTTTGAGCTCAAGAGGTTATTGTCAAGAGACGTATCTTCTTGTATGGAAGATTTTCTGACGCAAGCTTTTTTGAAGCAGTCCAATATGCTAAAACGTACATGGTTTCGACCTTTCGTCGTCTCTCACAGGGACATGTTGGTATGTCAGTGGAAAATCTAGTATATAGGGACGCGTGGTCATTACTCATCAGAGTAATTAGCGTAGTATGGTCTCACTACTCTTGTGGTGTGCAAATTTATTATGGCAATGGTGGATTCAGGGCCTACATTTTGTATTCTTTTGAATACATACTTGTGGTTCATCTGTCATTAAAGTCCTTCTGTACTATGCGTTTTTAAGTTGGAGTAGGTTGTTTTCTCCTGAGCAGGATGCATATCTACATTTTTATTATACGTGCTTCACTTTTTGGAAAATTGCGAGAGTAAAGTCAGAGTTTATGGTGTATTCTTGAGAAGAGACAAGTTAGTTGCCTTCACCCCTGTGGAGGGGATAGGTAATTAATTTGTTCATTCCTATAACATATGGAGTGAACTCTGTATCTTACACTGTGTGATAGGTAATGTCGGAAAAATCAGATGGAGACTTCCAGCTGCAGTTGCCTTACCTGTTTTTTGGTGATACAATTTATGGTGGAGTTTTTAGGCTTCATATGAAGCGCTCATTCTCCCACAATGCTTTTTGCATCTTTCTGAAGGTTATATACTACCCGTCTTTTTGGGTATATATTTTCACTGTGCTTTACAAGTCCTTGGGAAATCATGGCTGTTACTTCTTGAGGCAGACTTGTGATCGAATTGTGTTTCGTATCACAAGTGTTGTTGCATGAGCTTGTTGCTAACAAGCATTCATTTTAAATATTTTCCTTTAATGTCTTGTCTTTTCCTTATATAATGTTTTGATACAGCACTAATAAGTGTGTCCCCTTTTCTACTTTCGCTTGCCTTGGTATTTTGAGGGTGCCCATGGCTTGGACCACGTTCAGACTTTCGGACCATGACACTGAAGGCCATGCAGGCGCAGGCTTCGTAGATACCTGCGGTCCTGCAGTGAATGTGGGCAAGCGATGAGTCATCATCAATCCACTTAATTCGATTATTTAAAATCATAAAAGTACAATGTGCAAAATACAAAAAACACATTCCAAAAAAGAATTTGAGCGATGTATATAATAAAAAATATTGTATCTGTTTAAAAATAACCCAATATCTCAGGGTTTAAAAAATTCCGTAGAATAATAACAATAAAATGTATACACTGTTTAACCTCGGGCATCTATTTTTCTTGATTCGTCCAGCAGCAACAAGAAAATAAGCAATATTAAAAATATCCCAGGCGTTACTCAACATTTGGAGATAAAGTAACGCAGGTCTAACTTGTAGAAAGCCCTTTCCAGTCAATATATGGATTAAAAACTTACTACGGATATCATTATAAAAAAATCACAGAACATCATAAAATGTAAAGTGTCCTGTGCAGAATAACTATCGCATTGGCATGGATTCGCATCCTCTGGTTTACACCACCCCAGAAGATAACCCAATGAGAAGTGCATCAGATTAAAACGGAACCTAGTCAGGAGCCAGCGATGGAAAGGCTTAGTCACAGTGACATAATTTTTTTTAATTTTATCTTGGGGGTCCCATGAGCCTCTATCATCAAATAGTACGCCTAGGTATGTAAAAGAGGTCACCCTGGTCACTTCCAGCCCATTACAGTAAAACGGTTTTGCATTTCTATTTCTTTTACCAGTTGTCATTATAGAAAACTTCCCAGAGTTCACAACCAGGTTCAGAGACTGCATGTAGGCTCCAAAGGCATCCAATAGCCTCTAGAGACCTACCGCAGTAGGAGCTAAAAGGACAGCATCATCCGCGTATAGGAGGACCGGTATTAGGCATTGTCCTACACGCGGGATATCCGGGCTCGCCTCCACTAAAGATTTATCCAGGGCGTTAATATAAAGTGTAAAAAGCAAAGGCGCCAATATACACCCTTGACGAACGCCCCGTTCTGATTTAAAAGACCTAGTACATTTGCCATCCTAGGAAATCCTAACTGATGCTAAAAGGTCCCGATGGAGGTCAGCCAAAAAATAAACTAAACACGGCTCAATACCCATTTCCAGCAGGATACTCCATAGCTTAGACCTGTTAACCAGATCGAACATTGAGGATAAATCCATAAAAAACATCTGCAGGGAACCTTCTTTAGCCATAGTATATTTACTTATTAGTAAATATAAAATAAGGCACTGGTCCATGGTACTTCTACCTTGCCTAAATCCGTACTAGAGGTTGGATAAAATCTTATTATCAGTAGCCCAGTCTGTAACTTTAGCTAAGACCACCTTGCCTAGGA
The DNA here is from genome assembly GCF_964261635.1 of Lissotriton helveticus. NCBI lineage: Eukaryota > Metazoa > Chordata > Amphibia > Caudata > Salamandridae > Lissotriton > Lissotriton helveticus. Next base: position 442,759,090 of record NC_136070.1, on the reverse strand, counting down.
TACCAGAAACCCTTGCATTCCAGATGCATGAAAAACTTTTACTAATATTTTTGCCCAGAATTTAAGATCACATTTGGATAGATATGCGGGGACACAGTCACGGCCAAGGAACTTTATTACTAGAGGTCTTCTTTATTACTCTCTCAATATCCACCTTGTTAAAGACAAATGGGGCTATTTCCTGCCGCAGTAGTAAATTGGGGGTGGAAGGCAGTGTCACAATGGAGCCATAACATTTTTTTTTTATTTCTTTATTTTATTGACATTTTAAAAGAAATTTACAAAGGGAAAAAGAGAACATGGGCAAACATCACAGTCCTTGACAATACACATAAGTGGCAAAAGAAAAGAAAAAACCAAGGCATGATCGTAAAATAAACAATATCAAGAGTACACAGGCAATGGAACATCACATTTATATTACTACACGTTACAGTTTTGGACACCGTGTATCCCTAATCCTGAGTTTTTGTTTAAGTCACCACTCACCCCAGCGTGCATGGGGGGGGGGACCCGCACAATGCAGCCATAAATTGCTTCAAAATGGGACAACCACTGTGCCTCTGTGATATTGCTTTCCTGGGTATCATTCCCTAGACCGGAGAAAAAGGGAGTATTAACAATAGCCCACAATCTAGAGCTGTCCTTTAAAACCTCTACAGATAAAAGAACATTCCAGGCCTCCAACTTGATCTCTGATTTCCACATATAAACTGCTGTCTTGTACTGCTTCCGTAGGCTCGCTATCAGTACCCTATCTCGGGGGGAGCTTTTCAGAGCTGAAACTAGGGAACGGTAGGCTCATGAGCACTTTTCATCAAACCACCTTTCTCCACGAGTGCGTCTGGATGTGTTAATATTGGTCAGATCCGCTGCAATCTGTTTCCATATACCATCAAAGGCTAGGAGTACCACATCCTTGGGGTTTGAAGAATCGGCGCATTTTGCAAGGTTCCCTTCGGCCTTCAAACAAAAATCCTTAAAAAAGGAATCGGGCATCACTTTAGACCACTTAAGCCTCCTCCCCTGATCATGTGTTACCATACAGTTAACTCCCTGATTCCCCCCCCCCCACACCCAAGATGCCACAACCATTATCCAATACTAATATAACAGGGTTGTGGTCACTGTAAGAAGACAACCTAGCATTATAAAATACTACTTTATCTAGCAACAGGGGAGACGGAAAAAGACAACCTAGCATTATAGAATGCCACTTTATCTATCAACAGGGGAGACAGAAATGTGTAATCGGGGATAGTGTCTCTAACTTTAGATTAAAACGTGGAACACCGATCAGATTGATTAAAATAAACAGGTGTGAAAAGATCAGCTTCAGACAAAAGAGCCTCTCGAGCCTCCCCCCGAGGTGAGTGCTTAAAGTGAGGAATCACCGAGTGACTGTGCCCTAGATAATCATCAATAAAACAATTCGAACAACACAGATGTATATTTAACTCGCCCATGAGTAATATATAGTAAGAAGTGGATTGCTTCAACCTATATTCTTCTAAAACAATTTCAAGAAACACAAATGATGGTCCCTAAAATCAGATTCCCTGAAATTATACAAATTTACAAGTAATAAGTTGGGATGATTGGAGGAAGTTACTTCTACTATCGGGCAATTTGAATAATCTACCTCTATTCTTTTTGAAGAACCCTTTAATTTCAGGGAAAGGAGAAACACTAAGCCACCTATTGCTCTACCTGCCGGGGCAGGACGAGCAGGTTGGAAGTAAGATCTAAACCTATCCAGCCAGAAGTTGTACCCATGTCCCATGTTTCCTGTAACGCTATTATATCATAAGATTTTTTAATTTCCAACCATATCGGGTCATCTCTTTTCGACCTAAGGCCCGCAATATTCCAGCTGATTATACTACAGTTGGGGGGAATTTCTCCTCCTATGTCACCTATGGCAGAACTATTAGGGCACGGTACAGAAATACAATCCTCAATCCCCACCAGTCAATCATTCCCATCCAATTGAGTTACAGGCGAAAATCTATTTGAAAGGGGTAAGCATCCCTCAACAAGCCTGGGTGGCTGAGGTACCAAATTTAAAGGGGTTACTCCACCCCCACTAATTTTATCAATGCAAGATACAGAACTTTTACTGCGTGGGGGGCACTTCAAGGGCTGATAAAAGCTAGTCGGATCAGCCACCCTTGCTCCTTCACAGACTCGTGGAGTACTTACTGGGGGATAGAAAAAACCTAATGGAAACGCCCTAATGTTGCCCCGTGTAGCATGGAGGCATCCCAAAACAGCCTGTTGACTATATCCAGTTTGTTAAAATTAACTATGATGCAGTTGCCGGGTACATGTTTGGGACCATTACCCGCCCAGGCAACCCGTCTAGCCATTATAATGTGGGCAGAAATCTCGGAATTGGCCAATGCAATAATGGAAGGGTTTCCCCCCTATTGCGCCTAAACCTAAATTGACCATTGTGCTCCCAACGGAATTAAATTTTACCCCTCCCCCTGAGAGTTGAAATGATTGAATGTCTAAATCTTTCCCTTGGGGATTAGACCTGCTCTCTATAGATTGAATAGGTAACAATCCTGCGTTTGAAATTACTTGCGGGGTATACTTTATATCCCTCAGGAAAGAGTCCAACCTCTCACATTTTTTCTAAAGATCCACAACACAGGAGTTCAGGGTGTCAATAACATCTTTGGCGATACCAGTTAATATAGATTCAAAACGCGCACTGAAAATGTCCTCTATCAAATTCCGTAATGTCAATTGGATATTTTCATCTACCTTAGACGACATCTTGGGGGTACTTTTATTTGTGCCTTTATGCCGCTTGCTGGCTTTTCTATTAATACCTTTTCCCTCCGCAGACTCCCCTTTTACGCCCCTTGTAGTTCTTTCCTTATCCAAAGTAGGAGCTTCAGGAGTTACAACCTCTATCACTGCAGTCTCATGGTTCTGGGCTTCACTTCTTGTTTTTGGGGCACTAATCAGTACCACCGGTTCCAGTGGTACGGGAATATGTGACAGATGATCAATATCCACAGTCCCTTCTCCGGAAATTTGGCTTGTACCCAGACCCAACTCCTTTTCTGCATTGGCTCTTCATTCAGGGCTCCCACAGCCGAAGTCAGGTATGATATTATAGATGGGGTCTTTCTGGGGATTTTAGGTTTTAAACCCCCCTGTTCCTGGTTGCCCAAATATTTACACTTACCCATGGATGGACGTTCGAGGGGTGGCCCAGCCAAGCCTCCTTCAGGCTCTGAGGGGTGCGGACGGGCCCGGGCTTCGCCCGCGCGCTGGGGGAGGGCCGCGCTGGATTTACGGCTTTCAGGCGCCCTGTGATGACGCCCTCCGAAGGGGCCAAACAATGCCTGCTGGGAGCTGTAGTTTTCTCCTGACCGTTCCCCCTCATGGCTGGAGCCGATGGCAGAGTGGCGTGGAGGCAGGTCAGCGTGCTGTTTCCCTCACGGCTACAAGACGAGGTGATGAGGGTGTAAACAGCCGTTTCCCTAACGGCGTAAGTGTTTGAATTTTGCCCGTCCCACACTGCGGGAGGGCCGCGCTGAATTTACGGCCTTCTGGCGCCTTGTGATGACGCCCTCCACAGGCGCCAAACAATGCCTGCTGGGACCTGTAGTTTTCTCCAGGCGGTTCCCCTGACGGCTGGAGCCGATGGCAGAGTGACGTGGAGGCAGGTCAGTGTGCAGTTTCCCTCATGGCTACAAAAAGACTAGGTCAGGTGAGGAGGGTGTAAACAGCCGTTCCCCTCACAGCGAAAGTGTTTGAATTTTGCAGGCCCCACTCAGTCTATTGTGACACAGTTATATATTGCATGTATATGTCCAGGTAATATACCTTTGTGCCAAAAATTATCACAACTGGCATCATTGATGAATATCAATATTAAATTCAAAACTATTAGTGTAATTTTAGTCTATTTACAGTGCTTTATGTAACATTTGAGTGGTCATTTTGTTCAAACAAAATTCTCAATACTATGGAGGTATTATTGTTCGTCTTTCTTTTGGTGTTCATTCATCTTCGTATAACGGGAGGAGTTCTGAGGGTCCTTCTTTTGGATTTTATCAGGACCGTTCTTTCGCTGATATTTCCTTACTCTTGTGAAGAATGAGGATTACATGACTTTTGTCTTGCACTCAACCCTTTTAGTAAACAAGTTTTCTTTCCCATTCGGTGATAGAGGTTAATGTCTGATAACTGGTAGTTGGTTATTTAGGAGTTTTTCCCTTTTACTTCAAGGGCCGTTTCTCTCTGGCCTGTAGGGTTATTATTTTTATGTTCTGTGACAATGGTCATAGATTCTGTTAAGAGCCAAGCTCTTGTTCCGCTATTCCTATATACATTTGGTCAGTTGTTAGTTCTGACCTGCTGGTTCTTTTTGAGACCTTTCGTAGGATTAGTTTGCAGACACTCCTCCAGGGGGATAAAGCTATGGTATTTGATTCAAAAGTTAAGAAATCTGCAGCTAGATGTCTCTATCTTCGGTAACGTAATATCTGGCAGAGATACAGATTCATTAACTTCCTTCCCATCCTCTCTGCAAATGACCTATGAGGTAAGGGTTATATCCTTTTTCAGTACTGGTTTATTATACCGGGTATCACTATCTCAACTTATTTTGGGACTCAACAGACCACTTGGCCTGGCCACATAGGTTTTGATTAGATGTTGCCATACTGTCCATTCCCAAATGTTTGTGGTCAGTAGGGTCGGGCATTTTCTATTTCACACTGGATTAGACACCAGTGAGCAGTATTAATTTATTCTTTCTTTGAAAGCCTGTTTGGTATAATCATACCTGGTATTGGCATAATCAATAAGTCTTGTGATGGTTTGATTCAACAAACAGCTTGGTGTTGTTTTTATGATTTTGTTTTGCTATTTTCCTGCCACTCATTACGTCTGATGAATGGTCTAGAGCATGGGTACTCATAGTACTGCCCGCGGGCCGTCAGCGGCCCGGCAAGACTTCCCTGGCGGCCCGCGGACGTTGCAGGCAATTTACCAGTGTTAAAAATAAAAAAAAATTACAGTGTCTGCAAACACTGGGGGCCAAAACTCTGCTGCTCTGTGGGGGCCCGGTAATTCCGTGATAGTCAGAGTGGAGCTGCAGGGGCGCTAAGAGGTGAAAGACAAAAGCCTCATTAACATACAAATGGTCTTTTAAAGACCTGTGAAGTGCTCCTGCGGCTGTGTGTGTGTGTGTGCCCGGAAGCTGTCTCAGCCCGGGCACAGACAGGCAGGGAAAGATGAAGAGGTTGACAGAGGGAGGTAGAGGAAGTGAGAGAAAGGGAGGCAGAGAGAGGGAGAGGGAGGGAGGGAGGGAAAAGGAGGCAGTTAGAGGGAGAGCGAGGAGGGAGGGAAAGGGAGGCAGTTGGAGGGAGGGAAAAGGAGGCAGTTGGAGGGAGAGCGAGGGAGGGAGGCAAAGGGAGGCAGAGAGAGGGCGAGGGAGGGAGGGAAAGGTAGGCAGAGAGAGGGAGAGCGAGGGAAGGAAGGAGAGGAGGGAGGAAAAGGGAAGCAGACAGAGGGAGAGCCAGGGAGGGCGGGAAAGGGAGACAGACAGAGGGAGGGAGACAGACAGAGGGAGGAGGGAGACAAAGAGAGGGAGACAAAGAATGGGAGAGGGAGGGAGACAAGGAGAGGGAGGGAGACAGAGAAAGGGAGGGAGACAGAGAAAGGGAGGGAGACAGAGAAAGGGAGAGGGAGGGAGACAGAAAGGGAGAGGGAGGGAGACAGAAAGGGAGAGGGAGGGAGAGAGAAAGGGAGAGGGAGGGAGACAGAAAGGGAGAGGGAGGGAGACAGAAAGGGAGAGGGAGGGAGACAGAGGTTAAAACAGACAGAGGGAGGAGGGAGGGAGGAGGGAGGGAGGAGGGTGACAGACAGAGGGAGGAGGGTGACAAACAGAGGGAGGGAGGAGGGAGGGGGAGGGTGACAGACAGAGGGAGGGAGGAGGGCGACAGAGTGAGGAGGGGGACAGAGTGGTAGAGGGAAGGAGAGAGAGACAGAGGGAAAGGGAAGGAGAGGGAAGGAGAAAGAGGGAGACAGAGGGAGAGGGAAGGAGAGAGAGGGAGGGAGACAGAGGGAGAGAGGGAGAGAGACAGTCCGAGTGAGTGAGTCAGAGGGAGTCAGGGAGAGAGAGAGGGAGTGCGAGGAAGTGAGAGTCTGAGTGAGACAGAGGGAGAAATAGGGAGAGAGGGAGGGTGAGGGAGATAGAGGGAGAGAGAGAGATGTGTGTATGCCGGGTCTGGTGGCTCAGTGGACGAAGGCGTCCGCTGCAGGGACCCGTGTTCAAAAAACAAAGAAAGGAGTAGTCACAAGGACAGAAAGTCCTAGCAATCCAGAACGGAGAAGAGTGAAGAAAAAGAAAAAAAAAAAATTTATTTTATAAGAAACCTCTCACTCACCGACCTGGTCGGTGACATGCTTCATCATCGGGGCCCACCCAAGTAGCCGAGTGCCACTTAGGTGTGCTGCGACGCCTGCAATTGCAGCGGAGCTGGTTTTTTCAGTGAGTGTGTGAAAAATGAAATAGTGAACATTTAAAAGGTGTACAACATGTGCTCCTCAAATGGATTTATTCTGGACCAGTGTAACACAATTAAAAACAAGTGGGATAATTCTCATGGTTCTATTGGCCAAGTAGTATCAATATGTGAATTAAAAAGTGGTGACATGTTTCAACCTTGTATGATTGTAGGTTTTCTTCAGGACCAAATCTGGGGGGACGAGAGGTCTGCACGCGCTAAGGTGCACGCGCTAAGGTGCACCCTTCCCAGAGCCTCCTATGTGATTACCGCGTACTCACGTTTTTTTCTTTCTTTTTTACAGCGTTCTGTGTAAAGACCTGAAACAAAATAACACAACGTGGTAATATTGATGCTCTGTTTAGGTAATTATACAACTCCGTTCAGGTGTGAAAAATGCCGTATTTAGCATGCACTGATCATGGCCGACATTGGGGTTGTAACCCGGGTAAAAACGTGTAACCGGGTTCCACTCGTATTTACTAATATCAACAGTGGATCACAAGCGTACCTTAACTGTTTAAAAGGACACTAATGTGACTTGTATTAGTCACTGTATATATGTTGTAACTCATATTTTACAGACTCATACATACTATCAATTTATTAAATATGGCAAGAAATCAAAGAGTCCGTCAATCGCAGTTGCCATTGATGCAAAAATATCCATTATGCCCAAGAGACAGAAGAGCAGGTAGTGGACTTACTTGTGTAAGGTACTATTGTAGCCTCATGGATACCGTGGGGGGGCAGCCTACGAGCGTTCTGTTAGAAACGAAAAAACGCCCAAATTAATTGTAATAAATGCCCGGAGTACGTGGGTAAAGGCGCTCGTTTTTTTAAACCTGTGTTCAACCTCATGGTCACAGTTTTTTTTGTTTCTATAGCCTCGCCACCTCCACTGACCCCGCCCCCACCGGTGCGGCCCTCGGACACAAACCACACTGTAAATTTGGCCCCCGAGAGAAAGTTTGTGAGTACCCATGGTCTAGAGAGTGTAAGGTTTTCTTCCCTTGTATGGTGGTTATTCACCAGGGTGCAGGGTTTCACGTAGGCATGTGCTTTGTTGATTCTTTTGTTTTGTTTTCTTTAAAAAGCATGTTGGATATTAACATACCATTTGATGTTTCTTCTTTATTAATGTTTCAAAGACTTTTTTAAAAATCTATTTGGCACACAGTTTCCACAACCAGTTTCTATAGTGGCTCCGCGTTCTGGCACAGAAAATTTCACAGAAGAAACGGACGCCCACCAGCTGGAGGGGACTTGTATGGCTCCAACGACATCATGACCGGAGTCGACGGAGTCGACGTCATCGCGGAGCCGTACGACGCTATCCCACGGAACGCTGAGGTACTGCTGAAAAATTTCCAGATCCAGACTGGTGCCTGGGAGAATTCAAAAGATACTGAAACTGCGGCTAGACTGTGTCTCTACCAGATATTACGTTACCGAAAGGAAGTAACTTTTACTTCGCTGTGACTTTGGAGATTGCGAGATCATCAGTAATCGCGATGCCTGCGGACACATCATAAAAGCAGAAAACAAAAGCAGACATCCAATAGCCACCAACACATCCAAAAATATGTCAAAATATCCATTCTGAACATTGCACTACACATATTACTAAACACATTCTTCTTTCATAGCATGTTTTACATAATTTTTGTACTATTTCTTTAAATACCACCTTTCAGAACTATTTTCCACTTTCGCTGGAATTGGGGACATCGCAACGTCACCGTTAACTGCGACGGTCGCACATTTTCAATAAAGTGAAAACACATATGCACACATTACAGTATTTTACACACTAGTTTATTACTACAGACTTCAAACTCATGTGTTTCTAGTATATTTCTAAAACCACCATCTCTAAAAACAATTTTCTGCTTTAGCGTTGAGGCCGGAGATCGCGACGACACTGGTCGTCGTGAACCCTACGGTTACATCACAAAAGAGGAAAGCAAAAGCAGGAATTTAATAGCCAACACCACATTAAAAAATAGGCATAGCCAATTGGTCCTGCTTTTGGGAACTTATAAGTATTTAGTTATGCAGCACAATGTCCTTGGTGCGAAAGGCAATTGATACCACGCGTCAGCTCAACATCCTATAATTTTGGGCAAATCACCTAATCTCCCGTGCCTACCAAAAACGAATGTGTCCTTATGTAACGTAACTTGTGTTCATGTAAAGTGCTCCAATACCTTCGGGTAGAGTTCTCGCTATATAAAACTGCAACAACAACAAAAATACCTGATGTTAGGACCACACCCTGGGTTACCAATTAAATAAATCACCACGTGAAAAGGGACACTATGCAGGGGGCAACAGTGTACATGGGCAGCAGTGCAAAAAGGACACATTTGTTGCCATTTCTTCGAATTATATATGAAAAGTCTGGTTTTGGATACTGTACTTAGGGCAGCAATAATGATCACCAAGGAACAAACTTGAGTGATCAAATACACGACAGAAAGCAGCTCAGCAGGCAATGTGTCACGACAACAGCAGAGAAACATCAAAAGGAGGCGCCTGAAAAGCGGACTAAACTTTCTCAAGCAAAGCATAGTTTGATTACGTTCAAGTGCTATTAAACCCATGATAAACAATGATCCCCAGACCTATTAACGAGGTAAAAGACTATATAAACAGATCTCCACCTAAAACACTCAACAGGGCCCGCGCTCTCCCCACCTCGACTTGGAGTGGCTCCCGGGACCAAACCATGCAGGCGGGCCTCTAATCAACTGGAAGGGTCTGGAGACTTCCAGGCCCGAGGAGAGCAACTCATGCGGAAAAGCAGTTGTCAGAGCGAGGCCAGCACCCGCGTGGGAAGCAAACACAACAAATAACTCAATAGAGAAAACAACGACTAGCAGAGAGGGGCTGTTCTAGAGCTTGAGCGAAGTACACTAAACACCAAGTAACTGCGTCTGCCTGAGGCACCCTCAAAGCGCTTAGAGGAGACTTGTGAGTGCACACATTTACTGCCTGCCTTGAGAATGCACAGCCATTGTCACACAGCTTTCATGATGGAAAGTCTTGCATACACTGGGGATTTGCACAAAATGTCCCCAAAAGTTGACATTTTATATATTTAATTATGAGGGAGCTTTATGAAGACCTGGGTGTCGCCTTTAATTCAATGCAACATTTTGTGGCAGTTTAAGAACAGAACGTTTGACATTAAGTAAAACGTCAAACTGCTTTCAGAATTACAAATTTGCAGAGGATAAGTTAATGCAAAAAAAGCCGACATTCTCCGCAAGGAGAGTTTTATGGGGTTTTTTAGGGGCAGGTGAATGTAATGGATTTTTGCACATGAAAAAACATATCTGAGCAGTTTCTTTCGACGTTTGTTAGGTCATAATAAAGGTATGCTAACAACTGTGACTATCCTGCCTGCCCTTACTTAAAACACAGCCCGAAGAAGGGTCTCTTTATTCTGGCCCGCTGCCTGCACTGCCTCTCTGGTTACCACCTTAAATCAGGTGATCAAGGTGGGCTTTGTGGTGTTGAGTGACATAATTTTTTTAATATAAAATCCTACGCGTCGTTAAATTATCTTTTACATTCTGTACTCTGAAGAGCGAGCACAGGGGCTCAGGGACCGAAACTCCGGAAGAAACTGCAGCGTCTTTGTTAGATCGGTGAGGTTGTAACAGTGGGAGATGGAGTGCTGCTGGTTAGATAAAACAAGCATTGGCCGCGGGAAGCTTGTAATAAGATCAAGCTGACGAGGAGGTGGGGAGGGGCAGAGCAAGGCGCTTGGGGGAGCGCTGTGCTTTATGAGCCATGCCAGCCAGACGGAGGAAAGACAGATGGCAGATTCGCGCGTTCACACGCTCGTGAACGCCTGGAAAATCATCTGGTGGCACTTTTAAAAGCCACTTACTAAATGTCTTTCGAAGAGGCAGCGCATGCGCTGTCTCAGGGGAGACCTAAAGATAACTATATAATTCATTCTAACCATCACAGTAGATAACTCACTATATAAAGAACTATAAAAACCTCAATATCTCTATAACAACGCGTATAAATGATTCACTAATATAGTTTCATTAAATTTCCACCAACAGTCGCGAAGACGTCGATAGTCGCATTGTCCCCGTGATGATACACGTAGGCCCCGCTGGCGTTCGCAGCATCGTCGCAAATATCACGTGCGATTAAAAAAAATCAATTTTGGACACTTATCTTCTGTCACTAACACTCCCATTTCTCAAACATGGGGTCACGGTACCTCTACTCTGACCCCTTAAGTTAGTTTTTTCTAGAATTTTCAGCCTCTGGAACCATTCTTGATAGATAAGATGGCAGCCACAACTTTCTGTTCAGGTTGCGTCCAGCCAATCAGAACATTCCAGTTGGCACATGCATTCGCAAAACCACCGCAAAATATCCGCGGCCAGAGAGATCACTATAATTTTCGCCTTAAATTTCTTAAAAACTACTTAACAGATTTACACAAAATAGGCAAAAAGCACTTCCTTGAACCAACATTTAACTCCCTGCCAAATTTGGTGTAAGTAGGTTCAGCGGTTCGGGCTGTAGGTGTGGCTAAAGGTTCCTATGGGAATTAACATTACAAATGCACCCTTATTTCTCGCCCTCAAATTATCGGTCCCCAATACACGGATCACCCCCAAACTTTCCATGACTATCAGAACCTACCTTGACACTTTTTTGGGAATATGTCATGAAGACTGGTCAAACGACGCCAAAGTTATAGGCAAGTCAACTTTTCCTATAACTACCCACCGGCGACCACAGAAGGTAAAATACATACATACATACAATGTGATCAAGTTCCCTGTGAGGGACGAAATGCATCATGGCGACCATGGTCTGTTGGGAGCAACAGGAATAAATAGCCAACAGTAAAATACTTACCGGGTCCGTGCTCTTTCTTCAGCCGATAAAGCGAGCGAGAAGGGAAGGAGTTGTTTTGTGTATTATATATGTGCAAACAAAAAAACGAACATTTTGGAACCTGGCCAAGAAATTGGGAATATTTGAAGCATTGCAGACATGGCGACCCTGGGAGATTTGAATGCCCTAGAATATGAGGAATCATTAAGCCAATTGACACCGGGCGAGATAGCAAACCAAGCTAATTTAAATACGTATCAATCAACACAAACACATTTTAAACCTAAATCTGTGTTTATGCCAGTTTTGTTAAAAGATGGTCTGGATCTTTTTTCTGAAAATGTGATAAAAGACTTGAAAGAATTGTCGGTTCTGAGCACAAGAAAGTTTTGCACTAAAAACTCAAACCAGAGACTGGAATATAATGCACTGATTGCAAAAATACAAGCCAGATCTGATATTGTGGTACGGTGGTCGGATAAACGTGGGAACATAGTGTTGTGGCCACTCAACATGTACAATGAAGAAGCAATGTTACAACTGCAGGATCAGGAATGCTATTTCAGAGTGAGCCCCAATCTAACTGTGGGAATACAAGAACGGTATCATGCAGAACTATACAGGTGGAGGAATATGGGCCTAATTAACAAGCTGGAATTTAATTTTTTGAAAAAGGACTATCCCACCACACCCCAACTATATCTGATACCAAGATACACAAAAATCCAACTCTACCGCCAGGGAGACCAATTATATCTGCCAATAGCAGTTTGTTCGAAAATACCAGTACCTATGTGGACTATTTCCTGCAGCCTTTTGTAAAAGATCTACCCTCTTATATACGAGACAGTGGGGATTTTCTCAAACAACTGTATGATTTTAATTGGGATGATGAATATGTTTTTATGACGTTAGATGTTCAATCACTATACACGAGCATCCGACATAGAGACGGTCTAAGAGCATTGGAATACTATCTAAACAAAAGACCCATAGCTTTGTACCAACACTCAATGATGATAATACAAATGGTGGAATGGTGTTTGAACAATAACACATTCCTTTTTGACAAATTGCATTACAAACAACTACAAGGCTCAGCGATGGGTACTTGCTTCTCCCCCAGCTATGCGAATCTGCATATGGGCTGGTGGGAGGAGCAAGTACTTGGGACAACCCATGCTGAAAGTTTGTCAAAAAATGTGGTGTTATACAAACGCTATATAGATGATATTTTCATCTTATGGAGAGGGTCAACAGGGGGTGCCCAGGTTTTTGCTAAAGATCTAAATGAAAACGCTCTAAACTTGAGATTTACGTGCTCCACTAGTAAAGAGATGATACAATTCTTAGATATAGAACTCTATGTGGAGTACGATAAAATACAGACAAGAACCTACAGAAAAGAGACAGCGGGCAACGCAGTGCTTCACGCACTAAGTTTTCACCCAGTAAAACTCAAAGAGTCTATCCCCTATGCAGAATGCCTGCGCATGACTAGAAATTGCAGCACAGCAGCAGGCGCAGAAAAAGATAAACTGACCTGTTTGAGAGACTAAGAAAGAGGGGCTACAAATCGCGAACATTAGCAATAGCAGAACTAAAATGTAAAACTAAGGACAGGAAGGATCTGCTATTTGCAAAAGAATTGGATAACAAAGACAAACAATCTAAGCCCACATCTAACATCTCTAGGATGATAACAGGATACAATACTTACCATAATCATGTGAGGAAAATCTTACAAAAACACTGGCCGCTAATAAGAAATGACCCAGTGATAGGACACCTGAATGGCAATAAACCTTCTATAACATTTAGGAAGGCGAAATCAATGCGCAGCCAATTAGTATGTAATGCGCCAACATTGGCAAAACCTGCGACGTGGCCCCCGCCCCAGAAAGGTTTCAAGAAATGCACAAAGTGCAAAGCCTGTAAACAGGGGATAAACATGAGAGAGGTCACAGTGCCATTCAGGAACAAACCCTATATCATCAGGGGCGGCTACTCGTGCAAGACCGAGTACGCCGTATATGTTCTGGGGTGTAGTTGTGGTAAGCGCTATGTGGGCAGTACAATCCATCAAGCCCACATTAGGATTCTTCAACATTTGCGCGCAATCACCAATAATGACCCCACATATCCAGTGGCCAGGCACGTGAATACACTACATGAAGGCAATATCAAACATATTTCCTACTATGTAATAGACAGTGTCCCCAAAAATCCAAGAGGGGGGAATCGAAGACTGGCGTTAAGACGCCTTGAATCAAGATACATTATCTTGTTAGATTCTAAAATTCCCAATGGTCTTAATTCAGACGAAGCTCTAACAGTACATCTATAATCCAGTGGTTTGTACTTCTCCCGCTCAATAATTCCATTCCATGAAAAACTCTGTCCAATAACGATTGTATATACATTTGTAATATATATGTTATCATTTTAATTATTTCTGATGCATAGCCAATAATAATATGTCATGCATATATGTGAGAGACATTGCAACAGTAAGTGAATACAAGAGCATTGCTAAGAAAAATTAGATCACCTACTCCACTGGGAGACGATGTATATTTGTACATAAATGATGGTGGTGATTATATATCCATAGAAAGTGCATAGTAAGTATGATATCTGGGTAAATACAACTCAGATTAACTATTGAAAGTAGGACAGTAATTACGCTTTCTTTTGAGTATGTTGCAGCCTGCACAATGAACATAATTGTGTAGGCAGTTGCGAAACAATACTGTGGTTATATAAACTTCGAGATATGGATAATAGAATGAAATGCTGGACGCAATCACACACGTAATGTAGAAATATTTATCTAAATGCATTTCTCTTCCTTTTATTACTTTACACATAAGTTAACATGGTATTTGTAACAATATGGAATTGTGGAAAAAACTCTTCTATGTCTATCTTTGTTACATGCTATGACTCATAGTAACGATGGCAACGGACAACCAGTCAAGTTACAGCTTTTGTTTAGATGTGTCAGCATGTCATGTAGTATATACACAGGCGTCACTAGCAGTAGAGTAAGTGAACAAGGCGGAGGCTTCCGCCGAAACGCGTCTGGGCAGCATGTTGGAATAAACACTTTTTCTTGAGTTAAATTCATGGAGTCAGTGCCTTCCTCATATCGTTTGGTATTTGGATTGGTAAATCATATATATATATATATATATATATATATATATATATATATATATATATATATATATATATATATATATATATATATATATATATATATATATATTGCGCTCTTTACCATCCCAGGATCCCGGGAAAGAAACGACAGCACTCGGGGGTATCTTGCTCACACAGTAGTTTATTAACTACAAGTACGCCACAGACGCGTTTCAGCACTAGGCCTTCGTCAGTGTGTTTACACATAGAGAAACCGGTGCATTTAATATAAGTAATTCCATACATAGGTACCACCTCTCAGTTGATATCAACAGAGGACTGCACTCCTCCCAAATACGCGCCATCTTGTAATGGTCAATATATACATATATACATATATGTCTATCTACACATTACCAACACCTCATATTGCGTAATCACCCTACAAATAGGTGGATGTGCGTGCATGTGGGTGGGAGTTTGTGTATTATCACATCTATTTTCCATATAGTGTTAATGCAGCCGTGGATCGGCAATGGTCCTCTTACACTGATGAGAGGTGACCTGTTATATACAGCCTATGTACAACATATTTACAATATATTCACTCAGATATGGCCATGTTCAGGAAATCAACATATGGCGCGAGGTGCCCAAGACTACATGGATGTCCCACTGAAACTATCCAGTTAATGTAATTTTGGCATAGCTCAAATGAATCAAAGAGCCCCCTGATCCATTAAATTGCCACTTGTATAATAATAAGGGTATGTATTGGCGATTTACTGGACATTGCTTACTTATAGTAATGGGCTAAGTTGCCTCATGAGCCAGGAGCGTGGTATTGGGGGTCTTCTGTTCTGCCCAATGTGGCAACGGTTACAGCATGGCCTGGTTGGCTCTCATCCCCTCAACGCGGCTCCGTCGGTAAGTAAGCAATGTCCAGTAAATCGCCAATTGGGCGCAACTGATTCTGACCTTTAATAAAACAGATAGGTACATTTCACCATATTATTTTTGTAGAGCACACTTTTATATCTACATATGCATGTGAGTAAGGTGAGGATAACTAGTGCACATCCTTGTCCTGAAGAAGGAGTCTTCTACTCCGAAACATGTTGATGTACTGTTGAGGTTGCCTTACCCTAATTAGTATAGAACAACCTCACCTGCACTTTTTAATGATACCAGCCGAGGACTCAATAAAGTTTTTGTTTTCCTACGAGCCAGGTATTTTTTAGCATTTCACCTTCACCTCACCACTCACATACCACCACCCTCCACACACACCAACACATAGTTCACTGACAGTGCTCCTACGTAGTCGTGAGTCGCAGCACGCCGCATTCCGTAGAGGTTTGCGAAGACCCCGATGATGAAGCATGACACCAAGGGGCCTGTTGCTGTGTGAGGGGTATTTAAACAACACTGGTTGCACATTCTTACATCATGGCAGTCTTTTTACACTCTTGTCATTGAAACTTTTTTTTAAAAAGGATATAGGAATTACAGTTTTATAAAACATCTCTGGTAATCTAGATATTTGTAAATTCACACCCGTGTATTCTTGACACTGAGAACACTATAATTTATCTAAAACGTGCACCCACACTGTTTACAAGTTTGACTTAGAACGAGTTACATTGTCAGTGGCATACTCCATTGCGCCTAAAGTTTTTGTGGCTGATGAACACATTGCAGTCATTCACCGGCCCTGTGGCCATTTGGACATTGGTGCGTGTGCCCAGTTTATCGTAAATGGAGTTGGCGCTCTCGGGTCTAAGCCTACTGGTAAAGCATGCTCACTACTGCATTCAGTTGATACTCTTAAAATATGACCATCAAATAGCATTTGTTTGAAATCAAACTGTATAACATTTTTTGCGGCATATATAATTGGAGTGACCATATTCCTGCTAGTATTCTTGCGCACAATGTTATATAAAATTACTGATAACATCCTACGGTGATGCGCATATCTGAGTATCCCACGGCCTGTGCTTATGACATAGTGGTCATACTTACTTATGGTTCCTGCACCAGAACATTGCGCAATGGACACATCTCGTCTCCTAGTGGAGTAATTTGCTATGGACTCGTACAGTGTGCCTTATAAAGTGGGTGGTGAATATTGGAGAACATAAGTGAAGTGAAATGGTGAATTAAAGGAGAGGTGATTGTGGTGTCCCTATGTGCTTGTGAAATAAGGTAATACAATTGTAGTTTAGAACTGCAGATGTTAAGAATGGGTTTTCAGGGAAGAGACAATACAGACTGGTTACAAATGTACATTCAGGGCTTCATCCGCGTTCAAACCAAACGGGATTTTTGAGTTCAGAAGGATTATATATCTGGACTCCAGGCGACGTAAAGCCAGTTTACGATTGCCCCCTCTTGTGTTTCTGGGTACGCTATCGATGACGTAGTATGATAGGCTTTGGGCATTCACTCCATGTAGCTGATTAATGTGCCTGGCTACTGGGTATGTTGGGTCTTTGTTTGCTATTGCCCTGAGATGTTGTAGGATTCTCACATGTGCAGGGTGATTGGTAGAGCCCACATATCTTTTGCCACATACACACATCAACACGTACACCGCGTATTCTGTTTTGCACGAATACTGTGCTCTGATGGTGTACGGTTTTTGTCTGAAGGGTACAATGACATCAGTTGTATTGATGCCATGGTTGCACGCTTTGCATTTGCTGCACTTCTTGAAGCCTTTCTGGTTTTGTAACCAATTGCAGGTCTTTTTATGGCTGGAGCATTGCAAACCAACTGGCTTCGCATTGATTTGGCCTTTCTATAGGTTACCAGTGGTGTTTTACCCACCGCCTGGCCAATGGTTGGGTCATTCCGTACCAGCGGCCAGTGTCTCCTAATGATCTTGCGGAGATTCATGTGGTACCTGTTGTATCCCGTGATAAGTCTAGGTGGCTGTCGTTCACAAATCACAGAACGTTTGTTATCTTTGGGAGGGAAAATGAGTTCCTGCCTAGATTTGGTACTGCATTTGATTTCTGCTCTCCTACACGTTTTGTCAGTGTACCCCCTGTTCTTGAGCCTAGTGAAGAGATTATTTTTTGCTTTTGTCAAATCTTCTGGGGTACTACAGTTTCGAGTCATCCTTAGGCATTCAGCATATGGGATAGATTGCTTCAAAGGTGTAGGATGAAAACTTTGCGCGTGTAGGAGGGCATTGCCTGCTGTAGGTTTGCGGTATGCGCGTGTCTGTATTCTGTTGTTTCGGACAAATAGCTCTAAGTCAAGGAACTGTATGGTGGTGGGGCTAATGTTACATGTGAATTTTAAATTTACAGCATTTTCATTTAATTCACAAGCAAATTCTTCTGCACTCTCAGGGCTGCCCTGCCACAAAATAAAAATGTCATCAATGAACCGTTTATACACCAGAATGTTGTTTGTCATGATTTCTGCGTGAATTATTTGCAGTACCTGCTCCTCCCACCAGCCCATATGCAGATTCACATAGCGGGAGGAGAAGCAAGTGCCCATAGCTGATCCCTGCATTTGTTTGTAATGTAGTCTGTCGAATATGAAGGTGTTGTTGGTTAGACACCATTCTGTCATTTCAAGTAGCATGCAGGTGTGTTTGTATAAGTTTATTGGCCTTTTTCCAAGATAGTGTTTGAGGGCGTTGAGGCCATCCTTGTGTCTGATACTTGTGTACAGAGATTGTACATCCAGAGTCATGAATAGGTAATTTTCTTTCCATTCCACATCGTAGATTTTAGCTAAAAAGTCCCCAGTGTCTTTGATGTATGCAGGTAATTCCCTTACTTGTGGCTGTAGGAAATGGTCTATATATACACTGGTTCTTTCAAAAAGGCTCCCTATTGCGGATATGATTGGTCTACCAGGGGGAACTTTGTCGTTTTTGTGGATTTTGGGGATTAAGTATAGTTGGGGAGTTATTGGATAGTCATTCTTCAGGAACTCAAACTCATGTTTGCTCAACAATCCCATGCCTTTCCACTTGTATAGCTCGTTGTGGTATTTTTCTTGTATACCAATGTGTGTTGGACTTATTCTCATGTAGCATTCACGGTCTTGGAGCTGTGTGAGTGCCTCCAGGTTGTACATCTCAAGTGGCCATAGGACTATGTTGCCCCCCTTGTCTGACCATCTCACCACAATGTCAGATCTCGCTTTGATTTTCTCCATTAGGTTGTTGTATTTTCTCATTTGGTCTCCATTGTGTGCTGCTCCCTCTTTAGTACTTTTGATAGATAGTTCTTTGAGATCTTTTATCACACAATCCGAAAAAAGGTCTAGTCCATCTTTAAGCATTACTGGCATGAAAACTGATTTTGGTTTGAAACCAGTTTTGACTGTTTGGTAGATATTTATCTCCGAGTTTGCGGCCACTCCACTTGGTGTGATAAGAGCAGTTTCATTTTGTTGTTCAATGTCTAGTAGATCCTGTAGTGCCTCCATGTTTGCCACGCTCAAGAACTGTTCCTGTTCAGTCGGTTCTTGTGTCTCCATTGCGTGCTGGCCTTGATTGAAAAAATATTTTTGTAATTTTAATTTTCGGACATAAAGAAACAGATCTATGCGAGTTTGGGCGTAGTCAAAGTTAGTGTTACTACAGTAGGTAAGGCCCAATGATAAAATGTCAAGTTCCTGTGGCGATAGCTCAAGGTTAGTTAGGTTAATTACTGTGTTGTCCAATTCCATCATCGTCGTTTGTTGCGTCTGTGTTGCTGTTTTGTTTGCTTTTGTGTTTTTTTTCCCCACCGTCTGTTTTTTCTCTGCCTGCTTTTTGTTGTTGCTTTTGAGTCGATTGTCCCCCTCCTTCATCTTGTCTCGACGGGAGTCGCTGTCGCAGCGATCTGAGGCGCTGCATCCGTAAAAAAGCCAGTTCTTGTACCGGAGTGGGTGCGGGACCAGTGGCTCCTGCGCTGTGGTCGCTTTCTGCATCAGTTTCATATTCAGAGCTCACTTCATTTTCGCTCTGTTCTGTTCCAGCCCTCTGGTCACCGGTAGCTGTAGCTGGTATTTGGCGTCTTATTTGGTCATACTTTCTAGCAAACGTGTATATTCGCCCCTCCATGTAATCCTTACGATCTCTCTGAAACTTTATAGCCTTTCTTTCTTTAATGTCATTTTCGTGTTTTACAATTCTCGCCGTTATTTCTTTCATGCCATTTGCGATTTCATCTTTGTTCTCTTTAGTGTCCAATTCCTTCAATATTTCCTCAATTCGTATTATCATTTTGGCTCTGTCGCTTGCCGCAAATTGAACCAGGATTTTGAGCATGTTTTGTGATGATTGTGCGCTGTTATCAGCCCACATCTGGAGCATTTCAGGGTCGGGGTCTTCGTATGTAGGGGCCACCAGAACTCTTAGTCCCCTGGGTACTCGCCCAACATCAAGATATCTCGTCAGCGATTTCACTTCCCACCATTTCGCTACTTCCTTCTTTCGGAGTTTTTCCAATTCTGCAAGTAATTTCTTAGTGTCATCTTTTTCAGTTACATGCGGTTGCGCTGTTGCTCTGTTTTTACCGCCTTTGCCCGTGTCTGTGTCTGTGAATACATCATGTATATATACACACACACATATATATATACATATATATACATATATACACACACATATATACACACACACACACACACACACACACACACACACACACACGTATATCTTTCTTTTTCGAAGTTCCCCAGTTAGAAGTAAAATAACGATTCAAAAGTAATATCCCAATGCCAACCTTAAAATGCAAAACCTTGGCAACCACTGGGTCTAACACATCTAGCTTAAGCTCTAGTTTAGAAGCACACTTAAGATTCTCGAAGCATGTAGCCAACTTTCCCTATGTCATACTTGAAAGCAGTTTCTTTTGTACTCCATGTTTAAAAGGGTATTTTACCTTAGTTGTGGTATGGATGGTAATGGAATCGGAGAGGAATAAAGATAACCCACTATTTAGGGGATGGGGGAGGTATCTAGTTTAGAAATATTCCTGACACAACCATGTTCTCAGACGTCAACTTTGTAGCATTGATAACTAAGCTCTTTAGGAGATGCAGAACTCAGCAAAGATGTCTAAAAAGGTTTGTAGACCCAATGGTGTAGATTATAAATCAGCAAGTACAAGCGGTGATCTGGGTCCCTCCTAGCACCGGAGCACCATTAGTACATGGTAACACAGCCTGTACCACATGGTTAATATACAAAATGAACAACAGGGAAGCCAATGAGTAGTCTTTATGAACACATTTCCCCCCCTTACAACCACGTCAAAACTCCATTCAAGGAGCCATGCCAAAATGTTCAAAAAATGGAATGCACAGAGGGTGTAAAGGATGTTGTTGAACAGCCGAACATGGTGGACGTGAGCTAGAACCGCTCCGTCCTCCTTTCCCCTAAAATCCTGTAAAACATCCTGTAACCGAGGGATTTGACCCCTACTCCCTTGCCTGCAAAGTACCGTGGACTGCTCCGCACGGCCGATGCCTGGCTGGCGGCACCGGGAACCATGCTACGCAGCGCCAAACGGAGACGCCACACACACAGGAAGGAGGGCCTGCTACCAGCGAGGCGACCGCGGCCCACAGTGAGCTGCCGGGCGGCCCGGAAGTGACCCGCGCCCGGATCAGTGGAGGCCATTGTGCGCGGCGGAGCGGCCCTGGGTGATCTGGAGCCGCCGGAGCAGCGCCGCTGGCCCCCCTACTGCGACTGCAACTGCGGGGCGAGATCAGAACGTCGGAGCTCGCTGGGAACCACTGAAGCCCCGGGATATCTGGCGCCTGGGACCACGGACACGGTGCGGTGTGAGACGCTCGAGGCACAGAGTTGTGCACTACCCTGGGACACATCCGAAGGTCGGCGGCCTGACAGAGGCGGGACCCGGATTTGCGGAGGAGGCTTGCCGACTCGCTGTGGCCAGAACCTGACATTTGAAGGTGAGCCTCGAGACCCCCCCAGGATTGGGCAGCAGGCGGAGACTCTGGCACTGAAAGGGCTCGTGCTGTAACGATGAAAGCTTGGGGGCATTAACCGAGGTGCTGGGTTTGCGAGCAAAGACTTGAGGAGGAGGCGCCGAGCGGCCTTACACAGCGGCGCCCCCCCCCCTGAGGGACGCTGAGCGCTACTGCGGTGCCACGGAGACGTGGGAAGAGGTGCGCCACGACCTGTGGCTGCAGGGGGCTTGCAGCCGTGTGCGCTGTGTCGCTCACCCATCACACCGGATGACCATTGCAGGCCAACCCACGGTTTTGGGTTCACGAGAACGTTAATGCGGTGCCACGGAGACGTGGGAAGAGGTGCGCCACGACCTGTGGCTGCAGGGGGCTTGCAGCCGTGTGCGCTGTGTCGCTCACCCATCACACCGGATGACCATTGCAGGCCCACCCACGGTTTTGGGTTCACGAGAACGTGCCAACACTCTGATTTGCACGGGGGAGGAGACGAGAAACCAGTTCTGACTGTGGCAGTGTCTAGAATCCCTAACCGTGCAGACTACTGAAGTACCAGTCCAATCGCAGGGTGCGCAGTTGCATGACACCACTCATATCTGGCCCGATCTGGAGGTGAGCGACCGGAGGCGACGAAGGACAGTGAACAGGACACCCGCGTATTACTCAGGGGGGCGCTGTGGAGGTGCAAGATGGGCAGGAACAGACTCCCCCGTGGTGGCGCGCATGCCTTTGGCTCGGACGACCCCTTGGCTTCTTCCACCGAGGACATGATTCCGCCCACGGGAACCACCACTCAAGAGGATAAACTGGACCTCATACTATCGGAGATAAGGGCGTCCAGAGAGGCACTTGAAATTCGGATGGATACAATGTCCACGGGCCTATCGCTCCTCAAAGATGACCATAAGAAGCTGGCGGAAAGAGTGTCGGAGCAGAAACTTGCAATCGCCGATTTGATACCCCAACAAACGGAACACTCCACGAGACTTGAACACCTGGAGAAGCAAATGCAACACCTGAGAGACAGGGTCGACGATGCGGTAGGGCGCTCGAGGCGCAACAATGTACGCATCTTGGGCGTGCCGGAACGCAGCGAGGGGACTAATCCGACCCGATTTGTGGAGGAATGGCTGAAGACTGTGACAGACCCGGCAGACCTAACCCAGATGTACAGCGTGGGGAGAGCACACAGGGTCCCTCCTAGGCCACCGAAACCGGGAGCTCCACCTCGCCCCTTGATAGCACGTCTACTGCACTTCAAGGACAGAGACGCCGTCCTGAAGGCCGCAAGGGAGAAAGGCCCCATAAAATATGAGAACCACTTGGTATCCATTTACCCAGACTTTACGCAAGCGGTGCAGAGGGCCAGGGCGTCCTTCTGGGGTGTGAAAAGAGAGCTCAGGGAACGCAACGTGAAATATGCCTTGTTTTACCCAGCGCGCCTTAGGGTCATTCACGATCACAAAACTTACTTCTTTGACAATCCGGAGGAAGCCACGGAGTGGCTGGAAGTTACACTCGCCCCGCTGCGGTCCGCACACGAAGTACGGGAGATACCGGAGACACAGGGGTCGGGCGGCCGGACGGAATCTCAGGACCACCCTGGACATCAGGACGCGGCGGGGTCTCACACTGACCAACAAGACCGGGAGGAAGATGACGGTTCGGCGGCAATAGCGCGACTAACCACCAACGCACTGGCGGAACATGATGCGAACATTGGGTCAACACCAGCGAGCCAGACAAGTTCCCATACAGCGGCCTCGGACACGGAAGGCAGCATACAGTTATTTCCCCGAATTACAGCACAGATGGCGGCGGACATGTGATCTTAATCACTGTGGCGACAGTCTGGTAAGGTAGCGGATATTCTGCTCTGTTTGAGGGAGGGGGTCGAGCACTTGGAATACTTCTGTCCATAGGGGACAATGGTTACGAGACTTTTGGAAGCGAACTGTTGTGAAAGTTTGACTGGGCTCACACCCCCAAGCCTAGACACGGTTATAGTATTCTCATACCCATGTTGGGTGTTATGGTTTGGTCCTCTATGGTTGTAGAGAGGGACCTACAAGTTGGGGCAATGTTTGCATCTGTAGCACTGAAATTTTCCATTTTGTGGTCGATATTGCTGAGGTCGAAGGTTATGGACTATATCAGAGGTATCCGGGGTAATGACGTCCTCTAATGATTACGTGGTCAGCACTTGGAATGTACGGGGATTGAGCTCGGTACACAAGCGACACAGGGTTTTAGCTCAACTGCATAGGAGGCGGGTACACATAGCTTACCTCCAGGAGACACACTTGAATGACTCTGAGGGTGCCAAGATGTTACGAAAATGGAAGGGCCAGTTATACGCCACTACATACTCTGCATTCTCCCGGGGGGCGGCTATTTGGATTAGTAACTCGGTTCCGTTTAAGCTCGTCGAATCTAAAGTAGACAGGGAAGGCCGATATGTGCTTGCCAAGGGACTGCTGAATGGTGTATGTGTAGTGCTTGGTTGTTTATATGCCCCGAATGTGGAGCAGGCGCAGTTTTTTGGGGGACTAGGTAGGGCGCTAGCGGATTGGGTGGAGTATGATTGGATTATAGGTGGAGACTGTAACGCGGTACTAGATCTCGCGCTAGACAGATCACACCCCCCTTTACACGCGACAGAGAGTCGGAGACAGGCGGTAGCACTGGCACACTGGGCTGAGGGTTGGGACTTAGTTGACACATGGCGGGCGCTCCATGCATCCCATAGGGAATACACGTTCTACTCCCCTCCACACAAACTCCACACCAGGATAGATCGCATCTTTTGCACCAAGACACTCACGCCGTCCATTGTGAAAGTGGGACACATGGGAAAGACGCTATCGGATCACAATCCGGTGGAATTGTCTCTGCAATGTGGAAGATTACCCACCCCTATACCAACTTGGCGCCTGACCCCAAGCCTGATGGAAGACCCGGTTTTTAAGTCCATACTGTCGGACGCTACCGCACACTACTTCACCGAGAACGCGGGCACGGCGAGCTCCAGACAGGTAGAATGGGACGCCTACAAGGCTACCATTCGCGGAGTGGCCATGGGCGCCAAAGTGGGCGTCAAACACCAGATACTGGTGGAGTTGCGAGAAGTAGAGGACAGTCTAGCGGCTCTGGAAACTGAAGCTGCAGGCACAGGCGGAGCCCTCACGCAATTACAAGAGGCCAATATACGATATACGGAACTCCTGGAGGACCTAAGGGTCCTAGACCATAGGGAATACACCGCACGGCAGCACACGCAGGCGGACAGGGCGGGTGCGCTTCTGGCGCGTATGACTAGGGACGCGCCGGCCACCACCCCTATCATGGAGATACAGGGCTCCTCTGGGGACTTGATCCAGGGACAACGGGAGCTTAACATGACATTCCGGCATTACTATGCTACTCTATACGGTCCACACGCTCCGCTCTCGGAACCGGCATTAGAGGACTTTTTCCTCTGACATACGTGTTCCTCAACTGAGTGCAACACACGGTGCGGACCTGGCGAAACCCATAACGATTGCGGAAATTAGGATGGCCATTCGGGCTCTACCTAGAAACAAAGCACCCGGGACAGACGGGCTCCCGGCGGAGTTTTACTTAACATACATAGACATACTGGCCCCCGCCTTCGGGAGCTGTACAGCGAGGCATTGAGGGGAGACGGCCTGCCTGACACGACATTACAGGCTCTGATTGTTTCCCTTTTGAAACCAGGGAGGGACGCTCTGCGCCTAGACAACTACAGACCGCTGTCCCTTCTGAATACAGACTCCAAAATTCTCAGCAAGATACTGGCGGTGCGCCTCTCCCAACATATCCCGGACATGATACACCCCGATCAATGTGGGTTTGTACCGGGTAGGAGTACGGCGCTAAATTTACGTAGACTCAGCCAACTAAGGTCTCCGGATATGGGGGGGAGCGACACCGAGGGTTGTATCTCACTCGACCTACGACAGGCATTTGACACCCTCAGATGGGACTACATGTTTGCGGTCATGACCAAATTCGGGTTACCGGCCGAATTTATAGCCTGGGTATCCCTGTTATACCGGAAACCCACGGCACGGGTACGGACCAACAGATGTATCTCTGATCGGATCGAGGTGGCGAGAGGCACGGGGCAGGGCTGCCCACTCTCGCCCTTGTTATTTATACTCGCCCTGGAACCCTTAATGCTGAAAGTGCGATCAGCGGCGGCTGCAGTGGGGATACATAGGCTTACCACTTATGTCATATCGGCGTACGCCGACGACATACTGCTGTTCCTACGAGACGTGAATAACCCAGAGACACCACTACCGCGAATCTTCGAGGTCTTCCGTGAGTTATCGGGACTCGCCATTAACGAGACAAAGTCGTATGGGTTTGGTTTCCGGGGCCCGGTAGCGGGAACGCGAATTCAGTTTCCGCCGCACTGTTTTCAGGTGGCACCCGTGACATTTAAGTACCTGGGTATCCAGATATACCGACAACCGCAGGACTTACTGGATGGTAATCTGGGACGAGCCCTGACCAACCTGACTACGCTGGTGCAATTCTGGAATACCCTGCCACTGTCGGTGGCAGGAAGGGTGGCCATTTCAAAAATGGTGGTATTGCCGCGTTTGTTGTACTTCTTTACGAATTTACCACTCTATATCCCTATGCCCTTTTTTAAGAAAATGAATACTCTACTACTCGACCTAATATGGGGAAAGGGCAGACAACGTATAAGCATGGCCAAACTGCAACTACCCACTGATAAGGGCGGCCTGGGGGTGCCTGACTTGTTCGCTTATAGCTGTGCGTGCCACCTGCAATGGCTGGCTTATTGGCTAGCAGGTCGCAATTTACATGAACTGAACATGACGGAGGGTGATAGGAATCGGGGGATTATACACCACTTGTTGCTACCAGGGGCCAAACCGCCGCCAACGACTCCACCCCTCCTCAAATTGGCCCTTACATACTGGAAGAGGGCGATTAGATACACCAATAGGCGTTCGAACTATTCACCTTCGATACCGCTATTGGGCATCCCACTGGGGACAGGCCCGATGACGGAACGGAGACTACAGGCATGGCAGGGAGCGGGAATAACACAAATTGGGGATTTTTTCTCAGATACCAGACTACTGCCCTACGAGGAATTCACCAGGCTCCATCAAACACCGAGGGCGCTCTTTCTACAACATGCACAACTGACTCACTATATAAGCGCCCACTGGCTGGAGGGTGGAGCGGAGCCTGCCACCAACACATTGATCACTATGCAATATCTCATGGGACAGGGTAGTCATCTGACTAAGTGGCTGACTGCCGGAATACGGGAGGGCAGAGCTGACCCCCTACAGCCTCTGAAGTTGCGTTGGGAGGCGGATCTGGGACAGGAGTTGAATGACAAGGAATGGGAGATGGTGCTGAGATTACCAAGAAAAGTGTCCCGAAACCCTAGGTTTAAATTTATACAGTTGATGATCATACATAGGGCATATTTGACCCCTCACAAGTTGCACACAATGTTCCCGGCAGTGGCTGACAATTGTCCAAGATGCCAACTGGAAGATGCAGGTATGATGCACATGTTTTGGGGGTGTCCTAAGCTGGGGCGCTATTGGAGTACGATACACCGCTTTCTGAGTGACTTAGCACCAGGTAGACCTTACGCGTCCGCTGCTTATTGCATGCTGGGGATAGGACACAAAGAAAGAAAACGAAGTGTGACATCCAGATTTATAGACTTGGCACTACTGCTAGCGAAGAGGTCAGTGGCGATGAGGTGGAAATCGGCCAGGCCGCCGGAGGTAGAGACCTGGAGCGGGGAGGTGATCAGATGGGGAAAAGCTGAAGGGCAGGAACTGAATAGGGAAGAACGCAGAGGCCTAAGGAAGCATCCCATTTCAATGGAATGGAATGCCTTAATTATAGCGTTAGAACAAGGCGTACTGGAACAAGAGGACTAGTACGAGCCTATCGTGCATTACGGGAGGGACACGTGAACATGTCTGAACATACCCACGAACCAAGATGCAGGACCACAGGATATCAAATGTTGAATATATTTGATGTAATTGCGGAGTCAGGTAAACCCGTCAGATACCGGCTGTAACATGAACAGTAAAACCACATCATTGTAATGCTGGCATACGGATTGAGTAGGTGTTGGGCAGGGTGGGAAGAGGGAGGGTGTTGGGAGGTAAGGGATGTTACTACCTATAGAAATCGAAAATGTTAATATTGCAATGCATTTTGAGATACATGTCACGATGAGGAGATGTACAATACGACTGCCTGTAAACTGTGAAGTGACTTAGATTGCAAATAAAGAAATTTTCAACAAAAAAAAAGGATGTTGTTGAAAGCAGACAGAATGTCCACAAACACCAAATATAAGGACTCTTTCCTAAGTAGGACATATTTTTTTTTTAAAGTGGACCCTTTACGCATGGTCTATGGTGCCAGTTCTCTCCCTGAAGCAAGACTAGCAGTGTGTTAAGACCTTATTTTTTTCTGCCCATGCTTCTATTCTGGGAAGAAGTGCACATGCAAACATTGTATCTTATAGACTTATAGGGCAATACAATGGTGTGCATTAATGACACCCTTCCTATACAAGGGAACAATTTCTGCCTTAAGCCACTAAAGTCACTGAGTTAATGTAGCTGTCCTTTAGAATACGCTAAATCTTGTACAAATAAGCTGGTATTTTATCAGGACCAGGGGCCTTGCTCCTCAATTGTCTAATATTTGACCCAAGAATTTCTTTTAAAGTGAATTCTTAATGAACCTCCTAGTTTTTGAGGCGAACAGCTAGTTAGATCTCCTAAGCCCCAGGTGATAATATAGGTCACACCTTTTTTGGAGAAATGGAGAATGTGCAGATGTCTCTCACTCTTCTCTATGACAAGTTAGGCTGATTGAGATTTGGAGTGTTATGGGTCAGACATCCCTGACAAAGAAATACCTATTTGCAGGGATATATACACAACAAATATATATATGTATATATATTATTTTTTTGTAGACCCCAAGTCTGGCCTCTAAAAACAGCAGACAAACACAGCAGGGATGTGGAATTCCTATAGCCCAATGCCCGGGACATATTGTTTGGTGTCAAGGGCAACACGTTTTGTGTATTTTGCCCTTGGGTCAAGAAGCCCAACCACCTACAGCACAAACTCTTTGGCTGCCAGTTTGCAGTACCGTATTATAGATTAGGGAAAGGCATTGCCAGCAGTTATGGTAATATTTGTGCCCATGTATTAATGCTATTCAAACTTGTATTCATGGTTCATTAATGCAAAGCCTTTATTATTAGGGTGAGCACTCCAAGTAAATGTTGTAAGCTCAGACTGCACTCCTGACAGTAGTTTCAGTATAAAAATATGTACACACGTTATCAATGTTTAGCAATATGAGGCTATGTGTAATGCTCCCAGAATGCTCTCTGATTAGATACAAATATTTGCAGAAGCTTGAAGTCAAGATTGACGATTCTTTGCTCAAAATAAAATGTACAAAACAACTTTTCGCTAAACTACTGTAAAATTTTAGATACCATTTCTTTGCAGCATCATTTATTAAAATGTGTTGATGTATGCTAGTATTTCCCAAAAATATTCAAACGGAAAATCAGTTTTAATAAGATAATGGGAAACAACCAAGCATTGGTAAAGCCGGTAGGTCTGAAATTGTTGGTCAGCCTTCGGTTTTGCCAATGCATAACTTGTTTTGGCATGGTTTTTGTAAAACCTTATTGATGAGGGAGCTGGCAGGCCCTCACCATTATAACAAACATTGACAAAAGCAAAAATAGTTTTTGGTCTCAAAAAGCACACATTTGCCACAGTAGTTCCTGGCAGTAAACAAAACGACTGTGTTGATATGCTCCTTGTGAAAGAACAGAATGCTGTCACTCACAGAGAAACTAGCAGATAGACAGAGAGACAGAATTTTAGTAAACACAAATGGACACGTCAACGCCAGACCTAATTAGGGGCCCAATTATTAAATAAAGTCTTAAAGGTGCATCCATGTCTTTGCATTAAGTGCAGATATACAGCTTTCACAAGACTTTACAGAAGTAGGCCAAGATACAGTACCCCTAGAAAATATTTGTGAACTGCATTTTATCATGAGCAAATTTGCAGGAGTAGATTTGCTCATGCAAAAATCGGAGTATTTGCAAGTTCCCTTTCCCTCCTTCCACATTTTTCCAAACCCTGGAAGAAGTTTTATTTCTGTCATTGTCAGGAGTAAATTTCCTTTCATGGTATGGTAAAAGGTTAGAAAACAGTTGGTGAAAACACTTAAAACATGCAAGTTAGTAGGTTTGCACAGACTCAAAAGGGCATTTCAACCCTGAAACTATTGCTTTCCATTACCTTCAGCCCTGGTATGTAGATCTACGGGAAAGTGGCATCATAAGGAAATTGCTAGTATTCAAACCCTACTATGGAAGGAGCCCTGGCATAAACAGAGTGGCTATTTCAGAGCTCTTATATAATGAGATAGCTGCCATAATTTGTTGCTGCGTTACATGGCACAAAAGGGGCAAGTGGATTTGTTACAAGACAAGTAGATTTATGAGGCAACTTGCCCCATGGACAAGTAGATATTTTATTCAAATCCACACCCCTGCACAGTTGTTAGTATTCTTCAATGAAAGCTTATTTATGAAACACTGTCAGCATATAAATGTATTGTATTAGAATGATTATCTCAGCAGTCATGATGTAATATTAGGAAAACTCAAGGCATTTTAGATTATACACCCCTACTTCCCCCAGTATATTATTCTAATCCTACCCTTTACCCCTTCGCTGCCAGGCCTCCCACCCTTTCAACCACCCCCAGTGCAAGGCCCTTTTTTGACTATTTACGGTAGTCTGCGCTTAGGCCTCCATACGTTTTTGTCCACCTAAGGTATCCATGCCAAATTTGCGTCTTTTTCTTCCAGCATCCTGAGGATTCTAAAGGTACCCAGGGTTTGTGGATTTCCCTGGATGAGACCGATAAATTAGGCAAAATACAGCAACATTTTGGGTTTTTGGTGAAGAATGGGAAGAATGGGAAAAAAGGGCTGCAGAAGACAGTCAGATTTTTCTCAGCAAATGGTATCAACAAAGGCTTTGTGGTGCTAAAATCACCATTTTCCCAGCTTTCAGGAACAGGCAGACTTGTCAGAAACTCAAGTGTCTACACTGTTTTTGCATTTTACTGTGACAGCCTATTTTTTCTATTTTTTGTGCTTTCAACCTCCTTTCAGTTAGTGGTAGATATGGGTGTGTAACCAATAATGGATCCCAAAACGTTATATATTTCTGTAGAGAAAACATAATTCTGAATTCAGAAAGGGATTTGTGTAAATCCTTCAACGTTTTCCTATAGAAAGTAACAGTTGAAATTAAAAAAAAACTCAAATAGAGTTGAATAAAACAACCATTTGTGCTTACATTTTTACTTGTAACTTCTAGATTTTTTAAAGCAATATACAGTTACTCTGCGGGGCCCTTCTGATTGTGGGGATATATCGGGCTTGTAGGGAAACCAAGAACCTGAGGTACTTCGAGCGATTAACTGAGCTGCATCCTGCAATGTTTTTTCATTGTGTACCAGATATACAGCAATTCATTTAATACAATATAAATAGTGCAAAATAGGTATCAAGGAAACCTATGTATTCCCGAAATGGGAACAAGATATGGAGTTTAGAAGCAGTTGTTATTTGCACATCTATGAATTTGTGGGTAGCCAATCCAATCCAAAAATTCTTTATTTCGGCCACATAGGCCATAAAAGATGCAGTAAAAATACATACAGATAAAAGACAATATGTACAATAAAACCAACTGATCCTGCAGTGTTGGAAAATACAGGGTAAAATGGATTAACCAGACATTTTCTTCCTTATTAACCATGCTGCCATTAAGAATTTGGAAACCGCAAACACAATGTGGCCCAGGGTATTAGTTTTCATAACCCTGTAGGCCTGTAAATAATTCCTGAAGCCCAGGTTCCGACATAGTGGGGCTAACCAACGCCTCCTCGGGCTCCGATAGACATGGCAACTGAACATTATGTGCAAATCGTCTTCATCCTTAACTTTACAGCATGGGCAGAGCTTGTCACCCCCTGTCAACCATTTATAGGTGAAGACTTTAGTAGGGAGCGTACCAAACCTCCATTGCAGGAACAATTTCCTCGCCAAAAGAGGATAAATAAAATCCATAAAAGGTTCAAAGGCATAAGAATTTTTGGATACTATAAAACGACCCGTCAGGGTGCCACTGTCATAGGCATTGTCCATATCAGCCAGGCTTTTGTTCTTGTAGAGTTGTGCGAGGGTTTTGCGCGATATCCTTCTACATCCCTGGGCTGGGTCATCCCATAGGTCTGGCAGCTTCAGGCTAGAACATTCCGACCTGATGAATGCCAGCCAAGGGATCTTGCCATTAACATCCAACCTCATGACGTGTGTAAGGTCCTGCCTGTAGTGGTGCAGTTCCTCGGTAGTCCATACCCGGTGCCAGAACTTCACGGGTTTCGACCGTAGATCCTCTGCAATTGACGGAAGGCCCAAGTCAAGTCTTAAGGGGAGGAGTGGTGTGCCTTGCGGGAGAGCAAGTAAGCGTCTGAGGAAGCAATTTTCCACCCCTGCCATGACCTTCCCAGCTTTATGCCCCCACAGCTCACTGCCATACGAGGCAGCTGCCTTCACCTGAGTCCTGTACATTTCCAGGGCCGGACTAACAGGCTTGAAGGTGGACTTATTGGACACCCTCAAGAGTGCACCCGATAGCTGGGAAAGTTTCACCCTGGATCTTGCTACCTGGGAGTCCCATGTCAGATTTTCTTGAAGTGAAACCCCCAGATATATAAAGGTAGAGACCCTTTCAAGGCTAGTTGCCCCCAGTTTTGGGTTGGGTCTGGTCTTGGTGGGAGGGTTGAAGATCATGAACTTAGTTTTTTCCGTGTTCACCTCCAACCCATGTTGTCGACAGAATTGACCAAAACCATCCACAATCCTCTGGATCCCCATGGGTGATTTGGAGAGAAGGAGGGTGTCATCGGCGAACATTATTGCCGGGACCCTCCTTCCTGCCAAAACCGGGGCGTCATTGTCCTCAACAGCGTCAAGATGTTGAATGACGCTGTTAATGTACAGACAGAACAGTGTTGGAGCCAAAACACAGCCCTGTCTGACACCTCGGCGGACCGGGAATTTACCCGCGGGCTTACCATCCCTCCCACACCTTACTACCGCAAAGTTGTTCTCATGCAGCCTAGTGATGATTCTAAGGAGGTGGGGGGGAACTCCTAGCTTCTGCAAAACCTCCCATAACTTCCCCCTCGGGACCAGGTCGAAGGCTGACCTCAGGTCCACGAAGACCATGTACAGTCGACCTCCCTCTAGCGTGACCGTCTTCCAATACAGGAGAAGGAGGCGAAAAATTTGGTCCATGGTCGACGTGTTCTTCCTGAAGCCAGCCTGAAGGGGGCTCATGATGTCATTGTCCTCGACCCAGTCTAGGAGATGGTCCAAAATAAGGCGCGCAAAAAGCTTTTGGGGCACATCTATCAGGCTTATAGGCCTGTAATTAGAGGGGAGCAGAGTAGAACCCTTCTTATGGATGGGTACAATCTCTGCCCCCAACCACGACCCAGGGATCGCCATACCTCCAAGAATGGCGTTGAAAAGAATGAGAAGGTAAGGGCCCCAGATGTCCGGGTGGTGCCTAAATAGATCCCCGGGTAGCCTGTCCAGTCCTGGCGCCTTCCCCACTGCTAAGCACTCGAGGGCATGCTCCACTTCCCCCAGGGATAGATCCATTCCAAGCTCCTGAGTACCCAAGGGCAGTTGCAGCTCTGCGGCCGGGCAGGAACTAGTATCTTGGTAGAGAGCCCCAAAGTGAGCCTCCCAGACTGCGGGGGCTATATTAGGCTCAATCGCTTTGCTGAGTTCCCCAGTCCCATTGTTCACTAGGGCCCAAAATTTCCGGGAGTCCCTCACTTTAAGGGCACCATAGAGATCCTGCCAATGGGTCCAGTCCCACTCGGACCTTGCAGCCGCCAGTACTGCTTTGTGGTGCTTCCTAAGGTCACGTACATTGGCCTTGTCTGAGCCCTCTTTTATTGCTGCAATGAGCTCAGATTTTGCTGCCCTGCAATCTTGGGTGTACCAGGAGGGAACAACGGTCCTTTTCTTCCGGGTTGGAACCTCCGGGTGGAGAACCTCAGCCAGGTCCCTCACTAGATCCTGGTGGATGTTTCCCAGTTTCTCGTAATAATTTGGAGTTATTGGATCATTCAATAGAACATCCACCTCCATGAAGCTGGGTAATGCCAGCTCATATAGTTTCTTAATGGACTCTTCCGAGCTCACCAGCTTTCCCCACTTGACCCGGCGCCTGTTTGTGGTCAGGGACAAACCCCCCAGATCATCCCCTTGGCCAACTGGGGATGGGTCCGTCTTGAGCAGAGGGCACAGGATATTTAGGCAAAGGGCATTGTGGTCGCTGTCTGACCTCTTAATTACCCTAAAGTCAAGCACTTTGGGCCAAAGTGAGATGTCCACCATGATGTAATCTAGCCTCGACTCGTGGCCCCTCCTGTTGAAAGTACACACCGAGGGGGTATCGGACGGGGTACGACCATTACACGCCCTCAGTGCGCAGTTCAAGGTAAGGGACATGAGCTGTAGTGCTAGAGGGGACCAGGCCTTAGGGTGAGGAGAAGATGAGGGTGGGACCCCCCAATGGTCATCCTCGGCCGTAAGGACACCATCCAGTAGACCTTCCAGAGGTTCAAAGTGGCAGTTGAAGTCTCCTCCAAGCACCACCTTGAGGTCACCCGGGAGTTGGCCCAAAAATGAGGCCAGATCGTTTAGGGTAGGTGATTCATTTGGCGAGGCCACTGGACGCGAGTAGACGTTGACAATGGCCCACGAGGATTTGTCAGGCCAAGTGAGCCACACACACTGGATGTCCTGCGAACATGTATGAACTTGCTCCGCCTGGCACCCAGTGTGACTCGCAATCCAGATTGCCAAGCCACCAGATGGCCTCCCCCTCCCCGCCCATTTGGCAGGGATTTCGAATACTTTAAACCCTCTCCTGGACTGAGCGGCCCTCGCCCAGGTCTCCTGGAAGAGGAGTATATCACATCCACCTACCAGGGAGTCCCATTCAGGAGAGCCTTCCTTATTCGCAATTCCTGCCACATTCCAGGAGAGGATTCTCAATCCTGGATCAAGTGGCAGGGTGCCCTGAGCTCCAGGAGGAGGTTGCTGGATGACCGTGTGTGAACCAGCGACAGGGGAACCAAATCCACAGACAGCGATGGCTGCAGGGCCTGCCCGCTCCACTGCCCCTGTCTGGAGAGTATGAGCAGACCCGATGTCAAGTGGGGGACCCAATTGGCACAAATTATCGTCCGTGTCCACCCCTCGCTCGTTGACGGTGTGCAGCCGGGTTGGTTCCAACATGGGGACCACACCCGATCCCACGCAACTTAGCGCATCCACCACCGTCTTCCCAGGACCAGACAAGATTGACCTAATTTGTGGTCAATCAACCTGGTCCAAACAGGAAAACCTGTTGTGATGGATGAAGTTTGCCTGGGCAGTTGGTAGGGAGTGCCTTGATCTATAGCGGGAGCCATCTACAGCAAAGCCCACCCTAGTCCACCCCTTCTCACTCCCTCCCACCATGTTGGTACCACAGGGATAGAAGTAAGAAAGGGGTACAAGTTCTATTTTGGACTTATCGGGCCTTACAAGCCAGTTGCAAATATAGTTTGCAACGTGTGGGCTCCTAAAACTTAGGACGATGCAATCCCCTGACCTGATCTTTGTAGTAGGGCCAATCCATGGGATCCTCCTTACCATCAGGACCTCACCCTTCAAGTTTGGAGGCAGCGGTCTATTTATACTGAGCCAGCTTATAACCTTATTGCGTAGGGAGTCTTGAGACTCCCTAACACCACCAATTAGCTCAGGAACTCCCACCATGATTGCCGTATAGGGAACAGCTTCTGGGGGCAGGTTAACCACCCTGCGTCTATCAGGGGGGGGGGGCAAGACCATCGCTCGGAGCATTTATAGGACCCACTGTCGCCCTTGATTGCGGCGCGCGTTGCGGCGCAGGGGGTAACTTAGATCTCCTGGGGGCCGGAACAGGGGGCCTAGGTGCTGGAGGTAACAAGGTGCACGTCTGAGGAATAGACGCACCATTTGCACTAGGCAATACCCTACTGGAAACCTGGGGCAGTGAGGAAGAAAGTAAACTATTCCCAGGAAGTTCCCCGGTAGCTATAGGAGCGTTTGCAGCTATACCAGGGCTTTTCCTAGTATGGTTATTTTCCCGGGACTGAAGTAGATTCTCTATGGTCTCTAATCTAGCTGAGATGGGGGTTAGCAGATCCTTAATAATAGCTGTAAGTGATTTAATTGCTAAGTCTAAACTATTGGATGGTACCCCACCAAAGATAAATGGACCCGCCGCCACTGGTGATAGGACAGGAGCTGGCGAGGCCACAAGATCCGACCCAGACCCAGATAGAATAAGCTCTGGGGAGACCGAAATATCTGTACTATCTTCAAGGGATGATTCCGATGCAACAATTCTTGCCCTTTTTACCCTCTTTGTTTCAGCAGGCCTTTTCCTTTTTAAAGGCTGAACCACCCCACTATCTACAGGGTCTGGTAACAGGGCCGCTTGGCCCGCTTCCAGCGTGATGGGGCCCATATTGTCCAGAACTGCAGAATGGTCAGAAATCCCCGGTGGCCGTGAGGAATCCTGATCCCTCTGCGTAACAGGGGTTCTTAACTGTCGAAGCACCGACTCAATAGTCTGGTCAATGCTGTCCAGTAATGACATGTGGGTAGCGTCCATAGTGATGGGTGTACTGACATCATTTAAGGCAGATTCCCCAAGGTCCAAAAACACACTTTCAGGACCCATCTCAAGGTGAGAGTCCATGGATGAATGACATTTACTGATTTGGGAGCTCGCCTTGGGGAAGAATTTTTCCAGAGTGCTGGCACCTTGTTGTATGGACTTACTCCTTAGTGCTCTGGACGTCATATTCGGGTGAATAAAGGAGCAATTTAGCGGGGGCGTTAGAGGGGGGGCCCGGTCCGGTCTCTTCCGGCCTCTAACGGCCTAAAACGGCCCGCTCTTTGCCCGGTCTTCGCCCCGGTAACCGCCCCGCGCGCGTCCCGCTGCGCGCGAGAGGAGGTTCTTCTAAGTATAACAATGGGGCGTGGCACTGGGAGGGGGCGCGAGGGGCGGCGGGAAGAGGAACCAGCTGACGATGGCAATGGACTGCTGGTCCTCGCAGTCCCGCTCGCCTGCGCCTCTCACCTCCGCTGCGGCCGGTCCAGGAATCAGCAATCCCCTGGCTGGGCGTCAGGTCCCAAACACGAGCAGAGCAAACAAACAATCCAACTCCTCACACGAGCGGCACCCGCGGAGCGGGGGCCGCGAGGAGTGAAGAGCACTTCCAGGTAGGGGGCGTGGCACTGGGAGGGGGCGCGAGGGGCGCCGGGAAGAGGAACCAGCTGACGATGGCAATGGACTGCTGGTCCTCGCAGTCCCGCTCGCCTGCGCCTCTCACCTCCGCTGCGGCCGGTCCAGGAATCAGCAATCCCCTGGCTGGGCGTCAGGTCCCAAACACGAGCAGAGCAAACAAACAATCCAACTCCTCACACGAGCGGCACCCGCGGAGCGGGGGCCGCGAGGAGTGAAGAGCACTTCCAGGTAGGGGGCGTGGCACTGGGAGGGGGCGCGAGGGGCGCCGGGAAGAGGAACCAGCTGACGATGGCAATGGACTGCTGGTCCTCGCAGTCCCGCTCGCCTGCGCCTCTCACCTCCGCTGCGGCCGGTCCAGGAATCAGCAATCCCCTGGCTGGGCGTCAGGTCCCAAACACGAGCAGAGCAAACAAACAATCCAACTCCTCACAGGAGCGGCACCCGCGGAGCGGGGGCCGCGAGGAGTGAAGAGCACTTCCAGGTAGGGGGCGTGGCACTGGGAGGGGGCGCGAGGGGCGGCGGGAAGAGGAACCAGCTGACGATGGCAATGGACTGCTGGTCCTCGCAGTCCCGCTCGCCTGCGCCTCTCACCTCCGCTGCGGCCGGTCCAGGAATCAGCAATCCCCTGGCTGGGCGTCAGGTCCCAAACACGAGCAGAGCAAACAAACAATCCAACTCCTCACACGAGCGGCACCATACTAGCACATGAATTTTGTTGGCATTTTTCAGAATGTTTTCCTTTTTTACACACGGTCTTACATTTGGAAGGCAGAAATGCATAGAAAGACAACTGGAAATAACACTTGTTCCACTATTCTGGTAAAAACGGTACCTCACTTGTGTGGGTAGGCCAAGTGCCCGCAACACGAAATGGGTCAAGACTCAACATGGACACATCAAATTTTTCCACTGAAAACGGACCCTTTTTTTGGCAATGTTCCTAGCTGTTGATTTGGAGCACTAGCTCAGCCGGGACCTAAAGAAACCTAGCAAACCTGCATTTTTTTTTTTAACTACACACCCAGGGGAATCCAGGATGGGGTCACTTGTGTGGCTCTCACCAGGTTCGGTTATCCAAACTCCCTTGCAAACCTCAAACTTTGTCCCAAAAAAAAAAAAAATTCCTCACATTTCTGTGATAGAAAGTTCTGAAATCTGCGGGGAGCCACAAAATTCCATTCACCCAGCATTCCCCCAAGTATCCCAATAAAAATGGTATCTCACTTGTGTGGGTAGACCTAGTGCTCCCGACAGGAAATGACCCAAAACGTACTCTGGAGACTTCAAAATTTGTAATCACAAAAAGACATGGTTTTGCCAGAGAGTCACCTGCGCTTTTGATCCCAGGCTTGGCGGAAATCTAGGGAAAGCTACCAAACCCAGACATTTTTGACAACTAGACACTTGAGGGAGTCCAGAGGTGTGTCCTGCACAGATCCCCAACATTTTCTAACCCAGAATCCCCTGCAAACGTCAAATTTTGCTAAACCAACATTTTATTGTCCTCACATTTTTATGTGGGAAAGTTGCGGCATCACTGGTCCAACACCAATTTCCTACCACCGAGCGAAAAGTTTCCCCAGGTCTCCCGATAAAAATGGTAGATCACTTAAATGGGTGGGCCAAGTGCCCGCAACAGGTAGGGGCCCAAAACGTATTGAGGAGACATCAAAATGATCTATCACTAAATGACCAGGTTTTGAAAGGGGGGCACCTGTGTTTTCGTTCCCAGGCTCGGCAGCCATCATGGGGAACCTACCAAACCCAGACATTTATGAAAATTAGACAACATTGGGGGGTGGGGGGGGCGGGGGTCCAGGAATGTGTAGCTTGTGTGGATCCCCAACATCCCCTGCAAACCTCAAATCTTGCTAATACTAAACTACATTTTCCTCACGTTTCTGTTTGAGATCACCATACTGGCACAAATTCCCTACCACTCGGCGTTCCCCTTGGTCTCCGATAAAAATGATACCTCACTTGTGTCCGTGTCAAATGCAGAATCAGACTAAAACGTATATTAAAGAAAATATTGCATTTAGAGCTTACTGTGCTATCCCCTCAATCTCTACATTTTTGGCCTTTCCCAGTCGCAGGTACTTGGCCCACCCACACAACTGAGGTTTCATTGTACTCAGGAGACCGAGGGGAAAGCTGGGTGGTAGGAAATTTGTGCCGGCATGGTGATCCTACACAAATGTGAGAAAATTTGATTTTCTAGCTAAATGTGAGGTTTTATGGGGATATCTGGGTTTGGTAGGTTTCCCTAGATGGCCCCAGAGCCCGGACAAAAAACCTAGTGACTCCCTTGCAAAAACAGGTTGTTTTGTGATAGATAGGGGGCACCTGCATTTCTGGTCCCAGGTATGGCGGCCATCTAAGGAAACCTACCAAATCCAGACATTTCTGAAAACTAGACAGCTGGGGGAGTTTAGAGAGGTGAGACTTGCTTGGTTTTCTTACCCAGACTCCCCGGCAAACCTCAAATTTTGCTTAAAAATGTCACATTTTCTTCACATTTCTCTGTGGGATGGCTGCGAGATCACTGCACCGGCACAAATTTACCACAACCTAGCGTTGCCCTCATTCTCCTGATACAAATTATGACACCTCACTTGTGAGGGTGCGCAAAGCAGTCAGCCTAAACACATTTTTAAAAACTGCCCTTTTGGACCCACTTTGTTTCCCCCTCAGTTTTTTATTTTATACGTTTTTAGGCTCTCTGCTTTGGGCACCCACACAAGTGAGGCCTCATTTTTATCAGAAGCCCGAATGGAACACTGGGGGGGGGGAGGGGGTTTGTGTTGGCGTAGTGTTTCCACAAACCACATAGATATATGAGGAAAGTGTGACTTGTTTAGCTAAATTTGCAGTCTGCAGGGGATTTTGGGTAATAAAACACTGGCAGATCTACGCAAGCCACACCACCAGCTTAAGCGCTATCTACGCACACCGCCAGCCAAGCGCCATAAATGGCGACCGTGCGGCGCAGGTGAGTGTGACCTGTTCTCAGGACACCCCCGCGCCGCACGGCCACCAGCTGTAGCGAGTGCGTTTCTCCCCGCTGCTGACCTCAGCCTCGCTGGGCCCGCCCCGACAACCCCGCCCCCCGCTGTAGTAACGTGCTTGTGATTTACTCTAACTGCTTTTTTTCGTTCTTTGGCCTCATACTGTACTGTTGCCATTCTGTTTGTTTTGTTGCCTGTTTCTCATATTGTTTCCCATATTGTTAGTTCTGTGCCGTTTCCCTCTCTGCCCCCTGTGCCCCCTGCCCCCGCTCCCCTCTTCCCGCCGCCGTGCATGCGGCCACGCCCCCTGTTCCTTCTGTGCCCTCCCCGCTCCCGCCTCCCAGCTGCTCCTCCCTCCCTCCCACTTGGCCATAAATGGCTACCGTGCGTACGCGCAGCGGGCGCGCCGATTGTGCGCCGAAGGCGCGCCAAAGGTAAGCCCGTCCGCGCCTGGACCGCGCCCAGCGCCCGTAACCCTGGCCCCCGCAGACACCAGCCCACCCGCCGGACCTACGACGCCACCGAACTCAACGCACTCAACACCGGCCGGATCCCCGGCTGCTACCGAGCCACCCCGAGGCGCACCCACGGACCCTTCAGCTGCCACTCCTGCAAGTTCTCCTGCATCCGGACCTGCACCGCACCCGCACCCACCAAGCCAAGGACCAGCAGCAACCACCTGAAGTGCATCCTGCTCAACACCCGCTCCGTCCACAGACACGCCGTGGAGCTCTGGAACCTCCTCGACACAACATCACCAGACGTCGCCTTCCTCACGGAAACCTGGATGAACGCCTCCTCAGCGCCCGACATCGCCATCGCCATCCCAGACGGTTACAAGATCATCCGGAGGGACCGCGGCAACCAGACCGGAGGAGGCATCACCATCATCCACAGGAACACTATCCGCATCACGAGCAACTCCGACGACACCCTCACAACCGCCGAACACCTGCACTTCCAGATCCACACCGACCCCAAGACCACCCTCAGAAGCACCCTCGTCTACAGACCCCCGGGACCACGCACACAATTCAGCAAAGACATCGCCGAGTTCATCAGCCCGCACGCCCTCCCCTCCGCTGACTACATCCTCCTCGGGGACCTCAACTTCCACTTGGAGAACAACAACGACCGGAACACCGCCACCCTGCTGGACAACCTCGCCACCCTCTGCCTCAAGCAGCTGGTGACCACCCCCACCCACCACGCCGGACACACACTCGACCCCGTCTTCTCCTCCAGCAAGGACATCACCTTCAGCCACGCCACCGGGCTCCACTGGACGGACCACAGCTGCGTCCACTTCAGCTACAGAAAGAACACGATCCACCACCATCAGCAACAGGTTGCACGCAGAAGATGGAACAAGATCACAGCCGACCAGCTCGCCGCTTCCTTGAGCCAGGACCCCCCCGCCAGCTCAGCGAACCCCAGCCAGGCCGCCATCAACCTTACGAAGTGGATCAGCAACTGCGCAGACGACCTCGCCCCACTGAGGACCCCGCCCAGCAGACCCGGCAGTAAGAAAGCACCATGGTTCACCGACGAACTCAAGAGCTCCAAGAGGAACTGCCGAACCCTTGAAAGAGCCTGGCGCAGAGACCCAACACCAGACAACATGACCACCCTCAAGCTCGCCACTCAAAAACACCACCAACTGATCCACACCACCAAGAAAACCGCATTCAAAGAACGACTGGACAACAACGCCCACAACAGCAAGGAACTCTTCAACATCGTCAAAGAGCTCTCCAACCCCAGCGCCGGAAACAACGACATCACCCCATCACAAGACCTCTGCAACTCCCTCGCCTCCTACTTCCACAACAAGATCGCGGAC
The DNA here is from genome assembly GCF_964261635.1 of Lissotriton helveticus. Taxonomy (NCBI): domain Eukaryota; kingdom Metazoa; phylum Chordata; class Amphibia; order Caudata; family Salamandridae; genus Lissotriton; species Lissotriton helveticus. The sequence continues at coordinate 442,717,194 of NC_136070.1, read as the reverse complement.
ATACACAACAGCTTCAGCACTCAGCCAACGCACCCCACGACAGCACCTGCACCCCCCGCCACCACCCTCCGCGCCTGGACCCCGATCAACACTGAGGATACCCTACGCACGATGAACTCCATCCACTCTGGATCTCCAACCGACCCCTGCCCTCACCACGTCTTCAACAAGGCCAACTCAGTCATCGCGCCCCACCTGCGGGACATCATCAACACCTCCTTCGACACAGCGACCTTCCCGGAGAGCTGGAAGCATGCCGAACTCAGCGCCCTACTGAAGAAACCAGCAGCGGACCCCACCGAAGTCAAAAACTACCGCCCCATCTCGCTCCTCCCGTTTCCGGCCAAAGTCATCGAGAAGACCGTCAACAAGCAGCTGGCCGCCTTCCTTGAGACGAATGGATCCCTCGACTACTCGCAGTCCGGATTCCGGGCCAACCACAGCACCGAGACCGCCCTCATCGCTGCCACTGATGACATCCGAGCCCTGCTCGACAACGGGGAAACAGCGGCCCTCATCCTCCTGGACCTTTCCGCGACATTCGACACTGTCTGCCACCGCACCCTAGAGCAGCGCCTCAGCATCGTTGGAATCCAAGAGAAGGCACTAGAATGGATCATCTCCTTCCTCGCGGGAAGGACACAGAGTCCGCCTCACCCCGTTCAGATCAGAAGCCACCGAAGTCATCTGCGGCGTTCCTCAAGGCTCCTCGCTCAGCCCCACCCTCTTCAATGTCTACATGAGCCCCCTTGCGGCCATCGCACGCCAACACAACCTCAACATCATCTCTTACGCCGACAACACCCAGCTGACCCTCTCCCTCACCAACGACCCCGCCACCGCCAGAGCCAACCTACACGAGGGGATGAAAGACGTAGCCGAGTGGATGAAGAACAGCCGCCTGAAACTGAACTCAGACAAGACGGAAGTCCTCATCCTGGGATCTTCGCCCTCCGCCTGGGACGACTCCTGGTGGCCCCCCGCCCTGCCAGCGCACCCAAACCAACAGACCACACGCGCAACCTGGGCTTCATCCTGGACTCCTCCCTCTCTATGACCAGACAAGTCAACGCCGTCTCCTCGTCATGCTTCAACATCCTGCGCATGCTACGTAAGATCTTCCGGTGGATCCCCACCGAGACCAGGAAGACGGTCACCCAGGCCCTCGTCACCAGCCGTCTGGACTACGGCAACTCCCTCTACGCCGGAACCACTGCCAGACTCCAGAAGAGACTCCAGCGAATCCAGAACGCCTCAGCAAGACTCATTCTGGACATACCCCGACACAGCCACATCTCCGGACACCTGAGAGACCTGCACTGGCTCCCGGTCAACAAGAGAATCACGTTCCGACTCCTCACCCACGCACACAAAGCCCTACACAACCAAGGCCCAAGATACCTCAACAACCGCCTCAACTTCCACACTCCCACACGACAGCTTCGATCAACCAACCACGCCCTCGCCGCCGTCCCCCGGATCCGAAGAGCCACCACAGGAGGAAGATCCTTCTCCCACCTCGCCGCCAAGACGTGGAACTCCCTCCCGACCCACCTCCTCCTGACCGAAGACCAATTCGCCTTCAGGAAGCAGCTCAAGACCTGGCTGTTCGAGCAGTAGCGGACCCCCCCTCCCCAAGCGCCTTGAGACCCTCCGGGTGAGTAGCGCGCTATATAAATGCTGTGATTGATTGATTGAGTCCACGCACACCGCCAGCCAAGCAACAGTCCACGCACACCGCCAGCCAAGGAACAGTCCATGCACACCGCCAGCCAAGGAACAGTCCACGCACACCGCCAGCCAAGCAACAGTCCACGCACATCGTCAGCCTTGCACTAGTCCACACACGCACTGCCAGCTAAGCCCAAGTCAACACATACCGCCAGCAAAATGCAGGTTTACACTCAGCCAGCCAAATGCCAGTACACAGACCGTCAGCTGAACTCTAGTTCGCACACACAGACACGTTTGTTAGTGTCTACTGGGTTTCTGCCTCCCTTGGGGACAGAGGATCCTAAAAATATTGCTGATATGCCCAGAAGAGGAGCAGAAATGGACAAAATGTGTGCACAAAAAAAAGGGAATGACCCTTGTCTAAGGGGACGCTCCCTGACATGCCCATAAACATATCTCTGGTGAATAGTGGGCATTCTGCACCCCTCAGAAGCAGATCAGGGGCTTCTGCCCCATCTGCCCCTCAGCAGAAAGATTATGGCTATTTCTGTGGGGGCATTTAGCATGCCCATTCTAGGCAGACCCCACCCCTATTATACAAACAAAAAAGTCCCTTGTCCCTAGTGGGATTTCTAAAATCTCAGGGGTGCAGATCAGGAGCTATTGCCCCTATCTGCCCCCCGGGGGGGGGCAAAAGGACTGTACTTATGTTATGGTGGGGTTTTGGGCATTACAATGCCCATTCTGGGCAGCCCCAACCCCTAAATTTACATACACATGTAATTCATGGTTCCTGTGGTCTTTCTGCCCACGCTGGGGCAGATCGGGGGCTAGTGCCCCCATCTGCCCCCTATGGTGTATAGAAAGACTTTATTATTGAGGATGGAAGCATGGTCTTGGCCACTGTGGGCAGCCCCATCCCTCTTTTATAATAAAAATTGAAAAATCCCTGGGTTCTTGTGGGCTTTTTGCCTCCCCCCCCTTAGTGGCAGATCGGGGCAATAACCCTCATCTTCCCCCTTTTGGGAAAGAAAGACTGTCCCTTTTGTTTTGGGGGTACGGGGGCATTGGTATGCCCACAAAAGAATTGCTTAAAATTCTTAAAGGTTTAAGCATCCTGAGGGTTAATAATTCATCCATTCCGCTGACTCAAACAGTTCTGTGATGATCTGGCAAACCATTTTAAGCTAAAGATTCATCAAATCTAAAGCTCTTTCAGCACACAGGTGGAACTTAGCGTGGTTTCATATAACCACGATAATTCAATCTCTTCCTTATTGGAAGCTTTTAAGGCCATCACTTCGAATCAAGTCCAGACTTTTCTGGTACACTTAAAATCTGGTTCCCCTCTTGACCTGGCTCCTCCTTTCATCATCACAGCTTTGGCCCCGGCCCTTGCAGCTCCCATTACTGAAGTTTGTAACCTCTCTCTAATCACAGCCACCTTGCCCCAGAAATGGAAGATGGCTCGAATAAGACCTATATTAAAATAAGTCTTGGCCGATCCCATGGATCTTCAAAATTATAGACCCATATCTCTCCTTCCTTTGTTCTCAAAAGTTATGGAAGTCTTAGTTAATTGAATATCTTGAGCTGAATAATTTACTTAATCCTTCTCAGTCAGGCTTTCGTGCGTCACACAGTACCGAATCCGCACTATTCGTGTGTCGCACAGTACCGAATCCGCACTAACTGAAGTAACAGATAAGATCAAGTTGGCCCTAGATAAATGGGACACCAACTATGCTGATCCTTCTCGACCTCTCAGCAGCGTTCAACACCATCTTGCATCGAATCCTAGTGCATAGGCTATGAGAGATTGGTGTCAGCGGAACGGCACTTAAATGGTTTGAAAGTTTCCTTGCTGACAGAACTCAGCGAGTCCAACTGGAGTCGTTTACTTCTCAGACCTCAGCTTTAGACAAAGGGGTCCCACAGGATTCCATGTTAAGCCTCACTTTATTCAACATCTATGCATCTTCTCAGGCTTCCATTATTAGATCTTGTGGATTTAACACAGTCTCGTACGCGGACGATACACAACTGATAGTTACTATCGATACAGATCCCGCGTTGACCAGAGACATTTTTTTAAAGTGCATGTTAAAGGCGGCAGCTTGGATAACAGCTAATGTTTTGCAGTTGAATACCACCAAAACCGAGATCTTGCTGTTCATGAAAGCAGAGGAGCTTTGGTCTACTGATTGGTTGCCTCCTGAACTGGGTGAACCCCCACCCCGAAAAAATTGTGAAAAACGTAGGCGTTATTGTGGGCGACAAACTCTCGATGAAAAAACATGTGAAAAGTATTTCGGGCACCTGTTTCGGCCTGAGGAGTATGCTCAGAAATATTTTTCCTTGGCTTCTTCTGTCCACAAGAAAGTCGCTCATACAGGCACTACTGACCAGGCACCCACCGGCACCTAGGGGAGGGTTGCCCTTAATAGCGCCACATGGCTGAGCCTCCTCCAGGGCAGAGAAAAGAGGATGAATAAGTAAGGGCTGAGGAGACATCATCAGGCTGCGCAGGGAAATCCTGGCAAGGTATTTAAGGCTGCTCCCTAGTGGTTTTGATCTCTATCCCCTTGGACCTCAGCCTAGCTGCAGGAGCATCGTCGTATTTATTTATTTATTTATTTATTAATACAATTTATAAAGCGCGTACGTATGCCCGTGGGCGTCTTGGCGCTAAGAATACTACATAGGATCTCTGAAGAAAGTGGCGCGTAGCCATGAAAGCTCAATTACTGATGGAATAACCATGTCTTCACCAGTTTCCTAAACTGGAGGAGAGATTGCACCGCTCGAATAGACAGCGGGAGCGAGTTCCAGAGTCTGGCTGCGGACACCGTGAAGCGCCTGTCTCCCCAAGTGACAGTCCTAGTGCGTGGTACTGCTAATTGATGCAGAACCATTGATCGTAGTTGTCGAGCCGGGCAATAGGTGGTGAGCTGTTCTTGCAGAAACCTTGGGCCTTGGTTATGAATAGCTTTGAACGTAAGGCAGAGTGTCTTGAATTTAATGCGGTTTTTTATTGAAAGACAGTGGTAACTTTTAATTACTTGACTAACTGATTTGAATTTAGGAGTTTTGGAGAGTAATCTTGCTGCCGCATTTTGAATAATTTGCAGCTTAGAGATTACCCGGGATTGTGCGTTGGCAAATAGGCCATTGCAATAATCAAGAGATGAGAGCACCAGTGTGCTCACCACTGTTTTTCCCGCACTATCCCGTATGGATAGAGGTTACCTGTCGGCGGTGTGCAGAGTATGGCACGGGAGGTTTGAGGGGGCTCAGGCATAGTGTGTCACCCGCATTAGGGGATGTTTGAGTTTTTAGGTTTATACTAGAATTTTTTTATAAATTCGCTTCGCGCCGAGAACAGCGGTAAAGGGCTGTGGGGAGTTGCAGTGGTATATGGGTTAGTCAGTGGTATATGGGCCTCCTGCGATATACAGGAGGCGTTCTAGTTCTCAGAGCAGCGGCAATGGTCATTGAGCTGTTTTAAATAAACTCACTTCGCGAATAGAGGTAAGGGACTGCGGGAAGCGCGGCGGTAAATGGTATTAACTTGCCTGAAAATGTAGCCACACATGTAGCGTTGTGATGGCAATGCGGTGCGGGTGGTTAATAAAGGTTGTGGGCATTATTTATCGCAAGTTTGGGCTGCGTTTCTGGTCAAGCAATAGGTGGGAGAAGAAGCCACAGGAATGAGGCTGAGCCCGTATGTGAGTGAGGCTCAATTATCAAAACGGTCGCCTTTGGCCCGGGAGACACAGGTTCGAGCATCAGCGTAGGTGGGAATAAGAAAAATGTAATAATGCTGTATTTAATAATGGCTGTCGGTATTTTATCAAAATGTAATACAGCTTTTGTACTATTATCGGGATAAGTGTTATTTATTGCAATTTTGTGCAGCTGCCTTGTGGTTAAGAGGCTGTACCTGAATTTCGCAGGGGGTGTGGCTGGACTGATAGGGCAGTCGACTTCAACCCGGAGGAACCCAGGTCCGAGCAGCAATATGGGGCGCAATTGAAGAAGCAGGTGATGAATCAATGTGATCAGTTTTATCAGCTGCAAGGTCAGGCAGGCACCCTCGTTTTCCGAGCAGGGTAGATGGTAGTCAGTTTCAGATATTGGGAGGTGCCTCATTCACAAAAACTTTTAATATACAGGAGCAAAAGACTTTGTGAATCGGACCTCTACAGTTCAGGTATTCGGACTTGTTAGTGAAGTCGGCCTTATACTCACATATTTAAATCACATCTAAGATATTGGAGGTCAATATAGCAACATGTGTTAATACTGATTAGGTAAATCAAACTCAAAGACACGACTTAAAGCGTATAATTAGCATGGCATTCTCAGTTGTTAAATACCTGCTGGTTTGCCATTGTCGGTTAAGGAAGATTTTTCTTTCGGGAGAATGTGTCAAGGAGTTAAAGTATGGCTTGTAAGTTCTGTTACTGTCTCTGGGGAACGCATTTCATTTATTGATGAAATTAATGTATAACCTGAAGGTCACTGGTTCAAACGCAGTTAAGATTATCGTTGAGATAATAAAATGCAATTTGTTAGACTTACGTTACAAGAGCACTATTTTAGCTCAATTTGTTATCCCGACATTAGTTTTAAGTGCATTTCAAGGGGGGAACAGCGGCCTAGCTCCTCCTAACTATGTTGTGATCTTTGCCCTCTAGGCCCCAATTACGATAATTGCTTTATTTTCTTAACTTCAATGATTGTTGTAAGTGGAAGTTGACTTGCTTACCTACCACGTGCATGGAGATCTCTGTAGCACCTCATTGGAGTCCAGGTTCCCTGTCTGGGACGAGGAAGTGGAACCAGTTTGGCAAGGCGAATTACTTTTGAACTTGTTTCTTTAACCTTTTTGTGCTAATTTGAAAAAAAAATTCATGGGAGTCAGTCTTGACTTTGCTTTGGTAAGGGAGCAATAGTGTTGTTTCTTCACAGCTAACCTAGTGGGCCAAGCGAAAATGTAGGAAAGTACAGAGCTAAAGTGGAGGAGAAAGTAAACAATTATTAGAGGGCACGTTAGTTGCCGGTTTAATGGCGAGCATCCTGTGTTTCAGGCATAGGTAGTATTGATGCTTGTTTGTGGGATTAAAATGAGTTTTTCATATGAGGCTCCAGGTTTATGCGGTCACTGGATGCGGGTACTTTAAGTATGCGTAACTACACTTAAATCCAGTGCTTTAAATGGGCCGGTACTCACCGGTACTGAGTACCAGCACTTCTAAATTTTCGGCGCTTGAGTACCGGAACTTCTCTTTGTCCAAAGAGAGTACCGGTACTCATGGGCTTTAAGCCAAGCTCATTGATATTGACATTTACAAAAAAGAAGAGCAATGCAGCTGACAAGGAGTGGGTCAGTTTTCCTGAAGCCTGATCGAGTGCTAATCTCTCCCCTTTCAGTGTGCTAATAGAGCCGCGGCCGGCCGTAGGTTTGGAAGTTTGGGAGGGGCCAGACTCACACTGTGATGCCTGAGGCAGTGTCCAATTCAGGTAGTGATGACCGAGAGATAATTGGCTAAGTGGCACCGCTGTCTCGAGAGCCCTGCTTGTTGTGCCTTTTAAAGACACGCAGCACCTGCTCTAAGACTCACGCTGTGTGGGACACAAACTTCAGGGATCCCCCGCCAGAGGGGCTAAAAAGGCAGGAAATGTCGAGGTTAGGCGGTGACAGGCCAAACACCGGCCTCCTCCTGTAATTATCCAATTATGCACAGGGGCGGCAATGAACTCTTGGAGACAGGGCGAGCAGGAAATTCTGATTTAAAAGATACGTGTGTCAAAGGAGGAAAATACCTTGACCCTACTTTAAATCACAGAGCATGTGCAATCATCACTGTAGGGTCCAGCAAGGTCGGATTTACGCTGCCAGCATTCTCAAGAGGTATAGTTGCAGGCACTAAATCGCACAGGGGGCTGATCAAGGAAGTTATATATTTTACTGACAACACAGCGTACAACACAAACGGTGCGAGCACTACAGCGGCAGGATTTACTTGCTGCTACCAAACTGCACATAACTGGCGCCAACCTGGCCCTCCTTTGAGTGCCATGTCTCGGCTGTGCAGCCATTGGTCGAATCATTGCAGCCACTCTTCTGACGTGCGCATGTGATCCAAAATGCTGAGGGTGATTGTATCTCTACAGCTGAGCCAGCCCCCACCCACAAGTAGTGCTGACTGGCGTGAACAGTGGCTTTGTTCAGAGTGCTAATTATAATACTGCAATCCTCCAGCCTTACATCTAAGTACAAGAGGGGCAATATGCGTGATAATTATTTTTAATGCAGCAATGCGGGGACTTGCCTTAAAATGGGTTAGGGCAACGCATGATGCGTAACACTTGGCAGGACTGCACTCAGGCTCTGTGTAGACCATAGCACTGAAGGTGTGAGAACAGGGTCTGCTAACAGGCATATCTTGTGACTCTCAGGAAATCTAAGAAGTCTTCCTGCTGGCATATCAGAGTAGGGCAGCACTTGTTTGAATCCAGAGTGAGGAGAAAAGTGGTGATAGTGATGCTTGTAGCACAGCACGTAGGAATCAAGGTTTAGTAATGTGTGCAGCAGCGAATGTAAGCGTTTCTATAACATGTACCGAACCTCCTGTCTGTCTGCGTACCGAACCTCCTGTCTGTCTGTGTGCACAAGTGCTTCTATGTTATGTTATATTATGTTATGTCACTGTGCATGTTCTTGCATGAGTGAGTGTTGGCTGCAGTGTCCAGCAAGGCAGATATATAGTTGCAAGCCCGATAAGCCCTGCATTACCACACTCTGCACTTGAAGCAGAGGTGGAATGGTGCTCTTGTAGCACCCCTAGGACTGCCAATAGCCCCGCCCCCTAACACTGCCCCCCCCCCAAGCCCCACCCCTAACCCCACCCCAAGCCCCGCCCCTAGTTAACATCTCAATTTGTTAAGTACCTGCACTTATTTTGTTCCATTTAAAGCACTGCTTAAATCTACAGGGGCTGAGAACCAAAAGCTGCGGTAGCAATCAGTTTTAAATTGCGAGGACTTGAGTGACACTGAAGCCGATAGTCTCATGAGCAGTTTGGGGTTTTGGTATTCCTCGATGAAACTGTGCATAGACCTTTCATTTCGGAAGGCATCCGTCAACATATTGGCTAACATATATTGTATTATAGATGGTTCTGCGGGAAACAAAATATTTCAAATAATGTATTCTGCAGTAATCGTAGTGAGCCACCCGATCATCTGGAGAGACCGTGCATTATTTTGTGTGAAAAAATACAGCAGTTGGGCGGTGTGTTTGCATCGCGTGCCGTTGGATTATTTAGTACACGCCTGATTGGGGTTTGTTTTCCAGTTTGCTTAACTCGTTATTTGAATGGTTGGGGGTTATTCATTTCCCGACTAAGTATTTATGGTTTTGGGGACAAATTTGACAAAAATAAACAGGCGTTCACATGCCGAGGTTCTACATATTTTGAAACGGGTGCGCTTATTTATAGTTTGTATGAATTTATATATAAAGTTAAAAGCTAAAATGATTCTAGATGTACTAGTCATCCAAAAACACGTTTTATCAAATTATTTAAATTAATGGCTGGTGCCATCTCAGGCCGGGTGGATTAGCGGATTAACGCATCCATTGCTGGGGCTGGTATCCGATCTCATGGTCACAGGCTCCTTTCTCGACGGGCACACAGCCTTTCATCTTCACAGAGGTTGACGAATTAGCACAATTCAGTTGGGGAAAATAGGCATCTGTTATTCAGCGCCAAGATGCCCCTTTGGGGGTGACAATGCACGGTGCAAATATAAGTTGTGCTATGGGTCACAAGTTTGGGCTGCGGTGACATGGCAGTGACCCCTTGCTGGTTGGGATGGTGGTTTGAATATTTTGCCAACTTCAGTTGCAGCCCTCAGGTACAACACTTACTCGTTGCTATGTTTAGGGTGCTCTCGTCCACGTGTTGACCGTGTAGTGTGATAACCCATCTGACATAATCCGACGGCCATGTGGGTATTGCTAAACAAGTCAGTCCTTATTGGGGTAGCTTTGCTTAAATAGCCATATATTTAGATGTAGTGTTTCTCTTCTCCTTTCAAGGGACAGCAGTCTTTTGCATGGAGTAATGATGTACAATATAAATAAGGCGCGGCTCCCCTTCACTCCCATGTGTGTTCTGCCTAGAATGAAACCGAGAAAGATCCCTGATTCCGCTCCGGATCGGTGTAGATGCCAGGCCCCAAGATGGCCGACGCTGTGGACTTCGCCTGAAAGACCCACTGCGGAAATCTCCATTTCCTGCCGTTTTCTTGCTCTGTACACCGGAGTTTTCAAAGGGTGGAGGCTCGGCTCCACCCCCCTTTGACCTGCCTAGAAGAAAGCCAAAAAAGATCCCTGGTTCTGCTCCGGATCGGCTTGGAGTGTATGCCTGGCCCTAAGATGACCGACGCTGTGTACTTCGCTTGATGGTCCTACTGCATAAAGCTCCGTTTCCTGACGTTTTCTTGCTCCCATACACCGGAGCTTTCAACAGGCTGATGCGCGGCTCCTCCCTCCTTTGATCTGCCCCAAGAAAGCCTGATGGGGAGCTCGATTGGTACTGAGCTGATGCCTGACCCTAAGATGGCTGACGACAGTCCCTCTCGGTAAATGGAGAGTGGCATTTGAATTTCTGTCGCAGTGTTCACGTGGCTCAGGAACGTGCCCAGGTCGCTTAGTGGAGCTCAACCTGAACCAACACATTACCCGACCCCCTTAGGAGCTTCATGAGGATTCGGTGCATCCCCCTGGAGCCCAGAAATTGCCTGACCTTCCGATGGCGACCAAAAAAAAGACTACCCTCCAATTGCCCCAGTGACGCTGGTGACTCCTGGCCCACACTAAGGTACCAGCTCTGTTTTGAGACGTTTTCACCCCCCCCCCACGACAGCAACCACTTAAATATCCCTACCGATTCTTTGCCCCGCAACCTATATCTCGCCTGATCCTAAGATGGCCTCCCTCGAACTCCTCAAGGAGCACATACAATGCTGATAAGGGTCCAAACGAGTCCAGGAGCACCCTACCTCCAACTGAGGAGTGCCCGAATCTGGGCAATTTAGATCCCACTAACTCTCACTCCCTCCTCCTTTATACAGCAGCTTCTCTCCCAATTTAGTCGCAAGGCTCCCTCTTCTATAAGGGTTACCGTCCTAACACCTCTGACCAGGCCATTGAGAACCCTACGACTCCTATTGTGGCTACTTGATTCCACAACCACCTATTGCTTCCATCACTACTCTGTGGCCTTTTCTCCCTAGCGAGTCCCACGGCTCCCACAGTAGCGAGGGCCCCCACGTGCTTGCCAACCACAGGAACTCAAAACAATGTCACCGGGCACTTCAATTTCCGCCAACTCAACCACGCCGATCCACATGAAACCGCTAGGCGTGAACGCCTTCGCAATTAGCTTCCCCCCCAAGCTCTCCAAAAAAGCGAGAAGAAACCTCAAACATAGTCTAATCAGACAACACTCAGAAACACTATTTGTGGACACCTACCACTGCACCTCCAAAGGGCAGGTAAAACTGGATCTCATCTTCCACACAGATAGACCTGAGAACTGGATCACTACATTAAGAATGCAACTTCACAAATCCAAAACGACGACCACCGCACATAGCTGTAAATTGACGACCTCTCTCCCTAACCAGGCGACTAGAAATAGGAACACAACAGTGACCATTTACTCAAATGGCACAGTTTTGATACAGGCTAATAACGCGAACCTAGAGGCCTTCCACTCCCTCTTCCCTGCTCTCCTTTCCACCCATCTTCACTCTCTTCGACCTGCTCTGCCCCAACCACCCTTCCCTGGTCATCCGGCCCCACCAGGCGAAGCAAATACCTATTTCCACTCCCCCGCTGAGACCATTCAGCCTCCCTGCTAGAAGCTCCTCCCACTCCTCCATTCCTACTAATCACGACCGTCAATCTTCTGAGGTAGATCAGACCCCTTCGGCCCCACAGACTCATCCTCCCCTACATCCCATCACCAGCCCACGAGCTTGGTCTATTGACCCCCTTTTCACTCCTGCAGAACCACTGAGGAAGAGCTCACAACTTGACCCCCTACCGAGGGTCGCTAACAGTGGCAGTCTGGGAGGAGCCACGCTAGCAACCAAGATGGCCGCGTAAGCTCCCGGCTCCGTCGACCTCCGTCTTTAGCTGGATAATCCTGTCATACATCCTGATTTCACGCCCGACCTCCGTGTGGTTGAAGCACCGCAGAACCTGATGGTGCAATCCCGAGACTTTTACCGGCTCGATTGACGGAGTTATATAGTGTTTCATCTCTCGGCCTAGCTCATCTTGTAAGCCGGGGCCTCGAGTACTGGCCCAGCCGGGTTTCAGTAGAATAACATCGGCTGTGGAACTCAGGCAGGGTCCGGTCTCTCGTTGCGGAGGTTATCCTTGCCCGATTTGGATGGTGGTCATGTGGTCTGGCTGACAATGAAGGAGTGGTGACAAGAAACATCTGTGGCTGTGAGCGGGGGTCCCCGTCCCGGAGACCCGGTCTGAGCCTCCCGGGTTCGACGGGCTGGGGTCCTTGCTCGCAGTAGCGGAGTACAGATCGCTGAATTGACAAGTCGCCCTCCGTACCGTCCGCTCCGCTCTTGCCTGCCCCCCCCCCACCCCCCCGGAGCACTCCGACCCTCTGGGGTAAAAGATTTAGCTTGAAATCGACCGAGAGGAGATGGATCGGACAAAGTGTGTACCATCGCTGAGGACTGTATTGGCCGCCATCGCGACACTTCACTCGCAAGTGGAAACCATTGTCTACAAAATGATCGTCGTAATTGAGACTGGGAGTTTGAGACCGGACTCTGATCCTTTGCAAGACCTGAAACAAATTGAGTCCCCCAGGACGCACATCTTAACGGTGGAAGAGGGCCCCGTGCAGAAAGAAGACTTGTCGCCCTCGGTCAGCGTTCGAGTGAATACTTGCGAACTCGAGATTCTGGACAGATCACTACACCCAACAGTGCTACCGATTGAGGTGGAACCACTCGATCCTCCACTCCTGGAAACCTCTATTATTGACGTTTGGATAGAATTAAGATCTTTTTCCTCCCAGGCAGTTTCAATACATTTTTGGTGGGAGCACTATCGAGACATACTGTTGGCGGAGGAACATTTCTGCGAGGTGGGAGTTCTCATTGACCTAACATTTTTGACTTGTTTCAGTTGCAACTTTTTTGAACTCCTCGGACACCTTGACTCTCCTGTTAATGTGGTGGTTCTAACGGTAGGAGTTTGCAGGAAAGAACGGAAGGGCCAGAGATGAGCTGGACAGTTTGGCTCCGATATTATGACTTTAATGGACACAAGAATTGCTACCACTATTGATGCGGGAGGCTGGGCGGTATTTACAACCTCCCCTGTTTGTTTTTGCCAGTAACTCCTAATAGTTTTTTTGATTGTATTTGGCAGGGGTCGGTTGCTTCTGGCGGAGGGGGGGGTAGGGGGGGGGCAGACCGGGAGCCTGTATGAAGATTTCCTCCTCCACTTTCCTTTTTTGGTAGTTAGTTAGATGGGGCGACAGGCACTCTGCTAGTTGGGGTTAGGCGACAGCCATATGCAGGGGTGCAGGGTGGGGGGAGGGGTGTTTTTGTATTGTCTTTGTTTTGTTTCTATGTTTCAGAATCCGATGCATATCCTGATGTTGGGTGCCTTCCTGAGGGGTTATATTGATTGGTGGGTGGACGGGTCCTAGGGGTGGTTGTGTTTATAGATCTTTCATAATGTCTTGCCTTTAAATGCTGCAAACGGGTAGCGATCGTTGTTTTGCTCACGGTTCTATCATGTTCCGCCCGCCTGCCACTCGAACTTTCCGTATTTTTAAATCCTGTTTCTAAGGGTGGTGGACTTGTGAACAATGTCGAAATGGTTGGACTGCTAATTATTGTGTATTAACGTTCGCACGCCGTTTTATCCTGATATTCTGCTTTCACCTTATGGACTTTCCATACGCTACTCGCCATTTGTTTGTATAACGGTCGCTTAATTCGTGATGTAAGGCATTTGCCAATGGTTTTTTCTTGTTTTTTCATTAATAAAAAGAAATATAAAAAAAAAAACAGCGGCAGTCTGGTCGACCCAATTAGCATTAGACCCCATAATTAGACCTTGCCCTCCACCTCACGAGTTGTCCCTACCCATAACTGCATCCCCCCTGCCCCGGAAAACATGGTGCACTGGCTGACCCTATTAGAAAGTCAGTTAGAAATAATATTCAGAGGCCTTGATGAAATCCTAACCAACCTAGACAAGGCCCTAAAGCCCCAGCAATCCCATTCCAGGGCCTCTCCACCGACCATCTCTAAACTTCTAAAACCCCATTTCGGGCCCTCTTTCGCCCTCGAAAATCAGCTCCAGAGGCCCACAAAAATCGATGTTGAGATCCTGCTACAGACACTCACTAGAATCAAATCCCCCGCGCACAGGTTACAGAGTCCCCCAAGTAAGTACGCTGTGACCAGACACAAACACCTTCTAGGACCAAAGCAGCAATGTCCATGAAAGAAGCAGCGGACCTAGCCTCCACATGAGACTCCTCCCACAGCCTCCCCTAAATCCAATATTCAAGTGATCACAGGCTTCAGAAGAGACTACCCCCCTCGAAAGCCACAAGACCCCCGCCCTCCATCTCCTCCATACCAAGGGCCCCATCAGGAAAGTATCCTAGCAAAAAAGAAACTATCCACTGCTTGCTCATTAACTGTAGATCAGCCCCCAAACATGCAACAGAATTAGCAGAAGCCATCCTCTCTCACGATCTAGACATTGCGTTCATCACGGAGACATGGCTAAATAAGATCTCTCCTCCCTGTTTAGATATGCTTGTGCCCCCAGGTTTCACCATCGTCAACAAAGATAGAAAAGATCAACGAGGTGGAGGTGTAGCCATCATCCATAGGGACGACATAGACATCACTGTAAGTGACTCCTGCAAGTACAGCTCCTTTGAATGTCTTTCTGTCAACATTAAGGGCAACAGCCCTTTAGTCTGTCACCTTCTCTATCACCCTCCAGGCAACACCCCCACATTTGGGGAACACTTATCCGACCGGATTGCCCGTTGCGCACTTAAAGACACTAACTAACTAATCCTGGGTGATCTCAACCTACGCTGGAACAAAGCCAACAAAACATTAATTCAATCTCTCAATAATCTCCTCTGTGACAATATTCTTTCCCAACACTGTTCTGAAGAAACGCACAACAAAGGAGCAACTTGGGATGCCATCATTGCCCACCGTTACGCAATTACGATCGACAATATTCTTCCAGTCGACTGGTCGGATCACCATATGATCGATTTTATTCCACATCAACCAATGAGTTCTATCCCTGCCTCCTGTTCTTGACCACTCCAAATGGTCCAGAAATCTAACCCAGATTCCCCTGGATGTCATGGAAGAGAGGCTAAATTCGCTCCTTCCGAGCAACAATGAGCTCTCCACAACCAATCTCACCTCGCTCTCTAACACAAATATGGTAATCTTGCTTGACCAACTTGCACCCCTGAAACAAAAAAAAAAAAATTGTGCTATTCCGTCCAGATCATGGTTCGGCTCAGACTTCAAGGATGAAAGGAGACAACTAAGAGCCACAGAAAGATGCTGGAGGATCATGCCCACTACCATTCATCGCAACCAACTCAGAATAGTATGGAAGAAATACAACAGTCATATCAAGAACAAAAAAATCCATGTACTTCCGCTCCGCACTGGATAGCGCAAAAAACAGACCCAAGGAGCTCTTTAATATTATCAGGCGCCAAACCTCCAAACCTGATACGTCCCTAGGGCAGGCATCCAAAGAACGGCGCAACAACTTCGCCAACTTCTTCAATGATAAGATCTCCAAGATCGAGCGCTCTCTCGACATCAATTGCGCCTCCCTTCCCTCATTACTATTACTCTTATCTGGATTGTCTTGTTGTATTGTACTATGTTCTGCTCTCTTTTGCCCCGCTCTGTAAGTGATGTGAAGCGCTCCGATACCCTCCGGTCAGGCTAGCGCTATACAAAACTTATTAAATAAAAATTTTAAATAAACAAATTAAAGTAACGAGGAGTGGGCTTTGGGAAAGAAATGTAGGTTAAAAGCTCATCCTTTTAACGGGTAGGAACTCATTTGTAACATTATCCAAAGGCGATGTGGGGAATTGTCGGAAGTCCATAGTGAGGATGTGTAGTGTGCAGCACAATTAACACAGAGTGGGCCTTGGGAAGGAAATCCATTTTAGATGTTCATCCTAATAATGTGTAGAGATGTATTGGGCTTTGCTTCACTGTCAGTTATTTATACGCAGAGTTTCTCTTCCTTTTAAGGATCACAAGACCTGAATGAGAACTGGAGGTGTGCAACACAATTACCATAGAGGGGGCCTGGGGAATGACATGCATGGTAAAACACACTTCCCTGTAATCCCTGACTGCCCTCGGGATTGGGTGTGTGAACCGAACTCAATACCTTGACCTCAAAACGCAGGAATAGGGCAACCGAGACTCAAGGCATGTGGAATAGAATTTATGAGCATATCATATACGTCCTGGAATTGGTTCTGTATAATCCAGTAAGAACAACAAGGGTTAACACCACCCTAATTGCCCTTTAGGCTCTCATACCGTCCTCCGCATGAGTGCCAGTCCTGACACTCCCCAACGGAGGGCACTGTGCTAAGTAGTGGCCGACAATACCACTCGAGCCTTCGCCTATCCACAGACGGTCTGACCAGCCGTCTTCACCGTCCCCTGCAAGAATGCCAGTCCCGACACTCACCAAAAAGGGGTACAGTTGGCCTGGGTAAGCAACACCAGTGGCCACATATGATAAGGGTATCAAAGTCAGTGAAGCCCTTCCTTCTCCCAACGTCCAATTCGGGCAACAGTCAATAACCACAGGGTGAGTAGTTCACCCAACGTCCAATTCGGGTAACAGTCAATAACCACAGTAGTATTCTTCACTTGCTCCCCAGTGGACAAGAAATCAACAGCCACACGTTTGTGTGCGCTGCCGGACGTGGAGACACACGTGAACAGCAGGTCTCTCACTTCGAGTCTGTAATCAATGCAAGGGTCAGTTGGTCTCCGGCTAGCGTGCACGCTCGGGAAAGACTAGCAGAGCGGCCGCACAACTAGCTCAGGAAGCACACGAACGGGGGCTCCAATGCGTACACTCGAGAAGGGGTCGAAGTCCCTTACCTTGCGGTGATTCCGTAGCCCTCTGGTTCGTCACGGCAATATCCGACGGGTTCCGTGGGTGCTGCCATTGTTTATATACAGCTGCATAAGTTGCGCATGCGCCGCGCATTGCCTCACGGGATTTGTAGTCCCTTCCGGTTCTGTCAGCCCGAAACTGTAGTTCTTTGTCCTTCTTAATCGCGATGTTGTTCTCCTTCCGTTTGCGGCTTTTACGTATCGTGCACCATGACAGCCCTCTAACAAGGGGCGATTTATTTACAGCATAATTCACCGGCAATGGGAACTGTTAAGAAATCAATCAACATTTGGGTGGCTTTACCAAATTGCCAAGTATTTATAGGCAGAGCTCTGTTTTCCTTTTCCATTATGTGATGGTGCAACAAAATTAACATAGAGTGGGCCGTGGGTACTCCTCCGGCTCGTGAGGATAGCTTTGTCTGCCGTCTACTTCCTTATTCCTTACTTAATGGTTTCCCTTCATCATAAAGGAGGAACTACAGTAATAACTAGCATCCTTCGGCTGGGCTACTTTGTTGCGGTTATGGCTGTCAGTCACCACCACAAAAGAAAAGCTTGAAAATTTGGGGCAAGGGCCCACTTTTGGGGCATCAAAGCACGGAAGAGGGGGGAGACTCGGTATTCTGATCGGCTTTCGTTCACAGCTAGAAACCCACGCTAGCAGTAAAAGAATGCTGGATTCGGGGAGCAGTGCTTAAGATGAGCCTGGGTTTGGAAAGGGGGCTTATCAGAACCCCCTTTGGGGACTAGAATAAGGGGAAGGCAGTACCTTGCATGGGGGGAAAAGCTGGCAGAGTACAAAGGATAAGAGGCACAGCGGCAAGACCTCAAACTATTCAGTGCTGGCAGTTCGGTCGCCAACCTTCATTTGCGTCAGCTGCCGGCTATGGGCACAACAATATTATTTATATTACATATTGACAGAGAGCCTGAGAATGGAAGTTACCGGAATCTGATAAACTATGCTAGGCAAAACATGACCACCGCAGTGTTGGCGGCAGTGGAAATAAGGGATTGTCACCTCTCACAATACTGCGTTTAGTTTATGGCGGTTACTTTAATCATACCTTCAGCACTCAATAGGTGCAAATGTGACAGCCGTCAAAATATGCTAGGGTTCGGTAGCGGAGACGGAGTAAGGAGTGTCTCCAGTATTTCCTTATATGAGACAATTGAGTACTGAAAGCTGCGGGGGCGCCTACGGCATTCAGGCTCTTGCCAGCACAGCCTTGCGACGGTGTGCAACCAATGACAAAATAGTTCACAAATGGCCGAAGAGGAGTATCGAACATAATTGGTTGGCTTGGTTTTGGCAAGTCAGCACTTAGCATGTTTATGCCTATGGATATCGGGCTGTGGGAGAGATGGCCTGGCACTCACCTCTCCTGCGTTGTTTGGTGTGCAACGGCAAAGTCAGGCTCTTTTCAGCACGGCCTCTTAACGGTGTGCAACCAAGGATGGAATAGTTCACAAATGACCGAGCATGGGTATGGAACATAATTGGCTTGGTCTTGGTAAGTCAGCACTTAGCATGTTTATGTCTATGGACATCAGGCTGGAGGAGAGATGGCTAACCTACTGGTGGTCCGGGATTCTCCTGTCCTGCGATGTCTAGTGTGCAACAGTAGGAGGCTGCCCTGGTGTGCAAGTACCCACTGGTGGGGAGTAATGTTGAGAAGTGGGCAAAGTTGCATATCAATTCCTGCTTATAAGTGTGCAGGGACACCCTTGTGCGAAGCACAGGAAAGATGTTCCTCATTTGAAGCTATTTGCCCCAGGCTAAAGGGCAGGCGATCTTGGGGGCTATTTTGGAGCACAGTCAGTGTCGGGGGGGGGGGGCATGGGGACGAGGGTGCCAGGAAGTTTCTCACCCTGTGGCGGAGCACTGACCGTTAATAACAAAGGGGGATGCACAACAATGGAGGTTCAGCCACTGGATGGACCCCAGGAGGGGGTAGGTTCCACCTGTGCAGAGGGTAGGCGGGGAGGAGGGACTGACCTGCTGGTGGTCCTGGACTCTACTGCATTCACGCACAACGTATGGACTGAGTGAAATATTGAGGGGGGCTGCCTGTATTCAGGTATCTGTAGTGCTTTGGGGCCTGCTGGCACAATGTACACAGCAGAGTGGGTGCTTGGTGGTCCGAGTCGGCAAAGTTCAAGTGTGCGGCCAAGTGCAAAGCCAAGTGCAAGTGTGCGGCCAAGTGCAAGTGTGCGGCCAAGTGCATTTTAGACCAATGCAAGTTATTGGGAAAGTACAATTGTCCTGTCTGTTAAACACACCAAGTATTATTAAGGATTGACATTTGTACTTGAATCACATGTACTTCCAGTACACACACGTTTCCAGACAGGCCTGCTCTCTTTGAGCACAGGGAAGTAAAAAACCATTTACGACATAATGCCAACATTTGAAAGCAAGGAAGAGGGACGTTTAAAAAAAAAAAACACAGAGGTATTTGTTTACTTGCATTGATTTGGAGGCAAATTTAGGGAGGAGACAGCAAAAAATAAAGCTGTATATGTATAAAAGAATCTTAAGTCACCCTGCTGAGACAGGTGTGTTGGCACGTATGACATGGGTAGCAATGGTAGTGCATGCAAATAGTCTTCAAGCGCAGAAAGACTTTGGCAATGGGGGCCTACATGCATAAGGGTAACATCTAGAACTGTAAGTGGGATAAAAAAGTTTGATAGGGTACTCTAAAAAAGGCAGGGACAAGGAATTGTAAGTATAAATATTTTATTAGAGGCGCCACTTTAGTGATATGAAACACCCTGCGTATATGATTATAATACCTTCATCAGGTTCATCACAATTATTTTCAGGGTAAAAATAATGCAAGTACTCCAGAAGCCGGGCTTACATCCCTCCACCCTCCAAAAAAAGTAACAGTGGGGAGCAAAGGGCAATGGGTCAAGGGAGCGTGGGTCGAAAAAGTTTGGGAACCACTGATATAGATCACTGAATGGGCCTAGAGCCAGAGTTATAAAGTGGCATGAGACTCCTCTTCAACTTCAGGTGAGTCCAGCATCTGATGGAGGCTAGTGGTTCAGGTCCTTTGGTCACTGGAACTCTGGGGCAGATCCACGCCACACTACGACGCCGATGGTCAGACGGCCGGGCTACTCCCAGAGCACATGGGAGACCCGCACGCCATGGAAGTATTATGTGCATACCAAGGTCAGTCGGGTGCGCTGGGGGGAGTAGGGGCAGCGTCAGGCTCACGTCTCATTCTTTACCTTATTCCGCTTTCCACTCGCGCCTGCATTGAATATGCACTTCTCACCCCAGAGAGCCAATCAAACACCATGGGCCAGGGCAGGCCAACAGCAGAGGTGTGCCTTGGTGAGTTCTCCTCCCAAACATCATGTCTGCCCAGCTCTCGACCACCCCCTGCTCTGGGAGATCATAGACTTGTAGGCGAGAAGAGAGGCAGCATCGGAGAGCCTCTGCAGCTTGGTCCCAACTCTGATTTACATTTTCTCCGGTAAGAGGATGGGGTGTGCAGGACAGTAGGGTTGAAGGCCATCTTCAGACATCCAGTGGTCTGCGATTGAGGGCTGTGGTGGGCTCACTCTGCCTCAGAATGTCTACCCAGCTCTCTCCCTCTTCCCGCTCCGACAGGTGACAGGGGTGCGAGGTATTGGGGAAGGCAGCAACTTCCCAGCTCAGAAATAGCTGCTTTGCAAGTGGGGACAGGTGTACTGGGGACTGGGGTGTAAGGGCTGGTGGCTGTCTGCAGACACATCTAATACCCAGCAGGATTTGTGCAGATGGCGATCCAAGCCCAGAACCAGGAGATCTTACCGGGTTCCCATTTCATTATTTCTCGCCTCTTCAGGGTCTTTGCCTCTGCGACCACCAATCTGTAGTCAGCACTGCGTGGGAGCTCGCTGGCCAGGTAGTGGAGACTTGCTGGGGGGTTTTTCTGGGGATTCAAGCCATAAGGAGATTCCTAGTCCGGGGAGCTCCCTGACAGGAGCTCCCACGCAGCAACCATCTTGGTGGGTGAATGCAAATTAGAGGGGCCTGACATTCTCTTTCTGCCCCGACATAGCCACTGGTCAGCGGCATAGCCATCAGTAGTGCAGCAGGTGCAGTGGCACTGGGCCCTGGGGTATTACGTGCCCGATGTTCCCAAATGAATATTTTATTTTACTATGCAGCCAGAGCACAAGAGTGAGGGTGAGCTTTTACTTTGCACCAGCACCCATGGCACCATTGCTGTGCTACTTGCCTTTCTTCCATGGGCTCTGCAGCAATGTTCCAGAGCAGGAAGACCTGAGAGAGGCACTCCCTCCCCAGGTCATTGCAGCCAGCCATGTTTGGAACCTGCACTGAGGGGGGTGAGGCGCCAGTCCATGAGATTAGCAGAGTAGGAGAATGGCTGTGAGGTTCACGGAGGGCTCCTCTCAGCTGTCTAGCTATCAGTAGTGCAACAAAAGCAGTGGCACTGGGGCGCATGGATGTTCTGGTACCAATACTCCCAGATTGTGGCTTTGTTTTACTGTACTACCTCATTTTCTTTCATTAGGGCCCATGGCTACATTACCGTGCCACTGGTCCCTTCTCTCATACACCGCACAGCCATGATCCAGAGCTGCAATGGTCAGGAAAGGTCCTCCCACAGGCCCATCAGCCAATGTCCAGTGCTGATAGGCCCAAGTGAGGGGAAGCCTCTTGTTCTGGGCCTCGCAGCACTGGTACATGGCTGCACGGCCCAGGGCAAGAGGCCTCTCTGAAGGGCATAGCTATCAATAGTGCATTAAGTTCAGTGGGACTGTGGTCTTGTGGGGTTATGAGTCCAATGCACCTAAATTATAGCTGTATGTTACAGTCCGCAAAAAGAAAGTATACAAACAGATGGATGGAATGCTTGAATTAATCACAGCAACTGGTAATTACTCAAGGTACAACCCACTCCATCACTATTTAGCACACCATGCCACCTCAGTTTGGATCCAGCCATATGTAAATCAGTCTTGATCTTGTTCCAATGGGAACAGTCCAGACCGAACAACCAGGCTAGGTCTTCCCTGGCCTAGAACACAAGCAACCCAGGACAGGTGATTCCCTAGTTGGGGATTATCAGCCAGGTTTAGCATGGCATAGTTCCACAGTGTGCACGATACCCATGTCTGCCCATACCGGTCCTAATTAGGGCAACTCACTAAAGTATACAAAAAAGTGAAGGATGGAATGCTTACATTAATCTCAGCTACTGCTGATGCCCCCCTGTGATAAACTGAGGAGCCTAGCCCCTATTTGAAGACCTCTGCTTACACCATAGATTTTACTTAGCTGATGAGGCACAGATTTTTTGCTCTATACGGTTATATGCCTAGATATTCTATTGAGGTTTTTTGCTATGTTTTATACATGAAAATACTATCCATGGAAAGAATACTACCCAGACACACCCCTAAAGGCCTGGCCTCTCTCCCCTGGACCTTGCAACCTCAGTCAAGCATTGCAAGACTCAGGAAAATGGAACGGTTAGTGGGCCTGGTTCGCAACAAAATGTAATTGCATTTAAAATGTGTGATTTCGAGGTTTTGTTCAACATTAAGAGAAATTAAATGAAAGGTGATTAATCTCAAATCGGTTAACTGAATCTGCATCATGCTAATTTACAAAATGAAATGCACTGTGGAACCTTTTAAGTGTAAACGAATTCCTTAGTATCTGAACATTTAAAGGCTTCAGAAGATGTGGATAAGGGGTGTTGTAGCCATGGCTAATGGCACATGACATTAAACCCTCTTAGCCTACATAGGATTATATTCTGGTAGTTTCTGGTGTTTTTCAGTGACTAATGTGATGCCTTTAATAGAAGTCAAGTTATTTTCAACTGTTTTATTTGCTTTCATATTTTTTTTTGGACCACCCCTATCTTGTACTGGGTATCTGGGAAACCATCTTGTAATTGTAATCTTCACTGGTGCCCTTACAGGCATTCCACATGTTGCAGCACACCTCACAAAGGGCATCAAAAATATGACCACAGCATAACACAGTGATGGAACTATATAAATACAGCATACACCTCTAATGCTAACCTGTGTTGCAGGGATTCTGCACATACACAGAACTATGCGCAGGATTATGGGACCTCAGGATATAGGGGCTAGGCCTTCCCACCACACTAGTGCCCACGAGCCCAGGACCAACTAGCTATAGTGTCTTACTCGCTCTCCTACACACTCACAAAGAGGCAAAATGATTAGACACCCCAAAACACAACACTCCAGGATCTCTCAGGAATCACGGTAACAAGACACACTTTTTTGCTCACACTCTCGTACCGGTCCACAATAAGATCGGATCGAGACACGAATATAATGCAAAATGTTTATTTTAACTATCTTGCTCCAACATGCAGTATACGTGCCACAACAAGCAGAAAAATGCATAACACAAATATAGTTAGCATTGCAGCTAGGCCATATATCATAGAGGGAGATGTCCTCATACAAAGACAATGGAGAAAGGACTATAATGCCTAACCTCCCTCCCCTTGGTAAGAAGTAGTATTATTATATAATGGAAGATATCCGGGTTGTCAGCAGACCCCATATCTTAGACTATGGATGGTATTTCTACATAGTAGGTGCGTTTTGCTCTGCTCTCCAAGTATGTCTCACCTAAACATGCATCCCTGTAATATCGAAGTACAAGCTTTCGGCAACAGATGCATTAGTATGTTTTGTCTAGATGCTAGGGCCTGACCAGAACAACAAGGGGCATTGTTTATCAACCTTCCTCACAATGTTCAGACTAAACTCCAGGAACAAGCAGAGAACGAATACAGCAGACAGTTCTCATGTGAAAGGTATATGCAGAGTCTCACAAAAATAAAGCCATGAAGTAACGTGCGCAAAAGCTGCATCATGGCTCATGCTAACTTAGTGATGTCGACAATGTACCTACCCATCGGCCATGTGACACCTGGAAACAAATTGTTAAACATTTGTTTTAACTTATACATTTCGGAGAGACCTAGGCCAAACCTTCCCAACCAATGTGACTAATATAATGTACTTCCAGCTAATTTACAATTAAAATATAATGTGCTAATTTCCTTAGTGTTAATACTTATGTTTTTATTCTATTGTTATTTCACCAAGAACACTTCGTCTTGCAAAGTCACTCACCAATAGTCAATTGATGGCACTTCCTATGATGTCGTTTACTGTTATTTCACGTTGTATGCAAATTAGGGGGGGCGCACATTCCTTTTCTCCTCAAAAGTCCTAGGACCAGCACAGGTTGGTTGGCTAAGTGATTATTGCCCCGAGGTATTGATACAGACCCTGGCCTAACGGAAAACCTTATTAGTAGCCTCTTAGAACTGTCCGAAAATGATACTGCCTCTTTTCAGCTCAATATATTTGAAAAGCACCGTCGGACATACGGATAAGGTACATACCGCGGTTCTGAGTGAATAGTAAGTATTTTGGGTAGATAGATTAGGCTTCCACCTAAGTTCTTCCTGCACTCAGTGGGCCCTCATGAGAACCCTCACGGGCTCCCTATTTCTGGCCACCACGGCCCTCCGCAACTGCAAAAGGGACGCACCCATTCTAACATAGGTTGTCCCTTGGCAGTCAGAAGCCACACCCCCACACACCATATCATAACGTCGTGCCGTACTCACTCGCTCTGGCAAGTTCTGGTAGTTTTCTCACTTCCATACGGCGAGGACCTTCCGGAATCCGCCGCCTCCTTCTTTTTAACCACGGGGAAGGTTCCCAGGAACTGCACGTTTGAGACGTTCTTCCCGATGGTGAACCAGTCATTGATCTGCTCCAAAGTCAGATTCTTCAACATGGTGCATGCAGCAGGTTGAGCAAGGGACCCAAAATGCCAGTCTTCAAGTAAGGATGGGCCTGGGAGTGAAGCAGAAGAGCCCTAAAAGATGGGGTAGATAGTAAGAGTGTGTCCAAGAAACTCTGGGTGACTGCGCTGGTAATTCAGCAGGCAAATGCTGGGCACACGTGATGCGCAGGAGGCGCGCTGATTTCCGCAGGGGCGCGTCGAATCCGTGCGCGAGGAACGTCAGTGGGTGGAGCCTGAGGACAAACGCAGCTGCGTAGAAGCACGCGCGGGACCTGCGCAAAGTAGTGTTTGCAGTTGCAAAGTGATCATAGGTGCAACGGGGTACGGGGAGGTCAGAGGGTTAGGGCGCGGAGTCTGAGACGTGGTTGAAAAAGTTAAAATGTTCTTCAACTTTTTTGTTGGCCTCTCACCGTTGGGTACAAATGTATAAATATGACGCACAATTCACGTCTAAAATTAAAAAATAAATATAAGGAAAAGTAATCTGTGGGAAATAACCTATTTTTCACATTATTTAACCTCCGTTGCTTAATACTGGCGCTGTGGATGGGTTTCTATGTGTAACCAGATGTCCACAGATAAATTGTGGTTGGCTCAGTAGCAGGGTCGGTTTGGGATTACAGTTCGGCCCGGGAACTCCCAAAAAAGTGGCCCACAATCCCTGATCACGCCCGTTCACGAAACAGCATTTGGCTAGTCTCATAGGGCTCATAGAGAAATGTTTGATAAAATATGTATTTTAAAGCTCATAGAGCCAGAAACATTGGTGAAAACTAGAAGCACGACATTTAGGCGGGATGGGGGAAGTGAAATAAAGAGGGCCAAAGGCCACAACTCCTGATATGGCTATGTTTGTTACCTGGACGTTTTTTTAAACCAGCATCACCAGTATTTTAATGCCCTGTCCAGTACGAAAAGGAAGAAAAACACCTAAAGCTGGTATTTTCTCCCCAGATCGATATGTGCTTTAAATTTTGAACAGTAAACGTACGGTGAAAGCAGGTAAAAAAAGCTTCTTTAATGATCCGTAATTGATAGTTAAAACTAAACAAAGGAAGAACAACTATGTTAAGAAAGAATACAAACTTTTTTTTATTATTGAATGAAGAATCCTCTCTCATTATTAAGTTCCAGCCTTTGCAGATTCTTAAAAAATGAGCAAACAGAAGGTTATGTTGTTATTGTAGTTTTATGTAGCATAAACTCGGCCAAAGGACGCAATTATATGAGCACTAGATACATTACAGAAGATCAAATTCATTTTTTTTTAGGCCTTGTGCAATTAAGTCATTTGCTCAAAATTACAGGATGTTGAGGTGAGGCTGGGACTCAAACCTATTTTCATAGTTCCACATTCGGCAGCTCGGACCCTAACATTACATTATCTACATTTTACGCTCTGGGAAAGGTGCTTCACAGCGAGGTTTATGCAAACATACACCCACCATCAAGGACTAAAAGACACTGTAGAGGTGGGGGGCCAACAACAGGCCCTCAGCAAGGCCATTCACTTACTCACCCCAGCCAACTGTAGCCTCAGGGTGATGGTCTGGCAGGGGAGGGGTGAAGAAAAGCACAGAGCTGCTGCTGCTCCAGGGGAGCGGAAGTGATAATGGCCCACATCAGGGGAGTGGGACATTGCTTCTAGCTGTCTGCGTCGGCCCCCACGGGAGGCCAAGATAAAGTCTGCAGCGGACAGAACAATATTGGCCTAGCGATGCTGCTGACTGCAACCCCCTCAAAGCCTCCTTGCTCATGATGCTGCCCCCCCACCCCCACCATCCTTACAGGGGCCTGGTGGGGAAGACAATAAGGCTCTGTGGGCCGGTTGATAAAAACTGGCCCACTGGTGACCCTTAGGCACCGGCCCAGGGGCCAATGCCCGACTGACCGCCTTCCCAATACGATGGTGCTCAGTAGGAATTAGTGATGTGGATTTAGAGTACTACGCGCACATAGGACTAAAGGGCACTCACATGAGCACACTGCTCACCCTACACTCACAGCCACCACTCTGCACTCAAGCCCTTCACAATGAACTCACGCCGCTCTCCCTCCACTTACCCTGTGGTCACACGAGCACACTGCTCAATATGCTGCACTCACAGTGATCATGCTGCACTCACAGTGATCACGCTGCTTTCACAGTGATCACGCTGCACTCACACCACACCACTCACTGTGCACTCACGCTTTTCACCCTGCACTTACAGAAGCACATTACTCTCCCTGCACTCATGTGACACTTCTCTTACCTGTCACTCTCACTGCTCACTCTGCAATTTCACTCAAACAAGCACATCAACACCATGCATTCATTCCTCCCACTCTGCACTTTCAATCACAACCAAATTCATATGTGACATCAGTCACCCTGCAGTCACTCCTATTACCCAACTATCGCAATGTCACATCACTCACTGTATACGCACATAGGTACTGCTGTCACTCACACAGATCACCTTTCCCTCACATGGGCACAGCATTCACCCTGCACTCACACCATGCAAACAAGCACAGCACTCACCCTGGAGTCACACCACTCACACCACTCTGCATGCACTCCTCTCACTTTACACGCACCCCTCTCACCCGGCACTCACATGGGCCCTCCTCTCATATTGCATTCAATGCAGCTCACCTGACACTCACATCTGCACATTTTTCACCCTACACCAGCACCACTCATGCTGAACTCTCTCACACTATTCACCATCACCCAGCACTTACATGAGCACACTTCTTACTCTGCATATATAAAAATTACACAGCTCTCATGAATTTGCAGATATTTCTACAAATGCACCCACAGAATACCTGCTCTTTCAGTAGTACTAGATGCCTCCTTCATTCTATCTGCAACAATGGGGCTGGTGCAAGGGGGGAGAGTGGACTGAGAATGTAGGATTGGACAAGGAAGGAGACTAGGGCTGAGGCTTCGGGGTATGGTGCTGGATTGAGGATCGTGTGATACCTTCAGACATTCCTGGGTTTCCAATCACCACAATGCTACATTCCAGAACATGTCATTTTTTTACATTGTAAGTTGGGTCTCAAAAACCCAAAAATGCAAAGTGTTAGTGGATGAAATCTATGGTTGCTGAAGAAGGCAATCATTTCATAAGATCAGGTTGATTCTGTGATATTACATGTTAGAATGTGGATTAGTTAACTTATCCACATTGTTTTGCAGTACTGTAACCTCTTGATTCACATGTGAAACCACATTTAAGCCCCTTACAGCTACTTTAAGGAAGT
Organism: Lissotriton helveticus; assembly: GCF_964261635.1. NCBI lineage: Eukaryota > Metazoa > Chordata > Amphibia > Caudata > Salamandridae > Lissotriton > Lissotriton helveticus. The sequence continues at coordinate 442,689,140 of NC_136070.1, read as the reverse complement.
GCAATATATTATTATTATTGAATAACGTATAGAGAATATTCTTTTATTAAGCTTTACTAAAACGCAAGCAGGTACAGCAGAAGCAGCAGGGCAAGCTTTTTGAACACAATGAAAGCCGATTGACTAATGAAAGTGTGAGTGGCAGTGTGTCTGTGTGTCATAGTACAAATTTAAGAAACAGTGCTAGAGATACAGTGAGGGTGTGTGTGTGAGAGACTGTGTGTGAGTGTATGTGTGTTATGTGTGCATGTGTGCTGCTGAACTGGCATACTGAAGGTTATTCTTGCCTTATGGACAAGGGCACTAATAGCATATGGATGGGAGATGTTACCTATGGCAAACTGCAGGCCCTGATATCTTTCTATTAAGGCAATATCATTGGCAGTGGAGACTCAAACTTCCTACCTAAGAAAGCTGCTAGCCCAGTCATACCCAGCGTCAGGGCAGAGAACACACCTGGCCGAAACCCTGACACGATGCACATAATTCTTAGCATATGGGGTAGATCCATAGCAAAATATTGGAACTGATATTTGAGGTAACTCCTGTCATCAGATTTCTTGTGCTCATTTTATAGTGGGCATCAATGGCAAAATGATGACCCTTGTATATCGGAGGGAATTTCTAGAGGTACCCATGACTGTGGCTGAAGTAGCCATAGTCCATTTCTGTCTGTAGCGAGGTCGGGGTGGAGAGACGCACTAACTGGTGGATGCCTGTGCCTGTTCCTAATTCCCCTCGTTCCCCACAGACTAACAACCCGAGGGCTGAGTGGGACAGCGTTTCGGAGCAGGAAGAGGAAAAAGACTGCGGCGCCTTTAACTGGACCTTCATTGAACAGGACGCGACTCCGCCCCTCTCTGACGTCGGTGATCACGGACTGGACAAGAGGCAGGAAATCATGTATGGTGGGTGTGTTCACACCCCGGAGGTCGGAAGCGGAGAAGGCGAGCGAGAGAAGAGAACCGGAGCTGCCGAAGAAGACGGGAGAACAGCGAGTGAAGGAGAGCCAGGAGGCCAACGACCCCGTGTTCCGCCGTGCCACACTCCCGAGGGAGGAGTGTGGCTTTCCCAGGTACGGAGGCGTTGGGCGGCTTGGGTGGGGAAGAAGAACGCCCCTGTGTAAATTTGTAGATATCCCTGTGCATGCCTTTCCCGTGTGTGCCCCGATACCCGTCTTCCCTCCCTACCCGTCCTGTAAACCCTCACGAGCATACCCTCCCCTTAGCACGAGCACAGCTAGATAACGAAATACACGGGTGTCCCCTCACATTCACTCGGCCCCTGGAGAATACGCCGTATCAATACCTAACTCTAACGGCTCCCTCTGTTGGTCTCCTTTTCCCTCGGTACGCCTGTGACTGAGAACTGAAACGGACGAAGCAGGCGCTTGTCAGGACAGCCCGGACCAACATCATCCCGAAGAGATCACCACCACGAACAACCTGGAGTTCGCCAGGGAAAGACTAACCTTTAGGACAAAGCGCACCATAAAAATAAAGCCCAGTTTGAAGAGATACACTGGTGTACCGCCTCTTACTGACCCAGAGCCCACTACCAGACCCCCTCCCACGCCCACATTGGTGTCAGAAGTGGGACCCGCCCCTTCCCTGCCGGACCCAGCGATGGAACAGGTGATCCAGCAGCTAATTGAGGGGCAACAGAAGTTGGAGTGGGCCGTCAGCCAGCAGATATCAACAGCCGATGCGGACCGGGACTTGTTCAAAACAACTATTGCTGCTCAGCTGGATGGCTTACAGAAAGCGGTGCAGAACCTGGGTGCTCCTATACCTATGGAGAGGAGACCCTTTGGGCATAACCCCTCGGGAGTTCAGTTACAAAAATATGTCCCGGGGGAAGACCCCGACGCCTTCCTAGTCAACTTTGAGAGAGCAGCCAGGGCCTGTGGTTGGCCTGAAGAGAAGTGGCCTTTCTTTTTAGCCCCCCTTCTATCCGGCGAAGCCCAGGCGGCTTACCAAGTAGCCAACCAAACCGGAGTAACACCCTACCTGACAATCAAAGCAGTGATCTTAGACCACTTGGGGCTGGACACCGAAGCCTACCGACTCAGGTTCAGGAAAGAAAAAGGAGTTCCTGGGGAGCACCCTAAGACCCTGTACCTGAGGCTTAAAATGGCAGCAGATAAATGGTTGAGACCGGAGAGCCGTAGCAAAGAAGAAATAATGGCCAGCGTTTATCTGGAGCAATTCATGGAGGCTCTACCCTATGGGACTCAACGTTGGTTGAGACAACATTCCGGTCTAACCCCGGAACAAGCCATCGAGATGACCTCGAATTATAACCAAGCGATGCCTCGCACATTCCCCTGGGACACTGACAAGAGCACCAAACCCAACACTGGACCCATGAAGCAAGATAAGAAGAGCAACAAACCTCCCTTGGACATTGGGAGGACCCGGCCAATAAGATATGATATTCCTCCTAACAGGGGTCCACAGTGTTTTGAGTGTGGGGAGTGGGGCCACATAGCCAGAATGTGTCCAAGAAAGAAAACAACGGAAGAACACATGGAGGTCGGATACATACCGAGAGCCGTGATGTACACAGCCGAGATGGGGCCCTCCTTTTACGTAAGGATTTATGTAAACCGTAACTGCGTAAAAGCCCTACTAGAATCGGGATGCCGACAATCCGTGATTCAGTCAAGACTTGTCCTACCCTCCCAGTTGGGGCCCGAGGCTCTGGTACATATTCGATGTGTACACGGGGATGTGAAACCCTACCCCGTGGCACATGTCACCCTACGACCGATAGGTAGAGACCCATGTGTGGTAAAAGTGGGAGTGGTAGACTCCCTACCAGAGGACCTGATAGTGGGGATTGACAACCCTGATTTCCTTGCCCTCTTCAGGAGAGAGTTGATGGAACAGCCTAGGGAAACATATCTTACATCCGAACCCTGGGTTTTGGATAAGGGGTTCAAGTTTGCACAAGCCAATGACCCAACCCTTATGAACGCATGGGAGGCAGCCCACAGAGAACAGACGACTCCATCCTCAGGGTATCCCAAGTTCACGATCATGAATGACCTGCTGTATAGGGAAGGAAAGGCAGGCGAACCACTTCAGCTCGTTGTCCCGAATGAATTCAGGGAACAAATATTGTTCTATGCCCATACACATTTGACAGCAGGACATAGCGGTGCCGAAAAAATACTACAGAGCATCGTGCGTTTATTCTTCTGGCCTGGTATTTACAAGACAGCTGAGGCATATTGTAAACGATGTGAGGTCTGCCAGAAGAAGAATATGAATCGGCCGCCAGCAGTTCCCCTTCAACCTCTACCAATTATAGGCAACCCCTTCGAGAGGGTGGGCATGGACCTTATAGGACCCCTTCCCCGTACACCTAGAGGACACACATATGCCTTAGTCGTAGTAGACTATAATACTAGGTTCCCCGAAGCTTTTGCTCTGAGCGCTCCAACTACAAAAAACGTGGCTGAAAAACTGATTGAGTTGTTCTCGAGGGTGGGATTCCCCAGGGAGATCCTCACAGACCAGGGGACCCCTTTTGTGTCCAAAATGATGACCGAAGGGTGTAAACTGCTAGATCTGAAACATATACGTACCTCGGCCTATCACCCCCAAACGGATGGTCTGGTCGAAAGGTACAATCGTACACTGAAGTCCACCCTCAAGAAGATGTTAACGGCAGAAAACAAAGATTGGGATAAGTTGTTGCCCTTGGCCCTTTATGTGTTGCGGGCACAAGTACAAAGTAGTTTAGGGTTCTCGCCTTTTGAACTTCTATACGGGCGACAGCCCAGATCACTTTTGGAAATCACAAGGCAAGCCTGGGAAAGAGAAGAAGCGGCAGATCAAAGGTCCCTGTTGGACTATACTACACAATTGAAATCCAGGTTAGGCAAATTAAGAGATTTAGCCTATTCTAATTTGGAAAAAGCCCAGAACAAGCAGAAAAAATATTACGATAAAGGGAAGAAATCGAGGACACTAAACAAAGGGGACTGGGCCTTGGTTCTCCTACCTTCGTCCACTCAGAAGTTTCGAAGTGAATGGAAGGGGCCTTATCTGATTACAGAGACCATAGGCAAAACAACTTATCGAGTACAGGTCTCTCCATCACGCCAACAGACCTTCCACATCAATCTGTTGAAAAAATGGATAGGTCCCCCTCCCAAATCAAACCAGCTAGCACTACCAGGACGAGACGAAAGTTCAACCCTGGGACAATTACCCATTAACGCCGAGTTGTCAAACACCAAACGAGAGGAGCTGGTACAAAGGTTACAGCGGTTCTCCTCCATGTTCTCAGACAAACCGGGGTGTACACACCTTGCAGAACATTGTATAGAGACCGAAGAAGGAAAAGTGGTCAAGCAAAGAGCATATCGCATTCCAGCAGCAAGGACAGCCGATGTAAAAAAAGAAGTCAGGGACATGTTGCAGCTCGGCATAATACGACCATCAAAAAGTAACTGGGCTTCGCCCATAGTGATGGTCCCAAAACCAGACGGGTCCACCCGTTTTTGTATGGACTTCAGGGCTTTAAACGCTATCTCATCCTTTGACGCCTTCCCTATACCCAGAGTGGACGAGCTGATAGAAAGGATAGGAGAAGCTAGGTACATCACAACCCTTGACCTGACCAAGGGATATTGGCAGGTGCCGCTGAGGGAATGCGACCGGCATAAAACAGCCTTTGCCACAGACGACGGACTATACGAATTCAACGTATTACCGTTCGGGCTCCATGGGGCCCCGGCAACGTTCCAGCGTTTAATGAACACCGTTTTAGCCCCACACACCAAGTATGGTTCAGTATATCTCGATGACATTGTCATCTTCAGTCTAACATGGGAAGACCACTTAATCCATATAGACAGAATCCTCACTGCCTTACTAAAGGCCGGACTCCATGTCAACTCAAGAAAATCGAGAGCCGCATTTCCCAGAGTAAGATATCTGGGGTATATGTTAGGGGATGGGGTTATCGCACCTCAGGAGGAGAAAGTAAGCGCCATAACCAAAACACCATTTCCCTCCACCATCAGAGAACTGCGTGCCTTCTTGGGCCTTATAGGCTATTACAGGAGGTTCATTAGGGATTTCGCAAACATCGCCGCACCCTTAACTAATCTCCTCAAAAAGAACTCAAACTTCAACCGAGGAAAACCTCCTCCCGAAGAAGCACGAATGGCGTTTGAAACCCTAAAAAGTGCCATCACATCCAGCCCAGTCTTAATTCCCCCTAACTATTAGAAACTGTTCATTCTGGCAACAGACGCCTCAGATACCGGGGTAGGCGCGGTACTATCTCAGGAGGGTGAGGACGGGTTGGAACATCCTATTCTCTTCATAAGTAGGAAGCTACATCACAGGGAAAGCAAGTACCCGACTGTGGAAAAAGAGTGCCTTGCGATACGATGGGCAGTGGACAAAGTAAGATACTATCTAGAGGGGAGACCCTTCACCCTGCACTCCGACCATGCTCCTCTTCAATGGATGCAGAAGAATATGTCCCAGAACTCCAGAGTTCTGAGATGGTTTCTGTATCTACAGCCCTTTTCCTTTACGATAATTCACAAAAAAGGCATAGAGAACAGCAATGCAGACTATCTCTCAAGGGCGCCCATTCTCCCCGAACGGGAGAATCCAAGGGGGGAGGTGTGTAGCGAGGTTGGGGTGGAGAGACGCACTAACTGGTGGATGCCTGTGCCTGTTCCTAATTCCCCTCGTTCCCCACAGACTAACAACCCGAGGGCTGAGTGGGACAGCGTTTCGGAGCAGGAAGAGGAAAAAGACCGCGGCACCTTTAACTGGACCTTCATTGAACAGGACGCGACTCCGCCCCTCTCTGACGTCGGTGATCACGGACTGGACAAGAGGCAGGAAATCATGTATGGTGGGTGTGTTCACACCCCGGAGGTCGGAAGCGGAGAAGGCGAGCGAGAGAAGAGAACCGGAGCTGCCGAAGAAGACGGGAGAACAGCGAGTGAAGGAGAGCCAGGAGGCCAACGACCCCGTGTTCCGCCATGCCACACTCCCGAGGGAGGAGTGTGGCTTTCCCAGGTACGGAGGCGTTGGGCGGCTTGGGTGGGGAAGAAGAACGCCCCTGTGTAAATTTGTAGATATCCCTGTGCGTGCCTTTCCCGTGTGTGCCCCGATACCCGTCTTCCCTCCCTACCCGTCCTGTAAACCCTCACGAGCATACCCTCCCCTTAGCACGAGCACAGCTAGATAACGAGATACACGGGTTTCCCCTCACATTCACTCGGCCCCTGGAGAATACGCCGTATCAATACCTAACTCTAACGGCTCGCTCTGTTGGTCTCCTTTTCCCTCGGTACGCCTGTGACGGAGAACTGAAACGGACGAAGCAGACGCTTGTCAGGACAGCCCGGACCAACATCATCCCGAAGAGATCACCACCACAAACAACCTGGAGTTCGCCAGGGAAAGACTAACCTTTAGGACAAAGCGCACCATAAAAATAAAGCCCAGTTTGAAGAGATACACTGGTGTACCGCCTCTTACTGACCCAGAGCCCACTACCAGACCCCCTCCCACGCCCACACTGTCACTGTTATTTTAAATGTACTCCTTGGCATAAGGGGCTCACCCATGGAAAAAATGCTGACCTTGTTATAATTGGAGTAATTTCTGACTTAAGACATTTGAAAAAACATGAGATCTACTTCTAGGAAAGGTCAGGCCTCCCTGATGCACTTTGAAAGTACTGGAATATTTCATGGCTACCCTATAAGGGTCTGCAACATTTTATCAAATTATAAGAAATCTGTTAACTTGGTTTGCTTGCCGGAATTTGGGGAAAGTATCACACTTCTCCACTTACATAGATCTTTTTCCTCATATAATGACTATGAGGTTAGCTCTTCATTTCTGGAAATGCTTGTCCTGCCCCATTGCTGGGAGCTGGACTGGCTTTAGGGCAGTGCTACCAGTGCAGCCGCACCTGACGTTGACTTTAGTTAGGGGTGCTATGTTTAAAAAGACGTTTTGGTTTAAAAGCACATGAACATCCTTGTGCATTAGGCAGTTTTCAGGCAACAATAAAAATATCAAGATAACTCTGATGATTAATGTTTCTACTCGTGAGAGTTTGGAATTTTGTATAGTGGCAGTTTTTACTCATCGTAAAGTAGTGCAGCGGGTTAATGTGCTTGCTGCAAAGAACGTGTACAATGCAGATCACAGAGCTGAGTGTGAGTGAACTATGAGTAGCACTATAAAAAAAATTAAATGTAGGTCAGAGAGAGGCTATGGAGAGATGATGTGCACTGTTGGAGTGGTAGTGAGGGAATTCATGGAGAAAGCGCGTATGGGGGAGAGAGCCACAAAAAAGACTGTTGTAACGGCTGCCACTGGCGCATGAGCTGACCCTGGCTGGGAGTCTTAGCCCCATCGAAGTTCGAGTCTAGTTGCTCCCCTGAAAAAATTAAATGTAAGTCAGAGAGAGGCTATGGAGAGATGAGGTGCACTGTTGGAGTGGTAGTGAGGGAATTCATGGAGAAAGAGTGTATGGGGGACAGAGCCACAAAAAAGACTGTTGTAACGACTGCCACTGGCGCTTGGCTGACCCTGGCTGGGAGTCTTAGCCCCATCGAAGCTCGAGTCTAGTTGCTCCCCTGGTCCCAGCCTGCAACCGACAGCACTATGAATATGCAAGTTATTTTAAAATGTTATTACACACAGTGTAAGGAAAGCTGCTGCAAATGAGCAAAAAATAGTTAGTCTTGAAGATAAAAGAAATACTTACAAAATTAATATTTTTAGTAATATGCTTTTTTTAAGCTACAGTTAGAAGAACACACTCCAGAACATAGCTGGAAACATCCTTGCATGACTCCTCAAACAGAATAAATCTTTGTCACCATGAAGCCCGAACTTACTTTATCAATTAAAGTAATGTATTGTCTCCCAAGCAGCCTTTACATTTGCTGATTAATCAATTAAACACATTTACATTTCTTTCAGGAAAAAAAACGTTTTCTTCTTTTGCTGTCTAACTCACCTTTGGCTTCACAGTATACAAGGCTCCTTTCTGCCTGAGGCCCGTTTTGGGAGGCAATAACTGTTAAGGAATGTTGTTTTTTTAATAAAATGTAGCGGTACTGTTTTGTGAAATGAATCAAAATTGGGAACGTTGTTTATTATAGATCCTGCCCACTTCTACTGCTGTCTACCGTAACCGGGGTGGTATATAGAAGCATAACTGCCCAGTGGCCCGAAGCCATGTTGGGCACTGTCGGTTAGTCTTGGATTTTACCCAAAACAAAGTTGCATTAATGCGCAAACAGTATTTTCACTGTTGATGCTGCATACGCAGAGCCGGCTTTAGGGCATTGCAACCAGGGCCACTGTACCAGGTGCTGAGCTGATGGGCATTGTGTTTTGAAATATCTTATGGATTTAAAAGCACCTGCTGCAGAGTTCCTTGTGTGTCCAGCAATTTCCAGACAACAATGAAAATGTTAAGATAACTCTGATGATTAGTGTACCTGCTGAAAAGAGATCGCAGTTTTGTCGAGTGGCTGGTTTGACTCATCATGAATTAGTGCAGAGGGTTAATATACCGGCTGCAAAGCACAGCAAATCACAGTATTGTATTTTTATGTAGATAGCTCAGTGGGTTACTGCTTTTGTCACAGAGATCCTTTTATAACTTGCAGGTAATAACTTTCAATCCTAAAATAACACAAGAGCTATGAGCTGTCATCAAAGAGAAGCATGCAAACTGCAAGGTGTTGGTTCAACCATTATGGTTTTTTCCTAGTCTTTCATTATCCTAATGTTACAAAAAAGGGTTTGTCCAATGGGTTCATCTTCTACGGTCAGACCCGGCATTTCAGTCAGATAGAGCGCAATTAGGCGTGGAGGGTATGTTGGCTCCACTTTATGAAAAAAAATTGGCAATGGTGCGGTTTGGACCACTGCAGCATACCCTTGGCCTGTGGCATACGGCGCAGGCGAGACTGGGATGGCGGGTGTAATAACCTAACTCACTCCATTGTGGGATACGAAACAACTGGGGAAACTCAGACGAAGTAAGGGTTTTGACCTTGGAATGGTTTAGATACATGCAGATACGACATGCTCTGATGGCAACACTGCCGGTAGGCTCAGAAATCCCAGAAGCGTCCCCTATGGAGGATAGATTATTAATAGACTACATGCCAAAGAAGGCGACCTCTCTCACGTACCGAAAACGTATAAATAACTTGCCTGACCCAACGGGGCCACTAAGAGGTAAATGGGCACATGATCTTGGCAAAATGGATGATACAGAATGGCAGGAGGCATTGGCATCCCCAAAGGAGGTGGGTATACCCTCACAACTCAAGTTGGTGCAATTACGCATCCTACATCGCTCTTACTGCACTAGGCACACCTTACACAAGATAGGAAGGGTGGAACATCCTTACTGCCTGAGAGCCTGCGGATAGGAAGGAACCTTTTACCACACCATATGGGATTGTCCCAAAATCGTGGAGTACTGGGCTAAAGTGATGAGAATGATTTCACAGGCGGAGGGAGTCTCACTGCTACCTGATCCCAGACGCTGTCTACTAAACATATGGGAACCCAACGACCTCACATGCACTGGACAAATCTGGGTTACATTGGGCATGATGGTTGCCAAGAGAAACATAGCACAAAGATGGGGACGGACGGAGGTACCGAACCTAGTGCCATGGAGTTAAGATATGGATGCAGCTATGATAGCAGAAAGGACGGTATATCGTAACAGGGGTTGCCCGAAAAAATGGAATAAAATGTGGGGGGCGTGGAAAACGTATAGGGGTACGCTTTATGATCCACTATCGGACCAAGAGGACAGTGACTCGGAGTCAGAAGAGATCTGATGGCCCAGGAATGAATGGAGGGCGGGGTGTCTCCGGGGTTGTAAATCTGTACACTTTAGACTTGAAAAAAATTATAAATGTGAATAGTAACATTGTGATGTGCTGTACTGCATGTTTATGCTTTGATTTCTTTAAATGTGTGTTCAACATGAAAATGAATAAAAAGTTTAAAAAAAAGGGTTTGTCTGTGTCATGTTCACCACTTTTGAACCCTGTCCTACATTTTCCGCTCATCCACATTGATTGATCCCTCACAGTAAGCGTTCGGCGAGGCTCGGAAAACTACAATTCACATGAGCCTCGGCGAAGGCACTTTGCCATCAGTGGGAGAACGGAAATAGACAAAAGCACATCTGGTTCCCCGCGGCACTGCCGATTATTCCGAGTTGCAGTGAGGGAGCTAAGGGAGAAGCATCTCTGGCTGATTCTTGGGGTCCAGTAAGGGTGTTGTTGCACCACTAGTTCCTAAACGGATTAAATGTAGTTGCTATTGCTCCCGGAGAGTAGAGTCAACACCTTCGGGGTAGCGAATGCTATCGTTGGCAGCCATCTCTTTCTCTCCTCTATAGGACAGCGCGGTGTCTCTCCCTGTTGGTGAGACACACGTGTGTGGTCTTCTGCAGGTGGTAGGGATACCGGTGCTACTGTATAAAAATCTTGACTGGTTCCTTAACTTCTTGTCCTGTTGGCAAGTCTCCCTGGCCTGGGAGGGGCTCATGCAAGGCAAGCAACTAAATTACGCAAGTTCTTTACTCCCTCCATTGGGGAATGTACATTCCGTGAATTCGTGCAGATAGGAGTGTCCGGCTGTATTGTTAATTAAGGAATGGCAAACCTAAAGCAAATACAGTCCTTTGGTAATACAAAGCACAGATACTTACAATACTTGCCTTGCACCTGAACCCTTTTGTGTGTACGTCCTTTGTGTTGTCTTTGTCCTATTTTTTGGCTGAACTTACCGAAGACCAGCTTGTGTCCAAGGGGGATGCAAATAATTTCCAAGGCATGTTGAAAGTAATGCTGGTGGATTTAACGGATCGTCTCTGTTACATGTGCCTCTCTGAGATGAAAGCGGGGGTTTAGCTCAAGCATGTTCACAGTTTAAACTATCAGGCATTTATCTAATGTACTTATTTTCAATACTTTTGCCTTAATACCAACAGGGGATTGTGGAAGAGCGATTCTCCTCAGCTTCTGGCAAACTCTGTGAAGCGAAGCACTATTCTATATGGGTAGGTTCAGAAACCATAGACGTATCTAACTGGAGTGATTCTTGCTTTAGCAATAGTCATTTTTGTTTATAACGCTTGTTTATGTTTTCTTTGTGTTTCCAGTAGTGTAACTATATTTATGCTCTATTGAGAGAGTTCAAGGATTCAATACTGATTTTATCAACAGGGACATGATCGACCTTGTGGGCTCAAATGAACAGTCATTTTCTTTCCTTTACAGGTATTTTAGATATAACTCTGGTGAATGTAGTCTAGGGAGGTTATACCTCCTTACTCATAGTTTCTCTGTTTCCTTGTTTTCCCCTGTTATTTCAGGTCTCCTTCTCCGCTGTCCCCACCCTTTCCTTCCCTCGCTTGATTGCTTCACTGATCTGTTCTATATTAACTAGCAGACTTGGAGCTATCGAGAGGTGTACCATTTTTGAGCATCGTTCCGATCCCGAGGAGTTGGTGAATCGACAGAATAATCAGCCCACAGATTTAACTCCTCTTGATCGGATTCCTTGATCCAACATGGCTACTTTGGAAGACGTGTTGTCCATGTTACAGGTGGTACAACAAGAGCTTGCAGCTTCTAGAGTAGAAACCACTGCCTTACAGGCCAAGGTAGACTGCATGCAGCAAAACCCTTTTGATGTGGGGGGACTTCACCTTTCTATCAACCTCCCATCACAGTAGAAATGCCAACCCCTTTACCGCTAGCACACCCGGAAAGATATTACAGAGAGGCCAACAAAATACAAGTCTTTCTCACCCAGATTTAGTTACACTATAATTGTAAGGCAACAGTATTCACTACCAACCAAGCACAGGTGGGTTTTCTAATATCATATCTAGCGGAAGTCGCCGCCTTGTGGGCGGTTCCTTTAGTGCAGCGAGATGACCCACTGTTTTATGACTGGGATGCCTTTAGGGGAGAATTTGAAATCATATTTGATAGTCTGGGTTGGAATATATTCTTATAAGTAAAACCAACCTCAACCACTGCCATAAGCTTTAGATTCTGAGTTTGTGCTTCTTCAGACCAAGCATTCTTAAAACATAATGCTGATCAGTATGGTTGACAAGTGACTCCTATACCTTGTAGTATTCGTTGCATTAAATAACATTTCCTTTACATTGATTTAAACACTTGTATGCTTGATTGTCTCTGTATAATGTGTGTGATGTAAAGTTCTGTGACACCCTACACTGGTATAAGTAGTGCTGTAAAATAAATGAAATAACTGAGAGAGAGGGGCTACGGAGAGATGTAAAGCACTGTTGGAGTGTGGCAGTGAGAGAATCCATAACGAAAGAGGCATTGGGGGACACCAACAAAGATTGTCACACCGGGTGCCACCAGCACTAAACCCAGCCCTGTGCATACATGCCAAGGTTTGGTACCAGATAGCCTGGCATTTAGGGTAATTTTAGTTGTATTAGACACATGGACAAAGTTTTAATGGACACGTGTGAATAACCCATGCAAATACCCAGCTGGTTCATTGTTGAACTTATGGAAATGGCCATGACTAAAAATTACTTTCAGTTTGATAATTGTTTTTATTTTCAAACCGAGGGAGTAGGCATGGGTGCAGGCTTTGAGCCGGACTTGGCACATGTATACAGGCTGACTATGAAGAGCAAATAATCTTCACATTCCACAACCCATTTGATATCCTCCTCAACGGGCGAGGTACATCAACAATGTTTTTCTTATTTGGAGGGGTTCTCTGCATGACTTATATTCATTTCATAGATGGCTTAACACATGTATGGATATACAATTCACTATAGAACAGAACCCCAAGGCCATTACTTTTCTGGATTTGTGGGTCAAAACAGAACAAGAACAAATCTCAGTCTCCTTTTACAATAAACCTACAGAAATAAATTCCCTACTTCATTATTCTAGTAGTATTAAGTAGCCCCACCCCAGTAGTCTCAGGGACAATTTGTCCTTTGGGTAATTCTTGAGCATATGCAGGATTTGCACAAAAAGATTCAATTTCTATAACAAATCAGACATCCTTATCAAAAAGTTAATTGAAAGGGGGTACCCCAGATGACTGGTAAAACAGGCGAGAAATAGAGCATGGTACAACCATGGAGATGATCTGCTGAAACCACGAATGAGAGACTAGATGGGAGAATAGTTTGTATGTGTCACCACATTCAGTCTGGCAAGTAATGATGTTGAAAGAAATGTAAAAAGCCACTTGTAACTAGTCGAAGATCACCTCACTATGAAAGAGGAATCCCTTTCTCTTTTAAACAATTAAGCAATCAAGACGCCCTTGTATGGACGGCTCTGGCACAACAACCTAAAATTAACATTAATACCTTGTGGGGATAAGCAACTGTAGTATGCCATTATAAATATGGCAAGTGTGTGGCGTGTAAATTCTGCATCAATACGGATGTTTTTTCGCATTATGATGTCAAATGTTCATGAACTGTTCTTTCTAATTACAATACCTGAGACATTATCTATGCAGTATGGAGCCCTTGTGGCTTAAAATACATAGGCTAGGGGCGTTGCTAAGCGGGCCATCATGGCGGACGCAGCCTAGTGAAGCTCCGTCCAGCCCGTGACTTATCCGACTGATATACTGTCCCCCCGGTCTGCCCTGCTGCCCGGAGGAGGGGAATAGTGCACTGGATGGCGCTGCTACACTCCGGTGGTATTTGCAGAGCGCTGAGGTGCCCAGAATCCGTGGGGTGAGGCACGAAAGTCTGTGGCCTGGTCCAGGGTGGAGAAGCCGGGGCCTCAAGTTTTGTGCCCCCCGGGCTCGGCGCACTGGTGGCGGCTGTGAGGAGCTGAGTGAGGCCCGGTGGTGTGGGTGCTCCCTAAACTACTCCGTGAGGCATCTGAGGCCCCTGAGGGGCTCCTGCTGGGGGCGGGCTGCCGCTGTGGGGGCCCGACCCTCCCTTCTCGGCGGAGCTGGGTCTTTCGCGTTGTGAGGCCTGGAGATTGGTTGCGTAGCCGGGAGCTGGAGTTTCGCGCCGCCTGAGGTGGCTGCCACTGCAGCGGGGCTGCTCGTCTGGTGATCGGGGGGCAGGTCGGCCCTCGGAGGAAGCGTCTGGAGTGTTGAGGGGGTGTGCTCGGCCTGAAGTGGGGACCAGCATCGTCAGAAGCGAAGTAGTGGTGGACTGTCGACCTGGAGTGCGCCAAGACTGGCGTAACATGTGTCGTCTTCCTGGGGCCCGGGGCCACGAGATTGATGGAAGCACCGGCGAAGGAGTGAGGGGCTACGAGCCGTGGCTGGTGGTCGGGAGACATTTGACTAGTGCAAATTGCAGGTGGCCTGAAGGGGGGTTGAGGTCGCCCTCCCGCCTGGAAATTCGGCAGAGTGAGTTCGGGGCATGGATCCTGGCGCCTGGCCTGACTGACTGGCGCCTGACCTGAGGCGGCGCAGGGGCTTCGGCGCACTTCATCGACCAGCGGACCCAGGGACGGTGTGCTAGTGGACAAGGTTGCTGTCCCCCGATGAGTGTCCCCGACTACATTTGACAATGACAAGAGGTGGGAGTGGTGGAGGGGCTATGAAACATGGGCACATCGACAAGTTCATGGGGCCGAGTGGCGGCGCGGGAGCCGCGGGTGGTCACCAAGACCCGGGGCCGGACAATGCGGCTCTGATGGCAGCTATAACCCAATCTAGGGACATGCTGGACGCAACAATAGGAGTCGTGGGTGCGGATGTTACGTTGCTGCGCCAGGATCTACGCAATGCAGTGGCCCGCATCACGGAGGCAGAAACCAAAATCTCGGGAGTGGAGGATGAAGTGGCGGCCCTGAAGCGCAAGGTTGCCAGCTTGGAGAGTGTCCAGAAGTGCCTAGTGCTCCGAGCAGAGGATGCGGAAGGGAGGGCCCGGCGGAATAACCTGCGTTTTGTTGGGCTCCCGGAGGGCTGCGAGAAAGGCAACATGGAGAGTTTCCTAGCCCAGTGGCTAGAGAGCTGGCTCCCTCCTGAATCCCTCTCAAGATGCTTCGTGATAGCGCGGGCACATAGGGCTCTCGTGCAAAAGCCACCAGTGGGGGCCCGTCCCCGGCCGGTGATAGCCAAGCTATTGAACTATCATGACCGTGATACTATCCTACAGCAGGCACGGGTGAAGGACCCCTTCCTTTATGAGAATCAGAGCATCCTAATTTTTCCGGACTATACAAGACTGGTGCAACAACTTAGGCAGTCATTTACAGCGGCCAAGGCGTGCCTTCGCGACCTCAAGCTCCCCTATGCCCTACTCTATCCGGCCCGTCTGCGGGTGGTCTTTCAGTCTCGCACCCACTTCTTTGACACCCCGGAGGAAGTATTTTGTTGGACTGATGAGACAGTGAAAGTGAGGGTGCATACCCCGCCGGGCCTGGACTCGGATTCATCATCGAGCGGGTCACGATCGCAGACCACCCGGGGATCGCGGAGCCGAGGGAATTGGAGGTCTAGATCCAGGAGGCGCTCCACCTTGGGTGGGGCTGTAGAAGGGAAGGGGGATGCCACTGATCCTCCATTAACGGATCCT
Source organism: Lissotriton helveticus (assembly GCF_964261635.1). Taxonomy (NCBI): domain Eukaryota; kingdom Metazoa; phylum Chordata; class Amphibia; order Caudata; family Salamandridae; genus Lissotriton; species Lissotriton helveticus. Next base: position 442,673,528 of record NC_136070.1, on the reverse strand, counting down.
TGAACTCTCGGCCTGCAGGCAGCAAGACTCTGATGTTCATGTGCCCTTATAGTACTTGGTGGGTTGGGGGCGCCTTTGTTGCGTAGTCATGGTGCTGAGAAAGGGCAGTTGAGTTTCTTGGTCTACAGCGCTTCTGACTGTTTGGGGCAGTGGAGTGGGGGGAGATGTATGAGGGGCGGACCTTTCCCCCTCTGAGGTCTTGTTGGGGGGAGTTGGGTGTATGGGCTGGTTGCAGGGGCTCCATTGGTGTGGACAGTCTCGGGTCCTGAGTTTGGGGCCCGGGGTTGTTGATAAAGCGACAGGTACTTCAGTGTTTTTGTGGTATGGGGTGGGAGTTGGGGGTGGGGAGGGGGATGTTGTCTGGTTTGGGGGGTTCTGTTCGGGTTGAGTCGCACGATAGCTAGGGGGTCTCAATGGTTCTAGTGTTCGCACCTACATGGCCCAACGTTTGGGTATTTACTACACATGCTCCAGGATGGCGGTTACAGGCATTAGGCAACTGAGCCCCACAGCGTCCATGCGTGTCATGAGTTGGAATGTGCGGGGAGTGCTCGACAAGGTAAAGAGGGGGGCGGTCCTGCGGTAGGCAAAAAGGGCGGATGTTGATGTCCTACTGATAGAGATCGTAGGTCACCCGACCAACAATTTTACCATATAGTTCTCGGGCCCATAAATTTCAATTCACCATATACATTAATCAGGCGACCTCACAAATCTACCATCAGCAACCCTGATTCCTTCCTATTGTATTCTAGTGTACCCGACTTACCATCCACCGTCACGGGTACCTAATGACCACGATAGATCAGGGAGCAAGCTGTAAAAGAAAGGCAGGCAAAATACAAACCCAACTTCATGAACTTTGATTTTCATAAAATGACCACGGACAACTGAGAAGTTTTAAAGGTTTTATCTAGAAATCAGTATCTGTGAGTATTAGGCTTACAGTTAAAAGGCAATCAATAATCAAGATAACAAAAAGCACGTAACCATACAAGAAAAGTGTAAGGGCAATCATTTAAGTTTGTAAATAGAGTGACAGGGAACACGCTAAGTAGACTTAAACTGAAACTCAAGAATGGACATCTATAAATGAGCAAGCTTATTGCATGTACTAAAATTATGCTATTAGGACGTACTTCATGAGAGAGAATTTAGAAACTTATACACCTATAGAAAGGGTAAAAGGTGGAAACCGCTATAATTCTAACATTATATCGTTAACTGTAGGTTTCAGGAGAAAAATATAAAACACATCTAATTCATAAACAGTATGGGAAAGAATTGTGCTCTAAAAAGGTAGGGTAACATAGGAACATACTATGAGAATAAAATGCAATAGGTTTTCATATGGTAGACTGCGGAAAGCATGGAAAATATAACATGTGCAAAGGTATGTCTTTATTGAAGCAAAGACAGAAAATAGAAAGGTGCAGTATAGAGTTCTCAGCCCTATCTATATATTTACCTAGAATGGTGTGAAAACCAACCCTGGCCACGGATCAGTCAAGGACAGGAAATACCCCAAGGAATAGCAGTCATCAATGGGACAGCAGGTGCAGAATGGACACCCCAGGACAGGACAGGAAACCCAGATTAGGATCAGGACAGGACCACCATGGCACGACCAGCACCCGCAGTTCGGAAGCAACGCCTGCGCTCCACCCTCTCTGCAGCTATCAGTCAGAACCCCGATTGGGTTATCGAACTCCCCAGCAAAGTGCTCCGCCAGCACTTAAGGTTTAGTAAAACCTTCAAAAGTCTATGGTTAATTTCGGACAGAGTGCTCCGCAGCGCTCTGTAAATTCAGTCACCTATTGAGTGCGTTGGGTCAGTGACAGGTCAGCTATTCAGACAAGTCGGACAAATTCTATAGCTAAACCTAGGCTAGTTATACTGTTTTCGGGTCAATGTACCACCCCCAAATGTTGCAAAGTGTCAGAATCCCCAATTTCGATTGGTCCCAAAGTAGGCTAGGTTAACACACCAATCAGAACAGACTACTGTAAGCCTAAATTTACATTCTTGGGTACCGCCTAGCAAGATTGGGGTTCCCATGAGAAGTCGCACTGAATACAATAGGAAGAAATACATTGTTAATAATGTAACACATTTCAGCTTCTCTGGCTGGGTGAAGGTGCATCTTCCCAGGCACGTCTTGGCAGCGACTTTCTCTTGGCGCTGTGTCAATGCCACCTCGCTACTTCTGGTCCTGCGCAGTACTGCACTCCAAAATGGACTCCAAAGCACCCCATCACCCCTCCATACCGAGGATACATGGAAAGTAAGCGAAAACAAATTAAAACATAGAAATAAATGAATAAACTACATAACATGATTGTGTACTTATGATTTATCACTATAAAAATATACTATGCAGTTATATTTTAGTGCAATACACAATAACACGAGAGCATCTGCACAAGCTTCACCACATTATTACACAAGCAGCCATCTTATGGCTATTACGCATGCGCACCCTTTCCCTCCAGAATTACAACTACGTCACGTCACGTGAGTGTGACTAACGCATGCGCAGAAGCAATATTCTAAACGGAGGCCATTTTAAAGACACAAATTAATCGTATTAGTAAAACACATAGGCAAGCATCACTAAGATACATGTATATAGTAAAAATGAAGGAAATTAGTAAGACGTACAATTGGATTACAGAGTTATACATGAATCGAGGTTCTTGATTTCAGCAAGTCGCGTAATGTGCAAAATCTTGCTTCATCAATCCCCTCTTTGATGATATTTACTATCATCACAAATAAAAATGGAACCAGATGCCAACTTTTTCACACTTTATGCATCTCAATCTCTTCCAACAAGCGATTCAATTTCTCTTTCACATCTTTGCTAGGGTGAGAATTTTTCACCTTTTTGTAAATATGATTATTCATTTCTTCCAATTCAAGCTTATCCACACTCCGTTTCACACCCCTTCTATCCACCGTGTATTTCTTTGTGTTTTTGCGACATTTGCAACAGATGAATATGAGGAAAATGATGAGACCTATCACTCCAATTGGCATCAGCACCTTAAACAATAAACTTCTACCTAAATTTGCAAACCAATGACCTACATTGGAGAGACCATCGACAAGTCTCTTCCAGGCACTGTCAACCTCCAGTGGTTTGAGTTCTTTTTCCAAATTAGTAATGTTTTTCACATATTTTTTAATCTGTACACTTTTGTCCGGTATGTAAGTGCAACAATGTTGCGCCTTCAGCATCCGGCAGACTCCGCCCTCCTCTGCTAATAAGGTGTCCAGCGCAAGTCTGTTCTGCAAAACCATTGATCTGATCGCAACCATTTTGGTATTGACCAGCAGGAATCCATGAGCTGTGTCAGTAGACAACACATCCACTATGGTGGATAATTTGCAAATTCTGTGTGTGTTCAGAACCACTCCCACTCCAGGTATCAGTGCACTAAAAATACTACCCATTATTTCACCTACGCTTTCTCTTCTACTACGCACTAAGCCATTAGTGTTTTCATTGCTTCCAGCAATTTCTTTCACATGGTATATTTTCGGGAAAACAATGCCAAAGTAGCAGCTTCCATACCAGTGATCCGGCAATTTGAAATAAGCCTTGTTTCCACATATATAATAAATTACGGGAAACACAGGTTCTAACCCATTTTTGAAACCCCAACCTCCAATTACCTTGTAATTGCGTTCACTTTGACTGGAACCAATGAAAATGTTATTATAATAACTAGTCTTCTCGCGATGAAGACAAAGTTTCCCTTTCCTTTCGAAACCCAGCAACAAAGCAGGACCACTCCCACCATTTGAGGTGCCTTCCATGTTTTCAGCCCATTTAGGAGTTTTCTGTCTTTTGTCATTAGCTTTTCTTTGGAAACTCTCCCTTCTTTTCTCTGCCATGTTTAAAAATATTTTTTCTTGTTCATGTAAAGAACAGGTCAAGTTATCTCTGTGTGCTTCATTCAAGTCTATGGTACCTATAGTCAGAAAGTATTCTCCCATATAACGTGTAACGTCACTTTTGGTATGTACAGGATTCAGATTTCCACGTATAGGAAGTTCAGAAAATATCACGTCTGAATTTGAATAGTAATACTGTAATGGTCCTCTTTTGTAAAATAAACTAGCTAATATGCTACAGGAAATTCCATAGGTCAAAGGTAGGTGATGATAAGTCACGCCTTCAGCTACAGAAGTAGGTAGCTTCATGCAGACATAGCAGTCTTCTATTTCCATAGTTTCTACATAGTGCACTAAAAGATTTGCGAAAACATTTAACTGTGTCTGGTTTCTAACTCCATGATAATGTAGTCCTTCCTCATCTGATGCTTCTAAGTCTTGTTTTGTTTGTCTGAGTGCTTTTTCACGTCTTTCTACACTTCGTGTTGTCAGTTCTTCAGTGTCAGTGGTCACAGTCTGAGTAGGGTCAATATTAGTATTTTTGCTTACCATAAAAGGAATGAAAACTGTTAGTCCTATCCAAATTATTATCACTATAGCTATACTACATATACATATTTTCCAGCATGTTTTGCAACAACTGCGTCTAGGCCTTCCATTCACGTTTGAATCAGACATTTTCGTTCAGAAGAAGATTTCTCAACCCCTCTCTGTAACTTTGCACAGTTAACTTACTCTGCGCAACTTCAGGTTAATTTGTCTTCCTCTTCTGTAGATTGATCAGCAATCGGTTCTCCGTCACTTTCGTCAGTTATATCAAGATCCTCAAAATCCTCCAAAATTAAAAATGTCCATTCAGGATCTTGGTATTTTTCGTTCAGTCTTTTTATTCGATCACTCCTTCTTTTGGAGCTTTCTCCAGCTTGTTCTGCAATTCGAGGACTTTTTCTTCTTTCTGCAAGTTTTTCTTCTACTGTTTTTATTCTCAGTCTCAGTTTCTTAATATATCCTGGTTCAATATTTTTCTTTTTCTTGAGTCTTTTAGTGGGCACTGTGTTTTGGCTTTCTTCTAACGCTCTTTTATTTTCGTTTGTTTGCGGCACTTCTGTTTCTGTCTCTTCCCTTCCTATCTGACTAATCCCAGGTCTTGTATCTATTTCTTCTGCCTGGTTACTAAGCTGGCCTGGTTCAGGTGAATTTTGATTTTGGCTTTCGAGTGTCTCTGTTTCTGTGTCCTGAACACGTTCTTCTAATTCTATCTGATCCTGTTCAAGCACTTCGATCTCTTGATTTTCTTCTGCTCGAATTTTTGTACTAGTTCTAGTCTGTCCCTTTTCAATTTCAGGAGTCAGTGGAGGAGTATCGATCACCTGTTCTGTCCCTGTCTGACCTTCCTCTTCGTCCTCAGATTTGATGTGAATCTCAATGATCTGAGGGTCTTCGCCTGTGCCTATCTCTTCCTCTCTATTCCACTCTCTAGCTTCTTGGCTCCGCTCTCTTGTTCTGATTGGGTCTTCAGTTAAGTTGATTATGGGTATCCAATCATCTTGGCTGGTGCTCGGTTGTTCGTCATCAGCTACTTCAGGACCGTCGTCTGCAGACCCCTCAGCTGGACAACCTTCAGCTCCAGGTTCCTTGTCTGGAACTACTTTCTGTGTATGGCTGGCATGGATCCACTTGGGAACGCCTGCACACTTCACTGCTGTTGTGGTCACCAGTATTATCTGGCGCTTTTCTCCCCACCTCGGTGCAAGGCAACTTGAACGAGTATGCTTCTTGATTCTAACCCAGTCACCAGGAACCAACTTGTGAACTGGAGTTGTCGGGTTGGCGACGGCGTCTTCCCCAATCTGGCGAGAGATAGAACGCACTTGGTCACCCAGTTGCTTGCAGTACTCAAGTACCAAATCATCAGTAATGCTTAACAGTTTGTATCCTGGTACCCATGCTTGTCTCATCACTCTTCCCATTAGGATTTCATGGGGGCTCAGGCCTGTTTTCCGGTCTGGAATACTTCTGAGTCCCATCAGAACAAGAGGCAAGGCAGTAATCCAATTCATGCCAGTAGAGTCACACATTTTTGCCAACCTCGATTTTATAGTGCCATTTATTTGCTCTACTACTCCAGAAGCCTCTGGACGATGTGCACAGTGCAGCTTTTGTGTAATTCCAAATGCTCTACAGAGCTGAGCGATTATCTCATTCTGAAAATGTCCGCCTCTATCTGATTCAATAGTGACTGGAACCCCGAACCTAGGTATCAATTCTTTCAGTAACAGTTTGGCTACGGTTATGGCATCATTCTGTGTGGCAGGGTAAGCTTCCACCCATTTTGAAAACAGGCAGACAATGACAAGGACATACCCTTTTCCCTCACAACGAGGCATGGTGATGAAGTCAATCTGAATTCTTACAAAGGGACCCCCTGATTTTTCAATTTTTCCCAGTTCAACTACTGTTCTTTTACCAGCGTTGAACTGTTGACATGTTAAGCACCTCTGGCAGAGTGATTCTGCTACTTTCCTGAACTTCGGATTAAACCAGGTCTGCTGAAATACCAGAACCATGGCATCCCTACCAGTGTGTGAATTTCCATGTATTAGTCTGGCCATAGAGGCAAGCAGGTGCCTAGGTAACACAGGCATACCATTTGGGTCCACAATGACACCATCCTCACGTCTTGGTCGACAGCCAAGTTTCCTCCACTTCTCTTTCTCTCCCGATGGCACAGCATAAGTTGGCAGCTGTTTCCAGTCCCTCCCAGTTTGATATTTATGGACATGCGATCTTTAGCACACTGTTTTGCCACTTGATCAGCAAAATCATTTCCCAAAGATACAGCGTCAAGGCCTTTTTTATGGGCAACACATTTGACCACTGCTAATTCTTTTGGTAATTGGATTGCTTCCAGTAAATTTTGTACAACCCTTCCATTCCGAATGGGGGTACCTGATGAAGTCAGGAATTCTCTTTGTAGCCATAATTGGCCAAAGTCATGCACAACCCCATAACAGTACTGACTGTCAGTATACACTGTTATTTTTTTGTCTTTTCTCAATTTGCAAGCTCTTATCAATGCTATCAATTCGGCTACTTGTGCAGACATTACTCCAAATAAACATGATGCTTCTTTAATGCTGTTTAAAGAGACTACAGCATAAGCAGCACTTAGGCCCACCAGTTCGTGTCTCATACATGAGCCATCCACAAAGAACTCCTCATCATGTACAGGCAAAGGGGTTTCTTTAATGTCTGGGCGGGGTTTAGTACTGAATTCTGTCAGGTCAATGCAGTCATGCTCGTTCTCTCCCTGGTCTTCTACAACCATTGAGTCAGGGAGTAGGGTGGCTGGGTTCAGTATATTACACCGAGTAATAACTACATTTGCAGCACCCACGAGAATCCTCTCGTATTTAGTCAGCCGACTAGGGGTGAGATACTGGGTCTTTGTTCGGGTCAATAAAATTACAACTGCATGTGGAACATACACAGTTACAGGATGTCCTATTACAATGGATTCACTCTGCTCTAAGCTCGTGCAAGTGGCAGCTACCGCTTTCAGACATCCAGGTAATCCAGCAGCCACTGGATCCAAAGTGGCAGAAAAATATGCCACTGGGCGTCTAATCAACCCATGCTCCTGGGTTAAGACTGACAATGCACAATTGTCTCGTGTGTCACAGAACAGGGCAAACTCCTTAGAATAGTCAGGCATTCCTAAAGCAGGGGCTGTACACAGGCAGTCTCGTAACTTAGTGAATGCTGTTAAGCTTTCATCATCCCATTCAACCAGGTCCTTCGCTCCTTTCTTGGTCATATTTATCAAAGGTTTTGCTAGAACTGCGAATCCCACAATCCATTGCCTGCAGTAACCTACAACCCCAAGGAACATTCTGATCTCTTTCTGAGTACGGGGTAACTGCATCTTTTGAATTATTCTGACTCTCTCTGACGTGACTTTTCTGATGCCTTTTTCGATCTGGTGCCCCAGATATTTCACTGATTTTTAACAGAACTGCAATTTCTCAGGGGCCACTTTATGTCCCTTTTCACCTAGGTGATTCAGCAAGGCAATAGTGTCAATCACACAATCCCTATGACTTTTAGACGCCACCAAAAGGTCATCTATATATTGTACCAAAACAGAGTTTCCAGGTAAAACTAAGGATTCAAGACACTTTTTCAGGATCTGATTAAAGACAGAGGGGCTTTCTGTGTACCCTTGGGGGACACGATTCCAAACATACACGTGACTATTGAAAGCAAATGAGAAAAGAAATTTGCTGTCTGGATGCAATGGGATCGAAAAGAATGCATGACATAGGTCAATCACGGTGAACCACTCAGCATCCCAAGGAATTTGATACAGGATTACTGCGGGGTTCGGGACAATAGGACAGCAAGGAACAATGATCTTGTTTACCTTTCTCAGGTCCTGTACTACTCTGTACTTGCCACTAGGTTTCTTGATTCCAATTATGGGAGAATTACAAGGGCTGCTCATCACTTCTTGTATGATGTTTGCTTCTAGCAATTTCTGTATTTCAATGGCAACTCCTGCTCTCACTTCGGCACTCATTCTGTAAGGCTTGGTATTGGGGTAAACTGCATTTTCTTTCATGGCTATTTGTATGGGATCTACATTTGCCATTAATCCTACATCCTTTCCAGTAAAGTCCCATACTTCTGATTTCACTGTCTTTTGAAGTTCTTCGGGTAAGTCTTGTACAGTCATTCGTTTAATCTCTGAGTCAGGTCTGATTAACATTAACTTGTAGATGCCATCTTCGTCTGGGGTCTGAATTTCGACGTCTTTTGGTGTGCAAAAGATAGTACAGTTCATTTTGCACAACAAATCACGTCCCAGTAAGTTTACTGGACTGGTGTCACAAACGACAAATCTATGCATTTCTTTAAAGTTCCCTATTGTAATCTCCATGGGCTCAGTAACTGGGGTACTAATCAATTGATTAGATACACCTACTACCTGGATTGCTTCTCCCGAGAGGGGTAGGTTTGGAACGTCCGCTGTTCTCACAGTAGAACGGGTAGCACCAGTGTCCAACAGAAAGGTGACATCATTTCCATCAACCTTTCCTTCAATGTATGGCCCTGACTGGTCTACCGGCAAGGAGGCGCCAAGTACACACTCTTTGTCCTCCCCTCTCAGGCCCCGTCTATACTCGTCGTCTCAGAGAAAAGTGTCATTTAACAAATACTGCGAAGTTGCTGCATTTCTGTTCTCATTACCTCCCCAGATTTCTATGTCGTCACCCTGCGGTGATTTTCCCTTAAAATTAGGTTTTGGCGCTCGGGGTACTTGGATTGTTTTTACCTGCTGCTGGGTCTTTCTTGATCTTTCATTCTGCGTCTGTGGAATTAAATCAGGGGTTTGGGTATTATCATGCTGTAAATACGGACACTCATCTCGCCAATGTCCAATTTCCCCGCACTGGTGGCAGGGGAATTTCTTTTTAGCTTCTTCTCTGCTCATTTTTACTTTGGGCTTTCCCCCACCCCCAGGGCCTTGATTTTGGGTACTCTTACTCAATTTACTTAATTGCTTTTCCTGCTGTTCTGCGAGCTTTACTTGTGCCCACATTACCTTTTCCTTGAGTGCCTTTTTCTTATCTGCCATCTCGTCCTCACAGTATTTTGCATACCATAGGACCTCGTCTATTTTCTTGGACTGCCAACAGATTTTGTTATCTTTGATCCACTGACAAATTTCGGGTCTTAACCCGTTTACAAACCTGTAAATGAAGTGAGTCATATCCTTCATCTCAATGTTATCTATGCCGCTGTATGTTTTAAACACCTGTAACAGTCTTTCATAAAAGGAGTGCACAGTCTCGTCCCTTTCCTGCGTGGTTCTATCTATTTTTGTCCAATCAGTTTCCTTTGCGGGCACTTTTAGCTTCAAATGTTGAATTACTTGATCATATTTTCTCATCACTTCCGTAGAGGGTTCCCCTGTTCTAGAGTCCCTCGGGTACTCCTCACTATGCCAAGCTATGGCTATTTTACACTCGGTCCATAAGTCTACCGGAACCACGATATCAAAGAAACCATCCAAATCTTTCCACAGGCATTTTTGAACCTTTACAAACCTTTCCACCTGCCTGTACCAGTCCACAGGCTTCTCTCGTAATTTTGGGAAATCATTTGTAAAGGACACAATATCCTGTCTGGACCATGGAACATGTACGTATTTTCCACCTGGCACTTCACGCATAGGACATAACTGTTCGGGTTTATCAGCTTCCTTTAGAACGAATTGAGGAGTCACTTGTTTAGATCTAGCCTCCTCTTTCTTCTTGGCCCACCTGGCTTTCCACCTGTCCACATCTCCCCATTTCTGTAATACTGTCAATAACTCTTTGACCTGTGCCTTCTTCCCTGACATGTTCAGGTTTTCCAGATCCTTGTCTGAGAAATCTGCTCTGTACGGCTTTTGCAAAGGCTTTGATTTCAAGATATCTATTCCCATACTAGCTGCAGTGTCAGTTAGTTTTTCATGGAGTACCCTGGCATTTCGAGTAAGGCTCTTGCAGATAAACAACAGCTCTTCCTCTGTGTAGGTATTTAATCGATCTAATCCTACATTTCCTGCCATAAGTTCTTCTATTTCTACTCTCAGTTTGTAGAGATCTAGAGGTTTCGACTGAAGAGTTTGCTTTTCTAATTCTCGACGCCATCTCTTAATTTCTTCAGGAGTTACTATCGTGACACTCTTAGTACCCGAAGTTGATTCCATTTGAATCTCCCTCGCATTGAAAGGATTATGTCTTTTCTGCATCTTTTCCTGGTTCCCTAATGGGCAGATCCATTAGCGACACTTCAGACTCACATTCACTTGTTAAGTCGTCTACAATTAAGGGCTCTGATCTCGGTTGGGCTACAACTGGGGTAATAACTGGAGTTCTTGGACTTCCCTGTCGATCCCCATACAATGGAACCACTGGTCCAATAGTAACCGGAATTGTTAAAGACTCAGGACTTGCATTTAACTGAGAAATCCTCTGAATTATTTCAGCTCTCTGCTTAGCTAGTGCTTCTCGTTCTCTGTCCTCCAATATCCTTTCAACGGAATTGTCATGTAATACTTGTGGGGTTAAAGTTGGAGCATAACTCGGGGCAGTGGGAGGTGTCTCTCTGGGTCTTTCACCATAACTAGGTCTAGGGGGCAAAGTACCTGTGCCTAGGGATCTTGGTTCTTCCTCACACGGAGGGTTTAGGAACGGCATTCCTGAACCGGATGGTCTTGCCTCACCTTCGTAGGGAGATCTAGAGCAAAAGTCTCTTTCACGGGAGTATCTTGCGTCCCCACTAGCTGACATTCTTGGATAAATATCCCTTGCATCCACGGGACCTAAACTCTCGGTATAGGGAGGCATGAAGCAACCCCCTCCCACACTGGCAGATCTGGCCTCTTCCTGGGGCGGAGGTCTTCGAGAATTATCCCCTTCACTAGAAGGTCGGTGTCCTTCATTATAAGGAGGTGGACTTCTTAAAAACAGGTCATCTAACAATTCATCATCCGACTCTCCAATAGGCACCCAATGTTTACACTTTTCTGTCTTCTTTTCCCCTGCAGGAGGACCACCCACTGGCATAATTGGAAACAGTCCTTCCACAATCATATTCTGTCTCCACTGTTTCATCTTTTTGTCACGGGTCTCTTGTTTTAGTTTCGGATAAAATGTAGTTAACCCTTTATCCATCCGTGGCTTATCCCTTTCAAAAGCTTCAATTTCCCATTCCTCTAGTGCTTCGTACTGCGTTAATCTAGGTCTGGGATGTAAATCATTCATTCGGGTTCTCAAATTAAATAGAATTCTGCCATTAAAGGTACCTTCTAACGGAAAAGCCAATACTCCGTCATCTTTCGTGTACTCCACCCAATTTTCCAACCATACACACGAGTGGTACCCTTTATCGAACATCATGAAAGATGCGGGAGTATTCGGTGGCGGGATGACAACACCTTCTCTGGTTCTAATCGGTTTGTCCTTTTTGAACTAATTCTTTATTTTATTTACAAGGGACACTTTTCTTTTGTTTCCGTACATAATGTCGGTTTTAACACCTTTCCACTGATCGTTCTCAAATCCCAAATGTCGTGGATCTGGTCTAGTATGCGGTCTATACGAATGCCACATACGATTTCTGCGAGTGACTTTGTTTACAAAATCACCCCCAATCCAAGTGCGTCTCTTATTTTCGTGCGACCAATGAAATGCACAAATTTAAATATTCTCGACCAATGGGTGCGCGGCCTTTTCGCGAGACAGTTCTCACGCTTTGGCACTCACCCCTCCTTTACAATTCCAGCTCCGCTACGCACCCGCTGCGTCTACCAATCCCAGCGCGGCACAGAGTGACGTCAGAGCAGCTTCGCGACTGACTCCCTCCTTCACAAGGTAACGGAAACTTTCTTTCTTTCTAAAGTGCTAGTGCTTGGTTATTTAACAACGAATACACATTCGCCACTGTACTCAAGTGTCTAGACAGGAAAGATTTGTTTCACTGCAAGTAAACTACTTCCATTTACTTTTCACACACTACGGATAGATCTCTTCTGCCTACCCTTCACACAAGCATTGGAGAACCTGCTACTACCCTAGACTAATCCACTTTTCAGGGATATATCCAAGTCTAAAGTTTCACCAGCGAGCCCCTTTGCTTTCACCCAAGCTCCGATGAACCTGCTACTTTTCCGGTGTGACCCTCACTAGGTTATGCCACAATAGGAATTTTGCCAATGAACCTCGTTGCTAACATTTATTCAATCATATATTCAGAAAACCCTAGTTAGTGCTTCCAGTTCTACCTAACCTGCACTAACCTTCCTGGAGTAAGTGACCTCAAAGCAAGTGGATTCTCTTCACCACTCGCTATTCAATTCCCCGGGGATTCCCAACAACATAGAAGACGTTTTACGAACGAATGGATTAATACATATAACAGTATAATAACAAGAATAACGATTTTAAAACATTTCATAATCTTTCAAAGCAAACATTTCAAGTGAGTGATCAAATCACCTGAACTGCCTACCCTCTTAGCAGCAACAAGGTTTGTTACTTAGCAGCATTCAACTTATCTAACTTATCTAGTCCTACCTAACTTTAACTATTCCCTAACCATCCTCTGTGCTACCAGTAAATTACTGATAGAGATCGTAGGTCACCCGACCAACAATTTTACCATATAGTTCTCTGGCCCATAAATTTCAATTCACCATGTACATTAATCAGGCGACCTTACAAACCTACCATCAGCAACCCTGATTCCTTCTTATTGTATTCTAGTGTACCCGACTTACCATCCACCGTCACGGGTACCTAATGACCACGATAGATCAGGGAGCTAGCTGTAAAAGAAAGGCAGGCAAAATACAAACCCAACTTCATGAACTTTGATTTTCATAAAATGACCACGGACAACTGAGAAGTTTTAAAGGTTTTATCTAGAAATCAGTATCTGTGAGTATTAGGCTTACAGTTAAAAGGCAATCAATAATCAAGATAACAAAAAGCACGTAACCATACAAGAAAAGTGTAAGGGCAATCATTTAAGTTTGTAAATAGAGTGACAGGGAACACGCTAAGTAGACTTAAACTGAAACTCAAGAATGGACATCTATAAATGAGCAAGCTTATTGCATGTACTAAAATTATGCTATTAGGACGTACTTCATGAGAGAGAATTTAGAAACTTATACGCCTATAGAAAGGGTAAAAGGTGGAAACCGCTATAATTCTAACATTATATCGCTAACTGTAGGTTTCAGGAGAAAAATATAAAACACATCTAATTCATAAACAGTATGGGAAAGAATTGTGCTCTAAAAAGGTAGGGTAACATAGGAACATACTATGAGAATAAAATGCAATAGGTTTTCATATGGTAGACTGCGGAAAGCATGGAAAATATAACATGTGCAAAGGTATGTCTTTATTGAAGCAAAGACAGAAAATAGAAAGGTGCAGTATAGAGTTCTCAGTCCTATCTATATATTTACCTAGAATGGTGTGAAAACCAACCCTGGCCACGGATCAGTCAAGGACAGGAAATACCCCAAGGAATAGCAGTCATCAATGGGACAGCAGGTGCAGAATGGACACCCCAGGACAGGACAGGAAACCCAGATTAGGATCAGGACAGGACCACCAAGGCACGACCAGCACCCGCAGTTCGGAAGCAACGCCTGCGCTCCACCCTCTCTGCAGCTATCAGTCAGAACCCCGATTGGGTTAGCGAACTCCCCAGCAAAGTGCTCCGCCAGCACTTAAGGTTTAGTAAAACCTTCAAAAGTCTATGGTCAATTTCGGACAGAGTGCTCCTCAGCGCTCTGTAAATTCAGTCACCTATTGAGTGCGTTGGGTCAGTGACAGGTCAGCTATTCAGACAAGTCGGACAAATTCTATAGCTAAACCTAGGCTAGTTATACTGTTTTCGGGTCAGTGTACCACCCCCAAATGTTGCAAAGTGTCAGAATCCCCAATTTCGATTGGTCCCAAAGTAGGCTAGGTTAACACACCAATCAGAACAGACAACTGTAAGCCTAAATTTACATTCTTGGGTACCGCCTAGCAAGATTGGGGTTCCCATGAGAAGTCGCACTGAATACAATAGGAAGAAATACATTGTTAATAATGTAACACATTTCAGCTTCTCTGGCTGGGTGAAGGTGCATCTTCCCAGGCACGTCTTGGCAGCGACTTTCTCTTGGCGCTGTGTCAATGCCACCTCGCTACTTCTGGTCCTGCGCAGTACTGCACTCCAAAATGGACTCCCAAGCACCCCATCACCCCTCCATACCGAGGATACATGGAAAGTAAGCGAAAACAAATTAAAACATAGAAATAAATGAATAAACTACATAACATGATTGTGTACTTATGATTTATCACTATAAAAATATACTATGCAGTTATATTTTAGTGCAATACACAATAACACGAGAGCATCTGCACAAGCTTCACCACATTATTACACAAGCAGCCATCTTATGGCTATTACGCATGCGCACCCTTTCCCTCCAGAATTACAACTACGTCACGTCACATGAGTGTGACTAACGCATGCGCAGAAGCAATATTCTAAACGGAGGCCATTTTAAAGACACAAATTAATCGTATTAGTAAAACACATAGGCAAGCATCACTAAGATACATGTATATAGTAAAAATAAAGGAAATTAGTAAGACGTACAATTGGATTGTCCTATATTCACTCAACTCAGTGAGTTGATCCACAGGGCCGATATGTATTTATTAAGGGGATGGTCGGAGAGGAACTCCTGGTGCTAGGGAGTGTGTATGCCCCACCCCATGGTGTGGTCGTTGGTGGAGAAATTGTTTGCAGTATGGACGGACATTCCCGAGGCACTAGCGGTGGTAGGGGGGGACTGGAATGATATTATGGACAGCTGCTTAGATAGATGTCGACCTGGGGGTGGCCAGGTAGCTGGAACTTCCACCAAACTGGGAGACATGGTCCGGGGGTTGGACTGGGTAGACACATGGAGACACTTACATGCACATAGTCGGGAATATACATTCATATCAGCGGTCCACAAATATTTTTCCAGAATAGATTATATATTTGTCCCTCGAGCAGTCGTTGGCAGGGTGGAGTCGGCGGCCATATTGTCACGCGGGCTTTCGGATCATTCCCCGGTCACCATAGAACTGCTTCTGGATAGGGGGCGGTAGCCCTTCCGATGGCGCCTCTCCACATGGCATCTTCAACATGAGGACTATAGGAAACACATGGGGGAAGCTATAGCTCATTTCTTGGTGGAGAATGGTGGGTCGGTCACGGATGCTGGGACAGTGTAGGAAGCTCTGAAACCCACACTTCGAGGGGTGGACATCGCTTGGTGTGCGGCTGCCCGTAGGAAGCTCAGAGCGGATTTAGTGAGGGCCGCTGCTGACATAGAGGCTCTGGAGAGACGCTGTAGCATAGTCAGGTAGTGGGGCAACTCCTCTTGGCATAGCAGACCCGGCTGCTGGACGAGGCGCGACAGGTGTGGCTGGCGACACGTAGCAGGATCTATCAATAGGGGGACAAATCGGGAACTATGCTATATCGACTATGTCAAAGTACGTTCCAAGCACAGACCTTACCGGGGATCCGAGATGCTGCGGGGGCCCCGATCACGGACCCAAAGGAGCCAGCCGAAAGCTTTGCAACATATTATGCCAACCAATATGCCCCGCAGGAGTGCCTCCCGGCGGACGCGGTGGACACATTTATTGCAGACCTACCCCCACGTGCAGTATCAGATGAGGTGCGCGAACGCCTAGTGCTTCCATCGACGGAGGAGGAGTTGGGTACGGCCCTGGGGGATCTTAATACCGGGAAGGCTCCGGGACCTAATGGGTTCCCAAGTGAATTCTTTAAGAAATACCACCTACAGCTGGGTACGCATTATAGAGTGGCATTGGAAGAGGCCCGGACGCGAGGTAGCCTTCCCGCGGACTGGAAACACGTGGAGGTGGTGGTGTTCCACAAGCCGGGCAGGCCCCCAGATCATCATGCATCATACCGACCAATATCTCTCCTGAACGTGGAGGCTAAGATATTGGCTAAGGCGCTGGCCAACCGTCTCCTACCCTACATAGCGGAGCTTGTCCACCCGGATCAGGCCGGGTTCATGCCCCACAGGGTGACTAGACACAATATCAGACGGGCCCACGTGGCGGTGGCGGCGGTTAGAGACACCGGGGAGCAAGCAGCACTCCTTTTAGCTGATATAGACAGGGTCTTTGACTCCTTGAGCTGGGTTTTCCTGTTCGCGCTTCTGCCTTGCCTCAACCTAGGGCCTCATTTCTTGTCGTATCTGAGACTTTTATACACTGACTAAACGGCTTTGGTTAGGGTGGCGGGGGCCATGTCCTCTATATTTCCCATCAGACGCAGTACTAGGCAGGGTTGCCCCCTTTCGCCATATCTGTTTGCCCCTGCCATGGAACCGCTAGCGGCGTGGGTGCGCATTGATGCACAACTGCGTGGCTTTGAATGGGAGATCGGGCTGTCGTATAGAATTGCGCTATTTGCGGATGATGTCCTGTTCTTCCTTACAAATCTTAATAGTTCGGGACCGCGTCTCCTACAGATCATGCATATATTTGGTGAAGTCTCCGGGCTCTACATGAATCCGCACAAATCAACCCTTTGGGTGCTGGGAGAGCGCTCTGGGGTTGGGACCAGGGCATCCATGCTACAGGTGGCGGTGGAAGGGATTAAGTATTTGGGAGTGTTCATATCTGAAACTCCTACGGTCTCTTGGGAGTGGAACCTAGCGCCAGTTTGGGACCAGGTCCGGACAGAGATGAAGACGTGGTCCCGCATGCCCCTCACTATTTACGGTCGGTCGGCCATCTTTAAGATGGTGGCCCTCCCACGTCTGTTATACCAATTACAGAACAACCCTTATCCGATTCCGCCTCACTGGTTCCGACAGGTTGACTCGGCGTTGGGGCTTGATAATACGATGGGGCAATTTCTTTGGGCGGGAGGAGCGGTGCGGGTTGCGCTGCGCACTTTTTTTTGTCCACATACTGCGGAGGTTTGGCGACCTCCGACATCCAATCGTATTATCAAGCCTCCCATCTTCTGGTCTTGAACTAATGGTGGTATGGAGACAGGGGGGACCCGGCGTATGCCTTGGAACGACATCTTATGGGGTCCGATACTCTACATACAGTCCTGTACTCGGCACGACTGTGGAAGAGGCTGCCACCGGCCACCCGGGTAGTGTTCCAAATTTGGAGGCAGGCCCTACGTTGTATGGGATGGTGGGGCACGTTAACTGAAGAGACTCCCTTGTGGCACAATGGACGTCTGCCCGCACTAGCGTACCTTCAGGGCTTTCGAGGCTGGCACAATATAGGAATCTCCATGCTGGGGAACGTGATGTCAGGGACGGCCCTTAAATCCTTCCAAGATATAAACGAGGAATATGGCAAGCACCGGTCTCAATTCTTTAAGTACTTACAATTCCGCCACGCCATTACACCGAGCCTGGAGGGCCTTGACTCCCTACCCGAATTTAGCCCACTAGAGGCCAAGGTATTTATGGGTGACCTAGGGGATAAAAAGATATCTTGCATTTATCAGACCTTAGTTACACACTGCTCCACATCCTTGCAGAAACTTAGAGAGTCCTGGGAAAGGGATGTGGGGACACTAGAGGAAGAAGATTGGCGGGAGGCACTTGAGGCCCCTAGAGGTGCGGCCATAGCGATGCGCTTGAGACTCATTCAATTTGAATATCTACATAGGGTCTACTTTACAAGGGAGAGACTGTGGCGGGCAGGCCTGATTGTGTCCCCAGATTGTCTCCGCTGTGGCCGGGAGGTGGGGAAATTGATCCACACAGTATGGAGTTCTAGTTCCTTGGTTAGGTTCTGGAAAGGGGTGTGGGACTGTCAGTCTGAGGTCCAGGGATGGGAACTTGCTCGTACTCCACAACTGGGTTTATTACATGTGCTAGAAGGGGTCGGGGGCAACGCATATAAAAGGCACCTACTGTTGCTAGGCCGAACCATAGCCAAGAGAGATGTGGCCAAAGCATGGAAAGATCCCCGGGCTCCCTCAGTGCGGGTGTGGAAGAAAGGGCTAGACTTCTGTATGGGGCTGTAGCGGCCAATCTTTGAGGCCGAGGCTGCCCAAGGAAACATTATAGGATATGGCGGCGCTGGGCGGACTATCGGGGCCTGTGGTTGGAACCACCGGTGGAACAGGAGGAGTGCCAGGTGACGGCGTAAAGGGGCCAGGAGGGAAAGTGTATGTACACTGTCAGTCTAGAGAATGGCTTATGAGAAGAATGAGACGTTATTGTGCGGCTGGGAAGGGTGGGATTAGGGTGGAGGGAGTTGGGGGATGGGGGGATAAGGGGTGGGGGGTGTAGGACTGGTAGGTTTTGATGTTATTAGTTGATTCAAAATGATGTCTAAGATTGGCAATCATCTGATGCTGTGTAATTGATCAGCAGTTTTCTCCGGAATGCGGAGTGCTGCGCCATGTGTGCAATCTGTCAATAAAATCTGTTTAAAAAAAAAAAAATACATAGGCCAGACAAAAGAGAAAGTCGAATGTAGAATCCTACAACACAAGAGTGGGGTCAGATGTGGAATCACAGGAGAACCACTGGTGGATCATTTTCACCTACACAGTCATACAAGTGAGGACATACAATGGCAGTTTGGTGAACAGATTTCACTTGGCCCACGAGGCGGAGACAAATCAGACCTTCAATCACGGAAAGAGCTGCGATGGATGGACAAACTTTGATCAATTGCCCATGGCCTCAACACGGTAGAGGACTGAAAGCAAGCAGCCTTCATCTGAACTTACTTCTTCCATCACATATGAAAGGATTATGTACAAGGACGTTATGAAGGAGACTGTTTTATCAGTCTATTATTTTTTTTGGGTTGAATCTGTTCATTGTCATTTTTTTATATCTTCATCAACAATTACATTACATTGCAATGTACAAGGATGACAGTGCTTTTGTTTTATTATCAGTCTGATATTATATGGACACACAAATTACTTGTTACTCCTCATAGGGCTCTATGTTTAAATGACAAGTAACATGTTAACCTCTTAATTATGAGTGTCTCACCGTCCTCTAGGAAGGATTTCTTTCATTTCTATTATTTCTTAATTTGATTGATTGCTGTTGTATACATTGGTATTTTGCTTCAACTGATTTTTCACATATTTATATCCAACAGCTAGCCCATTACAAAAAATTGTTAGTCATCTTGATTTTTTCAGGAGGATTTTTTCAGTTTTTACTATTTGTTTCAAACAATTAGTTACCCCGCCCAATAGTCTAATATCAACAATTCCAATATTGTTATTTCTAGATTGGCATTAATGGTGACCTTTATTTTTCTGAATGGTATCGGATCAAATAGTATTCCTTTAGGCCCAGCAGGAGTGTCCTGCACTACTGCACGCCGTACTCTCAAAGTACACGTTTCATATAAACTTGCTATATAAGCAAAGGACAACGCATCCGCGTGCTCGCGGCCTCAATTGATGTCGGCCTAGCTCATCAGATTCCAAGTAGGTGCCTGCTTTGTTGCTTCTTCCTTTGGTCAGTTGACGCTGCACTGTTATAGGACTCAAGCTACACCCTACTAATGGGCTCCACGTAGGGCTAAACCAGACTGGTATTGCTTATGAACCCTTCTGGAGGGGGTATCACGTGGAATTTCAGGACAGACTGTTCCCACTCCTCAAAAAAGTTTCTCTTTGTAGGTGCTGGAGGCCAGGATTATCATAAGAGGACTCAGTTCCTCCATCTTGATGCTGATCAAAGTTTGGGTATGGGAAAGTCTAGTTCTAATTGAAAAAAGTTTTCTTGTTTGCTCTCTGATTGCTTGTGTTTTTTCAAAATGTTTTTCTCTGAACTCTTCCAGTTGGTCATCGGCCTGTGTGATTTCCCTTTCACCCTAGTGGAAGTAGACCTTCGTTTTGGGGCTGAGTTAATCTCATTTAAAGGCTTATTCAGCTGCCCTGAACCCCCAGGCAGATGTTCCTGCAATTCCCCAAAAAGCTCTTGTAAGGTCTTGAGAATGGGGGGACTTTTCATCCCAAATGTTAGAGCGGTCACCGTCAAGACGGCATTCCGCATTGTTCATAATTTGGGGTGGGAAGAACACCAGTTGGTCATGGATATGCCACAGCTCCCCCATGGCAAGGTCACTGCTGTATTTTACAATCCCCTTAGGCTCTCATTATCAGGGACAGAGGCACGGTACAGCGTGAACCATGTGCCAGGTTGAGCAAATCCATACACCTTAAGCATGGAATGCATTTATGCAGTAATCAGCAGAAAAAGGCTGCCTTCAATGACAGTCATGACGTACCTCTCTGTAGTACTCTCGCACAGTGCAAAATCTCACTGTTAGAAACGGGACCCCTGGCTGGCCAAGGCTTGCGCCAAGGTCAGTCAGGGATCACCATTTCCAAGGTCAGGGCAAGGGAGTCACACACCAAGATAACCCCCGCTCACCCTCTAGGTAACGTGGCGCGAGCAGCAAGGCTAATCTCAGAGGCGATGTGTAAAGCGTTTGCGCGCGCACCCCAGCGACAACAACCAAAGGCCCACCACAAAGGAAACTCCACACAAGGTTATATAAAAAATAGCCTTTGTATTATGATAATAAGAACACATTAGATAACACACACACTTTACAATGTGCCAACAGGCACGGGCAAGATTTACAAGGGATTATGTACAGGACAGGGCCACCTGGACCACTGTCAGGGGTATGCACTTTTAGAAATAGCACTTGTAGGTATAACACTTTAGCACATAAACATACAATGACTGTAACACAGAAATAGAAAATGTAGCATACAACCAGTTACTACTGGTAAAGGGAAAATACCTCCTACGCCACCCTAGTCTCTGTAGGGAAATCACGCAGGAAGCTAGGACCTTATCATCAGGACCTATGGAAGGAAAACCTATCACCTCCTACGCCACCCTAGTCTCTGTAGGGAAATCACGCAGGGGGAAGGAAACCTAAGATAATCACCTAGGCAAGTAACATTTAGCAAAGGCAATCAAACATCAACATTCCTCTAAGCAGGTTACTTTTAGCAAAGGGAAATAAAAGAACAAGGCATTACCTAAGCAGGTCACTTTTAGCAAAGGTAATATTAAACAAGAATTGCACATGTAACATTAAAACACATTCAGAGGTGCAGGTTAGAACTTTTGCGCAAGAATCATATAAGCAGGAATCATAAATTGCGCAGGGTGCACATGGCACAACACTAGAAAGGTCCCTCAGGCCAACTGGCCTCGAAAGGGGCTGAATGCCCTGAGTCTCAATGTCAGGGAAGGCTGCGCAGGCAGCACACAAAAGCCTAAACGTAGCAACTGTCCACTAAGTGCTGGACAGTTGTGAATAGCAGGTAGGCAAACGTTGGAGCCAGGTGGGCTCAAGAACACAGGTGGGGAGACACAGCGTGGGAGCCTCGGGGCTGCAACCAACTCACTGCCTGTGTCCCCCTAGAGCCTCTGTGGCTCGCAAAGCAAATGGGCACTAGTGTAGAGCTTCAGCGCTCTCAAACAATTAAAATGGCCCCAGAGCCTCTCGGGGCTCAAAGATCAATAACATGCCCCCTCGAGCCTCGGGGCTCGTAACATAGGAGTAGGGCGGGAGCCTCTCGGGCTCTAAATAAACCAATTGCCCCCAGGAGCCTCGGGGCTCCAAGCACCAAAAATGCGGCCACGTGGGAGTCCCTCACGGGGGACTCAGGAATCAATAATGCCCCCGGAGCCTATCGAGGCTCCACACAACAGTGCGCGCGAGATCGCGCTACGGGGGAGGGGCGGACACCGGCAATGTGTCCCGCGGCCCCTCTCCCTCCTCGGCACTCACCGGGTGTCTTGTGGCGGGCGGAGCTCCTCTTCACACGGGGAGCCTCCTAGCAGCGCGGGGCTCCTCTCCACACGGGGAGCCTCGGCGAGACGCGCCAAGCTGCTTCCTGGTTCCGCTCTCCTCCCCCGATGACGCGGCGGGAGGCTCGACCGCCTGGGCCAATCCCAGCGCGGCCGGGCTATGACGCTGGCGGCTGCTTCTGCTCGGCCCGGGACTGCGGCGGTGATCACGGGGCAATGCGGCGTGGGCAGCCGCTCTTCAAAATAAATATAACGGGGCAATGCCGGGTGGCACCGGCTCTCCGAAAATAAAGGTAAAGCGAGGTAGGCACTCGCTCGGTCCTGGCAAAGCGCTCCAAAGCGCTAGAATCAAAATAAAGCGCACCCAGCGCTTAGGGGGGAAATAAAGCGCTCTTCAGCGCTAAAAGCAAAACGAAGCGCTCCCAGCGCTGGGGACAAGGGAGAGCGCTCCCCCAGCACAGCAAAGCTCCAGCAAGGTCTGGAGGCAGACAGGGGGGCAAGGCAGGGCCAGAGCCAGCACACTGGGTCTCCAGGCAGGGAGACAAGCCAAGTGGCGGTCCTCCTGGCCCCAGCAGCAGCAACAGCCCCCTCTGGCAAGGATCCACAAGTAGAACAATTTCTGTGGGGACACAGCCCCATTTTTATACAGAGAAATCCTTTGTTAGGAGGTGCAGGGTGGGGGGAAACCAGTTGCAGCTGGCTTGGGAGTACCCTTGATGGCCCAACCACCCCTTTCATTCACTGGGGAGGCTTGGGTCATTAGACAAACCACAGGGGGGCGGAGCCAGCATTGTGTGGGGAAAAACCCAGCCCATCCAGGACACAGATCTACTCCTCCCACCCATCACTCATGCTGATCTCACACTCACCACCGGGCAGACCCATCCAGACTTCCTGGAGCCTGGCATGCCAGCCAGCTCCAGCCAATCACGCTCCAGTATCCTCACTGCACACATACATCAATGTCCCGAAGTAGCACTTCCCTTCTAGACACATACAAGCCGCACATACCATTGCGCAGCATTCACTCTCCCGAGTTCATACATACTAAACTCGAGCCTGCACTCCCCACACATCAGGAACTACCAGGGCACACACATTCTCAATGCATTCCTATGGGAGAGCAGGCCAGCCATACTACACGCACGCACTTTCACTCTGGGACACAGGGAAAAAGTGCGCCAAGACCCACAAATCACTACACAGGGTCACAAATAAAGGCAAAAAGATTAGGGGTGAACCTGCCCTAAGGCCCAAGTCTAACACGACCCCCTTCCAGCCAAAACGCAGGGCAGACCGATCACCACCGTGATGGGCTTGCCTGCTTGGGGCGATAAAACAAGGACGCGGGCCCACAACTGCAGGGACACCCTCCTGTTTTACGCCATGGTGAACCCCTAGGGTTCCTTCTAAAACTACTGTAGGGACTAACTGGGGTACCCCACTGATACTCTCCAGCTGCCCTCGGCCAGGACCAGGCCCTAGGCCATCCAGGTACCACTGGATCCTGCCTACTCACAAAGTGGGGGGTAGTAACCCCTGGCACATAACAGCCATTTTCCACTCTTCCTGTCTGCAAGACAGGGCTAGACTGCCACTGGTTCTCCAGCCTAGGGTCTACAACCTCAGGCGGACCAGGAGTCTCAGGGAAGGCTCTCCTCCCCTTACCTCTTCTCCTAGGGTTCCTCCTCCTCCTGCGAGAGGTACCCTCTAAACAACATTCTCCCAACCTAGGGTTTAACCCCTCAGGTGGTACTGGGGTCAGAGGTGGGCTCTCCCACCCTCTGCACCCCCTTCCAGAGTCCTGCTCCCTCCCAACCGGGGCGGTACCTCTGGAGAAAGAACTGGTTAGGACACTGATTACAGTAGTCCCACCCTTCAGGTCAGGCTGATCCTGAACCTGGCCATCCAACCTCTGGTCTAAAACCTTCGGTGGAACCAATGCCTGGCACTCCAGGACTTCTGGGGACTCACATCCTATCCCCCAATCACTCCTTTCACTGGACTTCTGTACTCTCCCTCCTGGAGCGGTACTGCCAGCTTCTAGGACCATAGAAGCTCCGCTTACAGATGCTCCAGGTCCTCTACCCACTAGGAGATCTCCCTCAAGTGAACTAACAGGCAAGTCTAGGTTCCTTTCCTGGTGTTCCCTAAAGAAACCATCCAGGCTCTGTGACAGGGCTTCGGGCATCTGGGGACTCTCGGTCACACACTCACTCCCGCTCCACTGAGACAGGCAGTCAGCCCCTACACCCTTCCCACTAACCAAGGACCTAGCTGGGCTACTCTCACCCTCCTCCACCACACTGGGCTGGAAGACACCTGACCCACTATTGTTGGAATCACTCACTAGTGACTCAAAAGAACCTCTCGCACTGTCCCATCGGTCTGCTTCCTCTGCAAGCTCCCATGCAATAAACGATCCAAACTTCAACAGGTGCTGGCGTAACTCTGGCGAACAATAACTGAGCAGGTGCTCTGTGACAACCATGCAAAATAAACTGCCAGACTTGTCGTTCACGTGAGCCTTTTCCCAATCACGCAGTGCTCCACAACATTCGTCCTCAAAGTCTTCCCAAGACTGATGAGGCTGTTTCCTAAGTCTCCTGAACTTCAATCCAAACTCTTCTGCGGGGGAAGCAGGCAACATACTCGGGGAACTTGGAGTGGGACTGTCTACACAAATATTTAAAAAGCTGCCACCACTGGACTCCACCCTCTCTGGGGAATCCAGACAATTACAATTGTGCGCAGGGAAGAGTCTATCCTCTAGGGCTGCTCTCTCACGGATGATGGCCCTTCTCTCCACCTCTATCCTCTCCTGCGCTAAGAGTCTCTCAATCTCTAGCTGCGCCATAGCCTGGGCATGCTCCAACATGAGCTTTTCCATCGCTAACTGATGCTCCCTCTCTTCCTTCCTATCTAACCAATCCTCTGGGGACAGGACAAGGGATGTGGCGCTGGTACTGACACTGGACTCAGCAAGGGACTCCCTACCTATGGGGTCCTCACCATCTGCTGACATCCATCCACTGTCATCATCATACAACTCACATTCTTCAGGGCTCTCCACAGACTCACCATCCTCATGACGTGCGGCCCGGGCCCTCTCTCTCTCACTGTACTCAAGATCCCACTGACCCTTTTGCCATTGGATCAGGCTGTCCCTAAGCTGGGACTGAGTATCCGACACACTCACCTCCATGCCTCCCTCTTCACAGAATCTGACCAGCTCTGACCTACTGTACCTAAAAAGACAACAGAGATCAAAAACAGGCTCCATTTTGGCGGACGTTCTCAAGAAGAGTTTGACACAGGGAACCTGGGGGTCTGAGCTAAACAGGAGTATACAATCAACAAAATTCAGCAAGATTCCTATCTCAGAACTTGCACTCCACTATCCAGCGTAACACACACTCATTCGCACACAACCCTCCCCTCGGACTGGTAAGGCAGTTTCTACCACCCCTGATTATCTCAACCTGACCACTAGCGACACAGGTACCAAACTCTGGGAGCAGGGCGGGGAACAAGGTACTGGACAAAATACAAATGACACCTTTCAGGAGAAGCAAAACTGAACTTCCCTAAAAAACAATAATCCCAAAAATGTGGTTATCTAAAATTGCAGAGTTTTGAAGTGTGGCCTGTCGCCACTGTGGTACAACGCAAACGCAAGTCCAATCCGCACCGCTAGCCACCAATGTTAGAAACGGGACCCCTGGCTGGCCAAGGCTTGCGCCAAGGTCAGTCAGGGATCACCATTTCCAAGGTCAGGGCAAGGGAGTCACACACCAAGATAACCCCCGCTCACCCTCTAGGTAACGTGGCGCGAGCAGCAAGGCTAATCTCAGAGGCGATGTGTAAAGCGTTTGCGCGCGCACCCCAGCGACAACAACCAAAGGCCCACCACAAAGGAAACTCCACACAAGGTTATATAAAAAATAGCCTTTGTATTATGATAATAAGAACACATTAGATAACACACACACTTTACAATGTGCCAACAGGCACGGGCAAGATTTACAAGGGATTATGTACAGGACAGGGCCACCTGGACCACTGTCAGGGGTATGCACTTTTAGAAATAGCACTTGTAGGTATAACACTTTAGCACATAAACATACAATGACTGTAACACAGAAATAGAAAATGTAGCATACAACCAGTTACTACTGGTAAAGGGAAAATACCTCCTACGCCACCCTAGTCTCTGTAGGGAAATCACGCAGGAAGCTAGGACCTTATCATCAGGACCTATGGAAGGAAAACCTATCACCTCCTACGCCACCCTAGTCTCTGTAGGGAAATCACGCAGGGGGAAGGAAACCTAAGATAATCACCTAGGCAAGTAACATTTAGCAAAGGCAATCAAACATCAACATTCCTCTAAGCAGGTTACTTTTAGCAAAGGGAAATAAAAGAACAAGGCATTACCTAAGCAGGTCACTTTTAGCAAAGGTAATATTAAACAAGAATTGCACATGTAACATTAAAACACATTCAGAGGTGCAGGTTAGAACTTTTGCGCAAGAATCATATAAGCAGGAATCATAAATTGCGCAGGGTGCACATGGCACAACACTAGAAAGGTCCCTCAGGCCAACTGGCCTCGAAAGGGGCTGAATGCCCTGAGTCTCAATGTCAGGGAAGGCTGCGCAGGCAGCACACAAAAGCCTAAACGTAGCAACTGTCCACTAAGTGCTGGACAGTTGTGAATAGCAGGTAGGCAAACGTTGGAGCCAGGTGGGCTCAAGAACACAGGTGGGGAGACACAGCGTGGGAGCCTCGGGGCTGCAACCAACTCACTGCCTGTGTCCCCCTAGAGCCTCTGTGGCTCGCAAAGCAAATGGGCACTAGTGTAGAGCTTCAGCGCTCTCAAACAATTAAAATGGCCCCAGAGCCTCTCGGGGCTCAAAGATCAATAACATGCCCCCTCGAGCCTCGGGGCTCGTAACATAGGAGTAGGGCGGGAGCCTCTCGGGCTCTAAATAAACCAATTGCCCCCAGGAGCCTCGGGGCTCCAAGCACCAAAAATGCGGCCACGTGGGAGTCCCTCACGGGGGACTCAGGAATCAATAATGCCCCCGGAGCCTATCGAGGCTCCACACAACAGTGCGCGCGAGATCGCGCTACGGGGGAGGGGCGGACACCGGCAATGTGTCCCGCGGCCCCTCTCCCTCCTCGGCACTCACCGGGTGTCTTGTGGCGGGCGGAGCTCCTCTTCACACGGGGAGCCTCCTAGCAGCGCGGGGCTCCTCTCCACACGGGGAGCCTCGGCGAGACGCGCCAAGCTGCTTCCTGGTTCCGCTCTCCTCCCCCGATGACGCGGCGGGAGGCTCGACCGCCTGGGCCAATCCCAGCGCGGCCGGGCTATGACGCTGGCGGCTGCTTCTGCTCGGCCCGGGACTGCGGCGGTGATCACGGGGCAATGCGGCGTGGGCAGCCGCTCTTCAAAATAAATATAACGGGGCAATGCCGGGTGGCACCGGCTCTCCGAAAATAAAGGTAAAGCGAGGTAGGCACTCGCTCGGTCCTGGCAAAGCGCTCCAAAGCGCTAGAATCAAAATAAAGCGCACCCAGCGCTTAGGGGGGAAATAAAGCGCTCTTCAGCGCTAAAAGCAAAACGAAGCGCTCCCAGCGCTGGGGACAAGGGAGAGCGCTCCCCCAGCACAGCAAAGCTCCAGCAAGGTCTGGAGGCAGACAGGGGGGCAAGGCAGGGCCAGAGCCAGCACACTGGGTCTCCAGGCAGGGAGACAAGCCAAGTGGCGGTCCTCCTGGCCCCAGCAGCAGCAACAGCCCCCTCTGGCAAGGATCCACAAGTAGAACAATTTCTGTGGGGACACAGCCCCATTTTTATACAGAGAAATCCTTTGTTAGGAGGTGCAGGGTGGGGGGAAACCAGTTGCAGCTGGCTTGGGAGTACCCTTGATGGCCCAACCACCCCTTTCATTCACTGGGGAGGCTTGGGTCATTAGACAAACCACAGGGGGGCGGAGCCAGCATTGTGTGGGGAAAAACCCAGCCCATCCAGGACACAGATCTACTCCTCCCACCCATCACTCATGCTGATCTCACACTCACCACCGGGCAGACCCATCCAGACTTCCTGGAGCCTGGCATGCCAGCCAGCTCCAGCCAATCACGCTCCAGTATCCTCACTGCACACATACATCAATGTCCCGAAGTAGCACTTCCCTTCTAGACACATACAAGCCGCACATACCATTGCGCAGCATTCACTCTCCCGAGTTCATACATACTAAACTCGAGCCTGCACTCCCCACACATCAGGAACTACCAGGGCACACACATTCTCAATGCATTCCTATGGGAGAGCAGGCCAGCCATACTACACGCACGCACTTTCACTCTGGGACACAGGGAAAAAGTGCGCCAAGACCCACAAATCACTACACAGGGTCACAAATAAAGGCAAAAAGATTAGGGGTGAACCTGCCCTAAGGCCCAAGTCTAACACTCACTGTCAAATGCTCTGTGAAGAAAAATAAGTGAACCAACTAATAACGCATTACATCCAAAAATTATACTGTCTGAAGTCCAATTATTTAAAAAAAAATGGTTTTATTAGTTTTGTTATAACTTTACATAAGCACTGAACAATGCACACACAGTAAGTGCAGAAGCACACAAATGTTGGCACCTTAAATCTCCCCTGCTCTCCCTCTTACCCCCACTGGTTGAATCGCTGTTTAGGAATAACATAGTTTGTCCTAGTACCCCCTCCACTCATGGGAACTTTATGGTGGGATCTCCACATAAGTTGTTCTGTATAGCCTTTTCAGGGATGAATACATTGAGTGTATGATTGAGGTCTGATAGCAAGCTCCCCTCTTCTAGCGTGGTGCTGAATAAGTTTATCAAATGTGGATTGAGGAGAGAGGCCAGTTGCTTATATAGCTCCACCGGGAGACTGTTGGCACCTGGCGTCTTTTTCGACTGCATAGGTATCATTGCCGCCCCTATATCCTCTGCCGTCAAGTCTGCGTCAAGGGCATCTCTGATGATGGCGTCCAAGATGGCAACTGATACCTCCCCCATTAATGCCTCTATTTCGTGGTCTGTGCTATCCCTCCTGGCCGCATGGATTATTTGGTAGTACCTAGTGAATGCTTGGGCGATGTATTTGTCAGCCGGGCGACATCATCTGCGCCCAGCTTGCCTCCTCCTCTCTCTGTCCTAGACACACAAGGAGATGACATGCTTTGTGCCCTGTTTCATACAGTTTCTTTTGAACCCCCAGGTAGTGATGGTGAGCTGGTTGTCCAACGTAGTTGCGATATTGTTCTCTTGTCGACCCCAGGGGTAGATAAGATGTCTTGTCCCCTGTATCTCCCCGGGTTTTAACCAGTTGGAAGAGGAGAAACTCCAACTGTTGCAGCCTCTCCTTCCTGTGTTAATTTTTAAGAGCAATTATGATCTGGGTTTTAACAATGAGTATAGATTTGTACGCCTAACAGAGGATAACTGGAGAAGCCACAAACCCTATTTTTCCTCAAAGTATATTTGAGTGTCTGCTCGTAAGAACTCCCCTTTGCCTGCGTCTTTCAGGGCGTAGACATCTAGTTTCCAGGTGTATGTTCTGTCTCGGTGTCAGGCACCTAGTCTAACTACCAAAGGCGAAAGGTCCGATATCCCTCGGCCCAAGTATTATGCATCCTTCAACCATGTAATCTCTATCTTTGGGGAAAATACGTAGTCCAATCAAGAGAAGGTCCAATGGGCCCTGGAGAGGTACCAATATTGTCTATCTTGTGGGCGGAGAAACCTCTAGATATTACTAAAGCCCACAGCATGAGAAATGTACTAGCTCCGTGGATGCTCTGGGTTGTGTTGGTTTGGGTGAATTTCCAGGTCTCAGTCAATAACCTCACTGAAGTCCCCTCCCAATATGTGGAGATTGCTCGGTTTGTCTATAAGGATGGATTCCAGTGTCTCCAGTGCTTGTTTCTGGAATCTTGAGGGGGCATATACATTGATAATAAGGACTTTCTTACTGTTCCATCTTCCCTTCACTGCCACATAACAGCCCTCAGGATCCACCTTTTGTTTCTCTATCTGAAAGGGAGGGGGCTTCTTGGCTAAGATTGCTACGCCCTGAGAACCCCCGTGGACCGTGCATGGGCCAGCAGAGTGTATTTTCCCCTTTGAAGGCATTGGTAGGTGTTTCCCACCAAGTATGTCACCTGCAGGAGCACCAAGTCGAGGGAATATCTACACATACATTGTATTACAGCCCCTTTCTTGATTTTACAGCCCAGGCCATTAATGTTCCTTGAGAGGACTATAAAGGAGTCATAATGTTGTAGATTTGTTTGTCTTGTTTTCTGTACTGCCACTGTAGGTTTTAACTGATGCTTTGGCCATCTCTCTCCATCTTGTGCCATGGTGTGACTGTATGACAGTGTACCCTTCTGTGTCTAACTGGTAAGAACTATAACTAACAACCCCAAATGTTCTGCTCTACACCACATTTCCATGACATCATTTTTAACCTACCCACTTCCCCAACCTGGGAAAGGTTTGTCATCAACCCCACTTTCTTTAACATCTATTTATCCATTCTCCTCCCTCAGTTGGAATCAAGCACTCCTCCCTTCAACACTCAACTCCAGTTCACTGGTTGAAGCATACTTTTGCTGGGTGCTGTCTAGTCATTTTTTTCTGAGGCCTCCTGGCGGCCTTTGTCTGGTGTTGTTTAATCGGTTTGTTGCCAATGTCTGTATCTGAGCAATGTTCCTCTGTTGCTGAGGTTTCAGTTTTCCGTGATGGCCCCTACGCACCCATCCCGTCCCCCGAGTCCACTCCCCGTCCCTGGTCGGGGTGTCCTGAGGAATTGTGTTTGATCTCACAGGTCGTTGTGGGAGTCGTTCTTCAATCCACTCCCACGACCGTCAGGCGGGTCAAAAAAGACGGTCTTGCCCTGGAAAGTCACTTTTAGCTTGGTCAAGTAAAACTACATGTACATTATGTGCAAGGCTCGGAGATTATGTTTCACTGGTTTGTATCTTTACCTCTGTTGCTGCACCGTTTTAGTGTAGTCTGGGAATATAAGGATACATCTGAATTCATGCTGAACCTCCCCAAACATCTGACTGTGTGTAGCACCAGGTCCTTGTCTTGATAGGCCAGGAAACAGGCAATCATCGATCTTGGGGTTACCCCTAGTGGACGTTTCATTGCCAGGGACCGATGTGCTTTTCCTATCAGAAAATACAACAAAAGGTGATGTGGGTTGGATGAAGGAACACAACCACATCTCAAGGAACTGCTCCAGGCAAGAGTCCTCTATTCCCTCTGGGAAATCCAGGAATTGCAGGTTGTCCCGCCTAGGGCACCTCTCGGGGTCCTCGATCCGAGCCGCCAATTCGCCTGAGAAGCTCCCCAGTATCTGGATGGTCTGGTTTAATTCTCTCACCATGCCCTCCAGGGTTGCTATTCACGGTTCTGCCTGTGCCTTGTGGCCCATGGTTTTCCTCAGGTACTGTCTGAGTAGTGCTACATCTGCCAATTTTGGTCTCCAAGGTTTGGAGAACTCAATTGCCCACAGGATGGTGTCCATTCCTGGGTGGGGCTTTCCTCCAGCCACATCTGTGTGTGCCACTGTAGCCTCACTGGCCTCCTCTTCCTTTGTCCAGCTTGCCTTGTTTCAGCAGGGCTTTATCGTTGGCCATATTGGCTGGAAGCTTGGCGTCTAACTTGGGATGGTATTGTGATGAACAGCTACCCAGTTCCCTGTCCTCCTTCTTCGGGGTGGGCGGTACAAGCAGCCTCTGGGCTGGCACTCTCAGGGTGGGCCCAGTTCCGATACTCCCTGTGTGCCCCTACCTAAAGACTTATTACTAAGGGCCTTCTCCGTGGTCACTCCTTGTTGTAGCCTCCCGAGCCTTGTACTTTTCTTCCCCAAAGGTTTTCCAAACCGATCAGCCGGGAAACAGAAGATGCGAAGCCCCCCCCCCCCCCACCATTGGTGATCGTTCTCCCAGCCCCCGAGTGCTCCATCCCCGATATGGAGGATCAGCCCCCCACTGCTACTGCAAGGCTCACCATCTGTTTCCCTGGGATTTTCACCCAGGTGACCCAGCCATTTTTCAATTCAGTGGCAGTGGTAATATTTCCAAGAGCACGCTTTGAAATGTATGGGGAAAGCCTGTCTCTCTCCTCTATAGTGTATGTTCCATCCAACTTACAGGAATGCAGCAATATACAAATCTATCTGAGGGGATCCCTCTACCTTTTCTCCCCATGTTTCACCATCCAGGACTCGGTCTCCCAAATTGGAACCGAGGGTCCTCCATGTATTGTCCCATTCACAGGAACACATACACTTTGTGCATGTATACAGCATACACACACTGTACCCTTCCTGTACTGTACCAATCATAGGCACACATACACCCAGCACATACTTTGAACATGCATGCCCTGCACAGCATTGTATCCTTCATGTACTGTACCACTCATAGACAGACATACATCAAGTACATGCATTTAGCATGCATGCACTGCTCAACACTACAGCTTTCATGTATTGTTACACGCATAGGAACATATACATCCAGCACATTAATTTAACATGCACGCACTGCACAGCACTAAATCCTCCATGTATTATACCACTCATAGGAACACGTAGATCCAACACATGTATTTGGCTTGCACCCACTGCACAGCACTGCATCCTTCATGTATTGTAACGCTTAAAGGCACACATACATCAACGCATGCATTCAGCATGAATGCACTGTACAGTACTGCAGTATCCCTGTATTGTACCCTTCCCAGGAACACATAAACCCAGTTCAGATACACAACTTGCGCTGTGCAGCTCTACACACCAAACCGATCTAGGCCAAGAGTTAAGCACATAGCAGTTGAACTTTAACTGAGTGAGCCTGTAGGTCTAACTCCAGTGACACAGGTTAACAAGCATTGGCATAGCCAATAGGTCTCGCTTTTGGATCTTATAAGTATTTAGTTATGCAGCACAATATCTTTGGTGCAACATCAACTGTTGCATGGCTAAACATTTATAAGGCCCCAAAGGCGAGACCTATTGGCTATGCCAATGCTTGTTTTTGTTTGGTGTTAAGAAAAATAAAAAAACTATTTATATATCTCCCCCCCAAAGAAAAAGAATAACATCAGGCAGAGTGTATACACTTTAATCAAACAGCCAAAGGAAAGGCAAAAAATGGGAGGTGTATAAACAAAGTTCTGCTCAATGAGCCTTAAAATAGCTTGATAATGAGGATATTGGATGTACCGCATAAGTTGTATTTACTTTCCTAGCATGCCGCATTAATTAGCCTTTCCAAGTAGCAGAACTCCAAAAACCCTGCTGCATGATGTCATCATGCAATGACACATAAATGTGCAGCTGTGCTTAAAACCAATCTCTTCTGCGTAGAACATGCATCCATCTACTTGCTGCTCTACCCAGAGGGTGTTCATGTCTGGTCCATTATTTTATAGGGAGGGGGAATCTCGTGCCTCGCCACACTTGACAGGACAAGCACCTTGAGCACCTTCCTTCCAATACCCATTTAACTGAAAACTGCAATCATTTCGAAGGATAACATCTATTGCTCATGGACAAATCTATGCTCGCTAGGCAACATACAGCATTTTTGTAGACATTTATAAATGATAAGTGTATGCATTTTTCTGTGCACAATGGCTGTAAAGCGTAGTTGGTGGAAGTCACAGCAGTTTTAACGTATCTAGTTATTGTGCTCGCCGAGAAACAACTCAAATGTTATTTATTTATTTTTATTTATAAAGTTTTATATAGCGCGAACTTGACCTAAGAAGGTATCAGAGCGCTTTACATTTAGGATCGTAGCGTTACAAGTTACATCAGATACAAGGTACAGTACACATAAACAATGTTTCAATAATTCGTAGGAGGGAGGCGAGGAAGGAGTAATGGCGGGGGGATAAGGAAGAACAATGCCCAATGTCCGGCTGGGTAGGTGACGGCCAAGGGGGAAAACCAGGGCCTATCTCCTCATTAGCTGTCAAGCAGCTCCACCGGTCATCAGCCATGTTGCTCAGGTCTCAGCGTTCAGGAAAAAACAGTTTTTAGTTTATTTGATTTGCGAAGGTTATATAGCGCTATCCAGACCCGGAGGTATCAGAGCTCATAACCAGGGGAACGTTGCATTAGAAGGTACATCAAAAGGATTATAAAGCGCTGGCTAGACCCGTAGGTATCAGAGCGCTATAACAGAGGAACATTGCATTTCAAATGACATCAGTTACAATAGCGTAATAAGGTACAGTAAACAAACAACTCCTAAAATGCTGCATTCTGCTGCTGACGAGGCCCTGCTATTACGAAAATCTAATCAGGGTTGGGTTAATTAACAGCACAGCCAGAGATTCCCTACCCCTGATCAAAGCAGTCGCAGAACGAACAATGACAAGTCAGCCTATGGGAAGAAATGAAAGAAAAGAGAAGAGAAAAAAGAGTGGAGAAAACCAGGTGTGAAAAATAAAGGAGAAGAATCAAAAAGAGAGAGAGAGAGAGCGAGCGCCCGGGAGTAGAAAAAAAGAGTGGAGAAAACCAGGTATGAAAAAGAAAGAGAAGAATCAAAAAGAGAGAGAGAGAGAGAGAGAGAGCGCCCGCGAGTGCTGAGTGTGTGCTTGCGCAGCCCGCTGTTTTTCGAAGCACATACTCGTGCTTGTGGCGCACCGCTGCGCACTCCCGCAAGGTGAATGCCGCCACAAGCACGAGTATGTGCTTTGAAAAACAGCTGAACGATGCCTAAAGGTCCTCCCAGCGCAGCATGCGTGCTGCGTAGGCTAGAACTAAAAAGTACTTGTTCACTCCTACTGATGAATACACAATATATGCTGCCACTACCACACTCGTGCTGCTTAACTCCTGGTGAAGGCAGTAGCTTCTCACCACTATGAAGGTAGTGTTTTGGGTGCCCCTCCCTGTCCAACAAGACTGCAGTATTATCTGTGAGACAGACCTTTGTCATGGCGCACATACATTATCCGTCTTTGCCTATGACAACAAACATCAGCATTAGGGAGTCAGACATCCGTACAGTTGGGGAACTCAGGGCAGCAGTACACGTCCACTTCCATGGGGAGGACTTCTCTGTCTCAACACCTGCCAAATCCAATTAACATATCCAGGTCTAGATGTAACGATCCAAGTCCAGTCTGAAATCATCCTATGCTCCCAGAAAACGAATCTAGCGCTTTTACCCTGGTTTTCAAGTCTGAAGGACTACTGATGAAACAGGAGCAATATTGATCCCTCAAGGATTTTGTTACTTCACAACTGGACTTCGTCAACAAGTAAATCAAATAGCGTTTCCAGATTAAATGTAAAATTCACTAGGCTTCACAATAAAGACTGACAAGTATAATGGAAACCATGAAGGCCTAAATCATTACAGAAAACAAAATAAATAGCAAATAGTCAGTCAGTTAGTCATTTGTGATATAAAAGCATGAACCTTCCCATAAATTGCAATATATGAAATAGTAGAAGCGAGTTTAATACAGCCCAGTCAATAAATCAGAAATCAGAGATCAGGCCAACAGAGTGTCGCCGTTTAAGAATAAGGGGAGAGCGAACCCAATACCCTTTATGTAAGGCTCATTTTATAAGATGAAATACAGTATGGCTTATAAATTGTGTGTTAATGCGCAAATCGTGTTAAGAAAAGAACAATACAGTAAAAAAAAACACATTAATCACAATGTCCGTCAGGTTCAAATAATACAGTTCCCATCATCCCTGGTGCTCCTGTGGTGCCGTAAATTCAGTTAAAATGTTGTTACAGCCAAGGTTACGTTCTCATTAAAATGACGTGATCCAAATAGAGGAGAAATTAGGAAAGCATTCACTATGCAAACACAGCATGCAAGAAGGCTGGAGAGCAAAGCATCATGTTGTACATAAGGAAATGACATCATGTTTTAAAAACATTTTTTGCAAATGCTGACTGCAACAACCATTTTGAAATTGAGGCCTTCAATATTGATAGTAAATAAACAGTTTCTTAGTAAAGTATTTCAAGTTCATTATGTTAATTCGATGGTATTAACACAATTATGCATTTTCATTTAAACCGCTTTAGGACCTCATTCAATAAGGTTAGCGTGATGTGATGTAATAAGGGCTCTGCCTCAGACTGGTGGTCGGGACAACTGTCTTTGAGCTGAATTGTTTGTTTTAAAAGTAAAAACAAAAAATATGATAATGAAATAGATTTAGTATGAAAAACAATGAGAGGCTTATTTACCATCACTTTTATATGTAACCTCTGCGCACTTTACTGTTTTGCCTGAAAGAATATTGTAACATAATTTCACACAAACAATTTATTAAGTCTATAGTATATTAATTAAAATTTCAGATTATTTTTAAATCTGTTTTAGACCTCTTGGCAGTGCCTGAGGAACACAATAATGAAAGACGGCCGTCTTACTTGTATGCACCAGAAGCTTTGGCCTCATCAAGTGTAGAGTTTTGTTTTGCCGTCCCTTTTCTGTTTCAATGCCCCTTTTGACTGTTAGGATTCGATTTCTCGTGAGAGACTGAACTCAAAATTTCAGGATAGCGGCAGAAAGAAAGAGAAGATGATGGAGGGTATAGCTAGATGGTGGAAGGCCAAGAAGGTTGAAAAGGATGCTGTCCTATCAAAAATCAAAGCAAGCAGGTTAAACATAGTCCCTGCCAGCAAGTCACCACGCACAGGAGATTCGTCAACAGCTGTAAGTAAAGACGTATTGTTACTTTTGAGACAGGGATATTAAGCTCGTGAAGTAGGGATACAGATTGCAATTAAGGAAAGTAGGGGTAATGGCTCCTTATGTGGAGGACGGTACTGTTAAGTAGCGAAAGCAGATATGCTAATTCATGTCCCCTTGTCAGTATCGCTGATTAATTTCTGGTTGACAGTAAACGTCATTTAGCATGATGGGACTTATAGTACCGCTTCTCCCAATTAGGGATTCGGCATGTTAGTGCCGGTGGCTGAGAAAACAGGACTGGCTAAAAGTCACACTCCTATCTCGAATTTATTGAACATTTCTAGAGCTATCTGTGGCTACGGGGTGAATGAATCCTGGGGGAGAAATAGGGCCTGGATGTGTCTTGAATGGAGTGGATGTAGTACTTTAGAATGCAGTAGGTAGAAATTCAGAAGAAAGGGCGACGTTGGAGAACTGGTGAGGGAGAGGAGGTGGAGAAGTTTGGGAAGGATTAGGACAAGAGATAATGCAATAGGAAAGGATCACTGATGGAGAAGAAGGCAGGAGGGGGATCTGCTGGTTGTGTGGTGCTAAGCGGTTTAATTATAAGTGCTGGAGGCTAGGTTAACTGAAAAACAAGCATGTGAGGGTTTTAGTGGATCATCTGTGAATGAAATTAATTTGCTGGCACGTCTATATTTACGATGTAAATCTCTATTGGTTTTCAAAAGGAAAACACAAGATTGAAGAGCATACATGAAGCGTAATAGCATAACATTCAGAATCTTAAGCTCTTGGTTAGAACAAAAAGAAACTTCAACTGGCCCTCCCTCCCCTCCACCCCTCACCCTTCGTATACTCAACTGAGTTTGTTCTTCCCTTGAGGTCCTGTGTAGTGTCTCATATGCGCTATAGTTGGATGAACCATCTTATGTAGAGGTATCCCCACCCAGTTAGCTGTAAAAGGTGAAGCAATCGAGGTCAGGTTAGTTTCCTAAACTCTACTTAGAGTAAGACAATGAAGGGGCGCCAGAGTTCCCTATAAGTGTCAGACTTGGAGGTGAGTGCAAAGGTAAACTTCATTCCTAGGATATGCCATAAGCGGTGTATCCAACCCAGGTGTGTCAGGAGTTTATCAATGCCCCAGTGTGTGCTAAGATGTTTTGATAGGTAGCCCCCAGCACAAGGCCGATCTGTCATCCCTTGCGGGACTTCCATGCATATGTAAGGGAATTGGGGAGCCCCAATATCACGTAGGCAGGAATGCGTGGAAGTTGTGTGCTCAGATGTGTGTCAATTTCAGTTAATACCCTGTCCCAGTATTGTGTGAGTCTAGGGCAATCCTAGAGTAGGTGCAAGAGTGTCCCCAAAGGGCCCACATCCCCTATAGCATGCAGCGCTTCTGGAAGGGTTGCCTCTGTGAAGGCGCATAGGCGTGAGATACCAATATGTCGCTTGTTAGACATGGCACCATTGGCGTGGGTCTCCCTTTCATTTTGCTGTTGCCTCTTTTATTTTTGCTGGTGTTATATGCTTTGGGCACTGTGCCACTGCTGTCCAGTGCCATAGTGCAGGTGCTCCCTGTTGTAAATTGATGTATCAATCAGTGGTTCCATGTTTGGCTATTTGGTTTACTTGTCAGACCCTAGTACAGTGCACTGAGTGTCCCCAGGGCGTGTAAATCCAAAAGCTGCTGGTGGGCTTGCAGCACTGGTTGTGCCACCCACAGAAGCAACCTTGTCTAATGTGTCTAAGGTCTGCCATTGTAGAGCCTGCCTGCAGTCTGGAACTGTCATGCTGACTGGGCAAGTGCACCCACTTGCCAGTCCCTAAACCTTCCCTTTTCTTCATAGCAGTCACCCCTATGGTAGGCCCAAGGGCAGGGTGCATTGCAAGTATAACGTATGACATGCCCTGGTGTGTGTGGCATGTCCTAATAGTGAATTACAGCCATTTTCGTTTTTCACTATTGCAAGGCTACCTGTTCTCCATAGGCCAGAATGGGCTGTTAGAATTATTACATTTTATAATCCTAACTGACTCAGAGAACATGGTAGAAATTCGAGTTTAGTATGCCTGAACTCAGAATGATAAAATAGATCTTTTAGTAAAGTTTGTTTTAACATTCTGTGTTTGCAAATACCACTTTTAGAAAGTAGGTATTTGCTTGTCTAACCTTTCAAGCATGCCTCTGCTAGGTTGTTTATTCCTTTGTCTGGTTTTGTGAGTGACAGGGCTGGGGGATTCCAAGAGACAGGATGAGTCAGCCCAATGGTGAATAGCAAGATCTGCATCTAGATGGGAGGGAGGAGTTGCACCTAAACCTTGAATAGGGCTGTGCCTGCCTTCCACGATGCTGGCTCCACTTCCTGGGGAGCGGCTGATGTCTCTGCCCTGCACACTGAAAGAAGAGAAGGAGTCCTGTCAACAAAGTGATCCAGGACTGTACTTGCCTTCCACAATGCTGGCTCCACCTCCTGTGGGGCGTCTGATATGCCTGCCCTTCACTGTGAAAGGAAAGGAGAAGTCTGGTAAACAGAGTGGTTCAGAACTGGTTTGGACTAGGCAAAGGCCCCTCTCCCCTCAGAGAACAAAGGATTTTGGGGTATAAATATTGGGACCCTGATCCCATGAAGTTAGATCACTTTTGGACTACAAGAAGAAACCTTTACTGAGGAGAGGAACCAGAAGAAACTGAGGAGAGACTATTCCCAAGCTGAAGTGCTGCTTGAGGTATTGGCCAGCAGTGGTTGCCTTACTGCCAAAGGAAGGAGAAAGGAACTTTGTGTACTTTACTTTCAACTTGTGAAGGATCTCCAAGGGCTTGGAAAAGAGCTTGCCTCCTGCTGAAGTCTCGGGGACAACAGACTTCAACCCCCAGCTCCCCAGAGTTCTTTTGGAAGTTCCTGCAAGGAGCTGGAAGCGCGACTCATCGAGGAAGAAGCATATCGCCGTCGCTACGCCTGCCATCGCAACTCCGAAGGAGGGTGTTGCCGCTGGAACTGTCGCATTGCACTGCATCGAGAGAAGCGTCCCGCAACTTAGAGGATGTGTGTCGCCGTCGCTGCTGCTGTTGTCGCAACTCCGAAGGAGGGTGTCGCCACTGTAGCTGTCGCATTGTACCGCTTCGAGAAAAGAGATTCGCAACGAGGTCGAAGCGTGTCGCCGTTGCTGTGTCTGCCGTTGCAGCTCCAAGGGAGGGTGTCGCCGCTGGAACTGTCGCACTGCACCGCATCGAAGAAAAGCGCTTCGCATCCCAGAGAAGTGCGCCGCTGTTGGAGCTGCTGCCGTCGCATTGTGGATGTCGCCGCTGTAGTTGCTTCATTGCGCGGAAGCTTCACACATCGTGGGAGAAGCGTGTCGCAGTTGGAGCTGTTGCCGTCGCATCGCTGAATCAAGGGTGTCGCCGCTGCAGTCCACGCATCGAACCGTGAACTTCTCGCATCCCCGGAGAAGCGTGCCGCATCTGGAAGATCTTCACGTCTTTATTTCTTTGTACTTGAACTTTGCCGCATTTCCCTCGCTGCGACATTGCTTGTTGTGGAAGCGCAACGCAACTTAAGGTACATTGATGCACAGTGTCGCATCTTAAGCACTGAACTAAACTAAGCTAAATCTACCATCTTAAAGTAACAGTATTGTGTATTTTTGTCGTTTATGGTCTTGTGGTAACTCTATATAAAGTATATTTATCTTTGATATAAAATGTTGTGACTGGGTTACTGTATGTGGTCACAAATGCTTTACACACTGCCTCTGAGATAAGCCTGTCTGCTCGTGCCAAGCTACCAAGGTGGTGAGCAGGGGTTATTTAGGAGTGTAATCTGTCACTGCCACCTGGCTCCTCAGGATCAGGGCGATGCTCAACAGGGGTCCACCTCCTGACTTCCCCACACTCTGACTAAACAAATGCACAGAGTATAGAGGCGATCAAGCGAGGGATAGGGATAGGGTAGGTGCAGCAGGGGAAAGGGAAAAACTAAAACAAAAAGCTTAACATTAATACGTTGCATGTATCCTGGCTACACTCATTATAGTCTCACTAGATTCAAAGCAATACCTTCTAAGTTCCTCCCTGATCTATTTTGGAACACCGCGTAAGGTACTCCTCTTACCGACCAGGAATATAATCCACGTAGAATTCAAATGTCTTTCATGAATATACAACAATTCAACATTCATGGGGTGTATTCAATTATATATTCAGACATTCCTCCATACTCACATCTGCACACCCTTGTATCCCCCAAAAAATGGACAAATAATCAGGAAAAAATATAGTTAGCTAAAGAAAGGTATTTCCAATGTGATAAATGTTCTCAGCAAAGTATACCGTTCTCTAAATCCAGGAAATAATTCATCAGGTCTCAAAACAGAACAGCATGAAACCCTACGTAATCCTCTTGGTCAGAAAACAAGAGTTGAAAGCACTCCCAAGGAAATGTAATTGAGCCTCCTCCGGAGAATATGGCTGCCATCACCAGTGAGCAAAACAAAGCAGCCAACAACGTTCCCGCTTAGCCGAGTGAAACGCGGGGAAAGCCCCACCGCAGACGCGAGCGGGGAATCCGAGCTGAGAATAATCGCGTCCTCACTGCCCGCAGCCGCGAGCGGGGAATCGGGCAGGGAGAATTAGCGTCCTCACTCTC
The DNA here is from genome assembly GCF_964261635.1 of Lissotriton helveticus. NCBI lineage: Eukaryota > Metazoa > Chordata > Amphibia > Caudata > Salamandridae > Lissotriton > Lissotriton helveticus. Next base: position 442,631,789 of record NC_136070.1, on the reverse strand, counting down.
CGAGTGAGATGCCGGAGGAAAGTGCTCCTACCGAGCACTTCAGCAAGATAAGGGGGAATGAGGTCTCTCCCTCCGAGACCAACAAAATAGAAACACCCCAGGTACAGGAACAAAGGAAGCAGAGCAGCCACTCTGCTAGTGGACTCAGATCCAGAATCACGTACTATGCTCCAATGCGTTGTATGTGCTTAATAGGCCAAAATGTCACTCCCAGAAGGCCTTCTGGGAGTCGTAGTTCTAGACTCTGTTTGTCAGGTAGGCGCTACCATGTCAGACCCTGACATAATCCCCTTATCCTGACTAGAGGCAAGGGTCCCTATTTGTCACAAGTACCTACCTGTGCCAACTAGAGACCCCCAAATCTAACATAGCTATTTTAGTGGCGGTCTCAATGCTAGATGTATTGCGTGCAGTATGGGGTGCCCTATGATAAATCGCCTCCCACTCTTTCTGCGTCAGTTGGCGCCAGATATTCTGTTTCCCACCTCCTCTGTCCCGCATTCTTAGCTAGTGGGCTACCTTGTTGAAGTATCCCGTACATTTTCGTAATGAGGCTCTTATCAGACGTTTTTGTGACTAGCCAAAGCTCAAACGTAGTAAGGACCTACTGAGCCCTCAGACTATCTGTTGAATGGTGGAGCCAGGGTCTAACTTGTAGATCATGCATCCTGAGGGGGCGTGGCCAACTGCCTAAGAAAATGGCGCCACCTTGAGGCGGCTCCGTCCGAGTGCACCTGTTAACGAGACCATCCGTCCATTAATCTGGGATTAATGAGCAGTAATCGTCAGTTTTGTCCCCGTTAATCCAACGGTTTCATTTTGAGCCAAGAACCGGCAGATTCGGCTGTTGGACGCCTGTGATTTGCCCGACGGCGCGGCTGCCTGGGGCAAAGGTATCTGTGGCGGGGGAGGGGCGAGCAAGCTCTGGCGTACACAGCGGGCCTGGTCTTTGTCGCCCCTGCCCAGAAATGGGGAACTGCGGGGAGACCCCAGCGGGGCAGTGACTCCCGTGAACAACAAGCTGGATAAGAAGTGGCCCGAGCACGATGGGCTCTGAGGCGCCTGACGGAGCAGAGGCGGTGCGGAGGGGCCGGCATTACTTGAGTGTGCCTGAAAGTAAGGAGGGGGCGAGCGATCCGGACGTGGAGTGTACCTGCCCCCCTGGGAGTACAAGTCGAGGGGCAGTGTGAGAGAAGTGCTGCTGGTTACCCCATCCTCCCTCCCTCCCGGTTCCCCGGTGCACAGACAGGCTTGAGTCACCCGACCGTAGTCTGGAAAGCCCTACGAGACGCACAGGGCCCATGATGGCAATCTGGTCTCAGGCGGCGGCCAAGGGGCCAAAAATACTCCATTTTACAGAGAGCAGCGCTGGGTGTTGGTCCGAGAGGCCAGATTGGAGATAAATAGGGCACATTAATTATGTGAGCAGCTGGCATGGCGCCTCCCTTCCCGGACTGGGATTACTCACCGGCTGCAACAAAGGGAGGCCTGCTCCTCCATGACTGTAAGGGGAGAGCAACAAATGCTGGTCCTGAGATCGCCGTACTCGCTGGTGGACCGGGGAAGTCCTGCGGCTTTGAAGGGGAACCTGGGGCACAGTAGTAGCAGAATTATTGGCGGGGCACAGCACCGGAGGCAGCAGCCAATACACAGAATGTTTTTCCTCCTGAGAGAGGGCGCAACCCAGAAACCCAATCTAACGAAACACTAGGGCTATCCGGCCGGCTTCCACTCACCCATGCGGATGTCTATACTGCTTGGGCATAGCGGGTGGTTGCAACACCAAGGCCTCCATGCAGACCAAATGGGAAAAATCCTTGTGGGACAAGGGCTCTGGTCCCACTCAAAAGGAAGCTCAAGACCCGCCCGAGAAACAACAGGACGTTGATGGGGCAAAGGAACCGACCCTTCAGGATATCCTAATGGCTATCACGATGGTGAGAACATCACTGGAGTCCAGGATTGACTCTGTTTCCTCAGAAGTATCCTTAATTAAAGCGGACATACGTTCAATGAACACTAGACGCAAGGATGGTGAGTCGACCGCAGGCTCCCATATCAAGGACACTACCACCCTGCAGCAGAGGGTAGATGACCTACAGACTCTAGGCGAGATGCTCAACTTGATGAGTATGAAGGGCACTCAAGGCGCAACAACATACGCATACTGGGCGCTCCGGAGCATGCGGAGGAACAAGCAACAGAGCTAGTCACAAATGACCTGAAACCTACTAGACTGTCAAAATTCTTTACGGTCGAGAGAGTGCATAGAGTACCAGGGGACGAACCTAAGCCTGGAAACTTTCCTAATGACGATCGACCGGACCTGGACAGACAACCTCTGTAGATTTGTGTCGATCTCTGGGACGTGAGAGGGTCGCAAGTTAAATCTAGTCTCAGTCTACATACCCCCGGGAAGCCTCCTTCTTGACTTGCCAGAGGGTAGACTGGTGATTGGGGGCGATTTCAATTCCAGTCTATAATTGCTTGGAATGCTGGCCCCAGAGAGTCTTGCCTCCCTCCCAAATGCACAGACATAGTTTTTTGGGAGCAATGGGTTTAGTAGATACATGGAGGAGGCTCCATCAGGAGGAATAACAGTTTAGTTTCTACTCAGGTGCCCATCATAGTATGTCCAGGATCGATTATGTGGTAACCTTGGCGAGCCAAATAAATAGTATCAATGAGGTGAAGCACCTGTGGGAAGTTGGCCTAGTATATGCTGTCCACTAATTAAAGTGGGCACCTTGTACCAGTCCAAACAACCATTATTGATGATTAGGTTAAAGACAACCTTTATTGAAAGCTATCCTAGTGGTAGCTATGGAGAGCAGCCTTCAGGCTATGTCTTGAAGGAATGTAAAGCAGCTTGTTTTACCAGTCTATAACCTCATAAATGACCACATGAAAGGAGAACCACACAAGGTATATATAAAATATATATATAGTTATTACTAAACACTCTCTACTAACCTCTTTATGAGATTACAGAACAAAGCACACAATATTACAGTACTAGAACAACAGTAAATAGCACAATAACCAGCAGCCTCCAGGGGGAGATCCAACCATATACTAAGAAAGTGGTATAACAACCATGACTTGACTAGACACCATGCGTAGAGCATGTAGAATCGCAGGGACCCCAAGGAACCACCCAAGGTAGTGACACAGGGGACACACGGGGGACGCGTGCAGAGTGAGAACACAGCTGCTAGCTCCCATGCAATCCCATGGGAAAGTTGCGGTTGGAATTTTAAAGTTTAAGGACACTTAGGAGAGAACTTTGAGCAAATCCTTTCAGACTTAGAAGGTTCTAAGTCCAGCACCCATGTGAGCGCCGGAGTACTTGTGTTACCTAACCCAGGGAAGCCGGTTGCATAGGTGTCAAATGGTGTCAGGAATCTTCGTCGTTTTCGATGGCGTGATGCTGCAAAGTGCTGCTGCCATGAAAACGAAAAGTGTCCGGTGTGATCCAAGCCTGGATCGAAGCTGAGAAGAACCTGAAAGCAAAGGGGACAGAGTCTTGGTCACTTGCCAGTGACCAGGGGCTCGGTAGGAGAATGCCCACCAATGTTGGGTGTTTCAGGTGAGAAGAGGTGAAGCTTGACTCTGCAGCCACGGTGACCAGGAGAATTGGACGACAACCAAAGTCCGCAGGCGAGCTGTCCCACGAAGGATGTTGAGTGCTGGGGGGGGGAACGGGGTGGGGGGGAGGGGGGGGACGGTGTCAGTGTCCGGATTGAACACCCACAAGCCTTGGCGACTGCAACCCACGCGGTCAGAGAAAAGATGCTTCGGTGAGGACCAGCAAGGTCCTGGGGACTCCCCAAGCGATGGAGAGTCAGGGCACATCGAGAGCAACCAGGTAAGCCCACGGAAAGTTAAAGTTGCCTTCACAGGGACCCACAGGCCAACGGACCAGGGATCGCGAAGGGACCTTGAGAGGAATCACAAAATACCAGCCTACGGAACAAAGTGAAGGCCGGTAATCTTCGTTGGAATCACTGCTCAGGGTCTGGCCTACAAGTAGCCCAAAGCACAGCTTCAGGGGTTGTCGGAAAGCAGATGCTTCTGCAAATGGACATGCTGCCTAGGGGTTCGGGTTGCACGGTCCCCACGAGGGATACGGGTCTCAGGTTTACTGAGCACACTAGTCTACCTCGGGGACACTTGGAAACCCACCTCCTGTTTTGTAAAAGTCTTCAGAGTCCTCAGGAGCTTCGGGTTGCAAACAAGTCAGATGCGTCTTTGGTGCCTGCATAGGAGGGGAGTAACTCCTTTACTCCAAAGGAGATGCTTTAGTCATCTAGCGCAGTGTAGATCCTCAAAGTACTTGGTTTCTGTAGCAGAGTTTCGTCCAGGTAAATCTAAAGTCCTGTAGCCAGGGGTTCCTACTTTATACCCAAGGAAGGGGTGGGACAAACTGGGAACCCACCTATGGGAGGGTCCGGACAGAGGGGTGGCTACACCCATATACTTTGTCCAGTTTCGCGCCAGAGCAGGGGCTGACAGCCCCTGCAACCGGTTTGAGCTGGACTATGCACAGGGACACCAAACGGGCCCCCAGTGCAGGCATCAAAGCACTCTTGGAGTGCACCCACCCAGCCCCAATACACTTAAGCCTGTCTGGGATGTGATTACACCTTCCTGTGACAGGAAACCTATTGTGCAGCCTTCCCCTGCCGGAGTTTTGTCCAGCAGCAGGAGGGCAGACTCGTGTCTGTGGCTGGCAGCATCCATCTTGGGATGCCAGGGTTGAAAAAGCTGGTACCGGGTGTACCGGTGTTGTCATATTTCTCCCTCTAGGTGGGTGCAGTGTTTGACACCAAACAACAGTTTTCTGTGCAGCCGTTTTAAAGTTAGCATTTACCGCAAGGTTATAATGCACTTTAGAGTATATGGTATGGCTGCATCACAGAACAACCCCGGAGAATTGATTCCAAAGGCTGCAGAGGGGCCCTGCTCCTGCATGGGCACCCTCTCACATAAAACTCAGCATCCTGCCTTCAGGTTTGATAAGGCCTGCCATAGGGGTGACTGATAAGTTTATATGTGTAATGATAAGGTAGATATAGTGCACCTACATCTAAGTAATGGGTGTAGGGGCGTGGCCAGCCAGCCATCTTGGCGTACGCGAGTTGTTAGTACTCCGTTAACCCCTGTTTATCCTGCCAATTCCCCTGCTGAGGTGTGCTCAAAGTCTGTGGCGAGTTGGACCAGCGTGGGGCACAGTAGATCGCCACACATGAAGCGCTGAATGGAGATCTGCGGCCCGGAGGAGCAGCGCGACGCAGGGGGCGAAAGCGCGCAAACTGCTCCGGGAGGTAACGGGCCCTGCTGGGGTCTGAGGCGGAGTTGCGGGACTGCCGCAGGTGTGTTCATGATCTGCCCTTGTGCTGACCTGTGAAGCACGGCGCCTCAACGAGACTGCACCAGTGGTGAGCCGCCAAGACCTGCAGCGCACCGGAGACTCCTGCTGCCTACCGCCGCTAGTGGACCCCGCGGCGAGCAGAGGAGGCGGGCCTGTGGTGATATCGGCATGCAAATAGCAGCGGCCTGGTTCGCGCCTTGAGATGCCTGCTGCGGACGTCCCGACGTGAGGCGGGCATCTGCGGCCTGGGACTTTGCTGCCGGCAGGATATCAGAGGGAAGCTGCGGATAGGGTGAGCAGCGGGGCCCGGGATGGGAAAGTGTGCCCTGGGCCTCGGTCAGTACTGACAGATCCCGCGACCTGAAGCTGTGGAGAGAGGCTGCTGAAGCCGAGTTGGGGGGTACAAAAGGGGGTGGTGATGGACGGAGCATCTGAACCAATCAAACACTCACACCCAGTCAACAGATCTGGGTTTAATCCATCGCCCACTCTGCCACCCCAGTTCAGACATGGCCATATGCAAATCAGTCTGACCCTGTGCCTCATGGGAACAGTCCAGCCCGAACTGCCAAGCCATGCCTTCCCTGGACCGGAAACAAGCTTTTGAGGACCGGTTTCTGGCATTTCAGCCGTCTTTAGCCCGGCTTGCTTGAATCCAGTGGCAAAGTGAGCAAGGGACTCACGTCTGAGCATACCCTGCCAACTTATGGCGTACTAAGCGGTACAAAAGGGGGTGGTGATGGACGGAGCATCTAAACCAATCAAACACTCACACCCAGTCAACAGATCTGGGTTTAATCCATCACCGTTCTTTAGCCCACTCTGCCACCCCAGTTCAGACATGGCCATATGCAAATCAGTCTGACCCTGTGCCTTATGGGAACAGTCCAGCCCGAACTGCCAAGCCATGCCTTCCCTGGACCGGAAACAAGCTTCCGAGGACCGGTTTCTGGCATTTCAGCCGTCTTCAGCCCGGCTTGCTTGAATCCAGTGGCAAAGTGAAGCCGAGTTGGGGGCTTGGGCCTTAAGCCAGCCTTGCGCTACATAAGGGCCCCGGAGTGTCTGCGAGAGTGGTGGGCTCCTGAGGCCTGAGATGATCTGAAGGCCTGCGGGAGTTGGCGCAGCCAGTGGGTGGAGTGGCGAAGAGCAGGATCTTATCACACCACGGGCCTGAAACAGCAGTAGAGTGCCTGCCCTGCGCCGCGGGGGAAATACCGCTGTGGACACTGTCGGGAGCAGCGAGCACCTACCGGTAGCCCCCGTGAAGAGCGGACTGGTGAACGCTGGGAGCGGGACACTGACAGCGGAGCGGGCAGTCATGCCACCCCGCCAGCAAGTAAGTGGGGAGATTCCATGAGCCGGGCAGGATAACTCAGGAGCAGCCGCCTAGTCCAGGGGACATCTAGAGTAGCTGTGCCTGGAGTGCCTAGAGGAGTGGGAAGCCGCAGCGATCAGGACGGGAATGTCTGCCGCCAGGGCCTAAGATGCTGCGTGTTGGAGGGATCAGGAGCGGGCGCCATTTTGAGGGCAGCGGCATTTTGTGTGAGACGGCGACCAGAGCAGTGTGCCCCGGGCGCGAAAGTCACGTCTGTCATAGAGAAGGCCTCGGAAGATAGGAGGTGCCACAGGGTGGCTGTGCCCAAGGCCCCCGCGAACTTGCAGTGAACGTCTGACAGGAGTTCCTAGAGGGGCTGTGCCGAGTCTGCCAGAGGGATGCGGGCAGTGGTGTGGCGCCCTGGGCAAGCGGGAAGAAGCCCGTGCATTCTTGCGTTACAAAGGAGAGACGGACTACATGGGAAAAACCCTCTGGTGCAGGTAGCCTGTGCAGAGAGGCTGGCCTCCCCGACAACGGGGACAAGAAGTTGGACTATTGCAGACCGGACTGCATGCTCTAGGTTGACGTTTGCAGAGGGGAGCCTCCCCTGCTGGCAGTTCTGATAACGGGCTGACACGACTGTCTCCTCACCTGGCGGCGAGAAGAGTCCCGGGCTCTGGTGGCCTGTAACTACTTGTGTCCGCACACGTAGGGGACCGTCTGCGGATGCCAACGGCACAACAGCTAGCGATGGGCCGGCTGCGGGACAAGTCGCAGCATGGACAGTCGAGGGCGGAAAGCCTAGACCCTACGCAAGGGCGTCAGAGTGGCAGTATGGAACCGCAGGCGGCGGGCCTCACTGCCAAAATGGACACTGTGCTCGCAGCGGTGGAGAGGATTGGCACCACCCTGGAGCAAACCAAGGAGTCTCTAGAGACACGGATTGACAAAGTCACGTCGGAATTCACCCTCCTCCACGTGGATCACCGTATGTTAGCCGAGAGGGTTGCCACACATAGCCAAACGCTTCAGGAAATTCAGCCTACTGTTCAAAATCACACTATAGCGCTACAGGACATGATCGACCGGGTCCACGCACTGAAGACCGAATAGAAGATGCGGAAGGGCGCTCCCAGCGCAACAGTGTTCGCGTGGTGGGCCTGACGGAGGGCGAGGAGGGCAGAAATCCGGAGCAGTACGTAGAGCGCTGGCTACGAGATCTCCTGCCCCAAGGGGCACTGTCACAGCAGTTTTTTGTGGAACGGGCGCACAGAGTGCCGGTGCAGAAGACCAGGCCGGGAGTCAGACCCCGCCCGTTCCTCTTTAAACTTCTTAATTACCGGAACAGAGACGTGGTGATGTGCGAAACCAGGAAATCAGGCAACCTGACGGTGGGAAATAGTCTGGTAATGTTCTTCCCGGATTATACAGCAGCGGTGCAGAGACGGGGAAGCACCTATATGGCAGTGAAGCGTCAACTCAGGAAGCTGGAGTTGCCCTACTCCCTGCTGTTCCCGTCCCGTCTAAGAGTGGTCAGGAAGGCGGGAGCTCGTTTCTTTGACTCCCAGTCGGAAGTGTGGGACTGGCTGGAGGAGTCGGGACAGTGGACAGGAACAAGACCTCCAGGCTCGGAGGATGGTGGCCAGCCGGAGAGGAGGTCAAGGCGGCGTCGACTGCGGGGGGCACACCACACTGCGAGGCTAGGCCCAGTTGCGCCTAGCCCAGAGAAAATCAGGATGGAACGCCAATAAGCCCTCGAGACGGTGGCCACCCGTGGAATGGTGCATACCAACGGCCGCATGGAGACCCACTTCTGCAGTGAACCGGGCACCAGTGGCTCGTCATCCCCATCCACCATGATCTCCGAAGACATGAATTTGCCTGTGGTGACGCCCCAGACTGCTGACCAGCTTATGTGATACCATGACGTTATGTTACATCTATATATCTTGCTAACATATATACGCTGTGAACAGTTTTGTCTTTCCTGTGCCCGTGCTCATGTTGTTATATTGTGCAGTACATTGGAAGCGTCCTTAAAAGTTAGCGAGGCGCACGTGCATGACCAGGGAACGGCGTGCTGTGCGGGGGCGGGACACGCGGCGCAGGTGCTACATTCGCAGGCTCCATACCTCTGTGGCTCGCACTGGGCCTGCGTGTTAAGCTAGACCCTGACATGCTGTGCACCTCCCGTACGTACAGGAGGCATGAGACAGGAGAACAGCGCAGACTAGTTACTGCCACCACACACCCCACCAGGCACCGCACTGGAATAGCTCGCCACTACCTGTGTTTATTGAGGTTTGGACGAATGCCCCTCCGGGGATCCGCCCAATAAGTTGCATTGTTCACAGTTGTTCTCTTGTTTGAAAGGCAGCACACTGATATGTTCCCCTCAGACCTAGACCCAACCCCCCCCTCTGGTGCGGTCCCCTTGTCCCGTGATGCGATGAATTACCCAGATACATGATGGCACACACTAACATAGTGACCTGGAACATACGTGGTATGCACACACCGTCGAAACGTTATTCCATTTTCTCCTACCTGCAGTGGCACTCTATTGGGGTTGCACAACTGCAGGAAACTCACATGACCCAGGCGGAGCTTGACAAGCTTCGTAGGCGTTGGAGGGGGCAAATTTATGGCACTGTCTTCTCGGCGCACATGCGAGGTACATTGATCTGGGTGCGGGCGGGTACTCCCTTTATCTGTGAAGAAGCGAAGGTGGATGGTGAGGGCAGGTATACACTTGTGAGGGGGGAATTGAACGGTCAGGAAATGCTGCTGGGATCATTGTATGCCCCTAACGCGGACCAGCCATCCTTTTTAGCGCAACTGACCCAGGTCCTCCACCCCTATGCCGGGCTCCCTTGGTTACTCAGGGGGAATTTTAATATGGTACTAAATGTTCAGTTAGACAGGTCCTTTCCCCCCCTGCGCACCGCAGCGGTGGCGTCCAACGCGCAGGCGCTTAAGGACTGGCTTTCACACTGGGCGCTCCAGGACCTGTGGCGCATACTGCACCCAACAGACAGAATTTATTCCTACTACTCCGCAGTTCACAACTTGCATGTCCGGTTGGACAGGATAGTGGGTTCCCAGTCTTTGCTCCCGCTTCTTGCACAATCAGAATACCTGGGGAGGACGCACGCACTCCGATCATAACGCCCTGTGGTTTCAGATCAGTTGGGAGGCGGATCGTCCGCCTGTGCCCACGTGGCGACTCCAGCCTAGTGCGCTAGAGGACTCGGAGTTACGTTCGTCCCTGGACACGGCTGTTCTCGCGTTTTTTGATACTAACGAAGGGACGGGGAGCAATGCAATGGTTGAGTGGGACGCCCATAAAGTGGCCGTCCGGGGGCATTGCTTGGGGGCTACGTGGAACATACGCAGGACGCTCTCAGTCTCCCTTGTGCGTCTAGAAACTGAACTACTGCATTATGAGCGGGAAGGAGAGGGAGCGGGCAGGCATTTGCGCAAGCTGGGGGACCTTTGCACCCAACATGCAGAGCTTTTGGAGCGGTTGAGATGCCACAACTACGCGGCGCACACGGCCAAAACGCATGTCACAGCAGATAGAGCGGGCTGCCTACTTGCTGGGTTAATACGGCAGGAGGGGTGTTGTGCTCCGATAGGAGCACTCCGTACAGAAGGCGGAGCGCTGGTGTACACGCAGCTCGAAATTCATCGGGCCCTAACAGATCATTACAAACAACTATATTGGGCCAAGGGAATTGGCCCCAGACACCTGCTAGAGGAGTTCTTGGACTCAATCCATTTGCCCAGGGCCTCCAAGGAGCAGAAGAAGTCGCTTAGCACACCTCTTTCATTAGAGGAAATTGGGAGGCAATCCGGTCAATGGTCTCTGGAAAAACTCCGGGACCAGATGGCTTGCCTGCCGAGTACTATAAAGCTTACCGTGAATCCCTGGCGCCACTACTCCATAGGTTATACAATGCGGCGGTGGAGGAAGGATCATTGCCCCCTTCCATGTTGGAGGCGTTCCTGGTCTCCCTGCCCAAACCCGACAAGGACCCTACGTCACTAGGCTCATATAGACCCCTGGCAATGCTAAATGTGGATTACAAGATCTTTCCGCTTGCCAAAATGGTCTTGCTCCCCGCCTCCTGTACTACTGTGTAAATTTACCAGTATTTATTCCGGCCCCTTTTTTCAATATGCTCAATAAGATGTTGCGGGACTTTATCTGGGGCACCTCTAAACACCGGCTGGCGCTGGCAAAGCTATATCTTTTTTTTAAAATGTATTTATTGAAGATTGCACAAGGAATCACAGCAGGTACATGTTACAGCAGCATTTGTAGATACAAATAAATCAAGCAGAGCGAATTTTGCTGTTGCACCTTAAACACGGATGAGAATTTTACCTTTTTAACAGAACAAACCAGTAAACAGGCTATTGTCAGTACACAGATCAAGTAAATGTTCCAATCTCAGCATTTCAGACAGAGTGAGGAATAGCCTAATAAATATACATTCCGTGTAGAGTCAATACATGGAGTAAAGGACAAATCATACATCTATATATTTAGACATAGGTAAGTGTTGAGCACATCAACTGCCCAGATTGGGCTGGGACAGGGCCTACCATTTATAGGTGGTGCAGTTGCGCAGATAGTTATACATAAGCATGGGCGTAAAATCCGTTCCGCTCGCGGATTTTGCGGATTTTCGGCAATTTCACAATCCGCGAACTCTCGCGAACTTGCCGAAAATTCGTAAATCCGTGCGAAGCGGATTTTTTGCTTGGTCGCACTTGCCAACTAGAATACTATACAATTTCGCGGGAGTAAACACTTGCGAACAAGTAGATGCGGCGGGCAGCGACAATCTCGCAATTGCGAGATTGCATAATTTGCAATTTCGCACAAGAAATCCACCAGCAGGCAGCATAAACCTTGAAAATTATGATTTTTATCAGAATAACTCCTCAGGTTGACATTTGCCTGCACTTTTTCTTGCAAGGAGTCCATTTTGGGGGGGGGGTGGGAGGAAGGAAGTGCCCCACAGTCTTCAACTTCCTGTTCCTGTCCAGCAGTCTCCTCCTAGTGCTTTCTGCATGTGCTGGTCACTTTGATTTGGATCTTGACCTGGAAGGATTACTTTTTGTGGATGCTGCTGGATATTTGGATTTTTGCAAAACTGAAAGCACTCAGCAGGTGCAAAAGTTCAATCTTATCATTAGTAACCATTCCCTGTAGTGCTTCCTGAGGGGCCCCTTCAGAGTTCAGTTGCCTACTTGCAACTATTCTATGACCCTGCTCTGACCCTCACAGCAGGCTCAGAGAATAGCTACAAGTATACAACAAAGGTCCTATTAAAAAAATTACACTGCAACAGAAAGCAATTACAGATACGGAAGCAGGGGCCAGCCTGGAAGTTCAAATTCAGTGACACATTAATCAGCCCCTAATTCATTCATGTCAGTTGAGGCAGGGCAGGTGTGCTTTTCCCCTCATAATCTACAGTGATGAACTAGAGGGTGGCATGGGTGAGCCAGAGGGTGGCATGGGTGAGCCAGAGGGTGGCAGTGGTGAAACAGAGGGTGGCAGTGGTGAAATAGAGGGTGCTGTGATGAACCAGACGTAGAAACAACATGGTCGCGACCGTTGCTACCCGACAAGTAAGTTCGCGTTTGCGAACTGGTAAAAAAAACTTGCGAAATGGCAGAAACACTTGCGAACACAAAAAAAAAGGAATCCGCAAAATTCGCGAGAGTTCGCGAATTTTGCGGATTGCGAATCCGTAAATACGCAATTTCGCGGATTGCCAATTCGCAAAATCCGCCCATGCTTAGTTATACAAGATAAGCCCGATTACCCACCTCGTGACTACGCCACCAGGTGAACAGTCCCAGTTTGAGGGGATTCCGCTCTGTTTCGTGACCATTGCAGGAATGGTTCCCAGATGTCCCGCGGCCGAGAGGCCGTCAGCATCAGGTCCCAATACACTCCCAGCTGCGTGTGGCCATATGCCACAGCCGACAGCCAGTCCGCAAATTTAGGACGCGTTTTGCGTCCCCATTTCACAGCCACCTGACGTTTAGCGTATAGTAACAGCAAAGCGTGCAGTTTCCTACTCTTGGGTTCAGTATTCGCCACCCATCCTAGGATACCAAGAAGTGTGGAAGGACAATCAGTTCTATTTAATATCTGATTTATGGCTACAAAAACCTCTGACCAATACTCAGATAGAGCTGAACAGTTCCAAGCTACATGTAGAAAGGAAGCACCGTCTGCCCCACATCTCCAACATTTATTGTCTTCTCTAATACCCATACGGTGTAGAGCTAGTGGGGTACGATAGAGCCTGTGTAAAAACTTAAAGTGAATTAATCAAAGTTTGTAATTTGGGGACAATTCCAACAGTTGTTTACAGCAAAAGGACCACTGGTCGTCAGTTAAGGGCGACTCAAAGTCTTCATTCCACAATTGTAAAGATTTAGGCACCACAACAGGGGACTGCTCCTGCATGGAGTTGTATAAGCGTGATACCAGTTTCTTTCTGGATGCCCTCGCTAATATGTTCTGAAGTGCGTTAAGGTGTGGCGGTTCCTCCGGGAAATGGTCCCACATCGCCTTGCATGCAGATTTGAGTTTATGATATGTGAACGTTTCCCCAAATGACAAGGGCTGGCCCTCCTCTCCGACTGGAAGATCCAAAAACACACCCTCAGGGTATAAATCTGCAAATGTGTACATCTTAGTTCCAGCGATGAAGACATCACCACCGCTCACCTCAAGGCAGGGAAGCATGGGATTCTGTTTGAGGGGGATCGCAGGTGCGTATAACAGGGTAGGGTCGCACGCCTCTGCAGCTCGCGCCATGCCCAGCGAAGCATATTGGCTGAGTCAATGTCCCTTGCGGGTCTAGGAGTTTTGCGGTATAGGGCGACGCTCAATGGCAGTGGAGCTACCGCATCCAGCTAAACCGCCACATGTGGTTGGTATGGCGTGGGAAACGCCAAAAATGCAAGTATTGTGCCTGTGCGCATAGCGCGTATAGTTGCATGTCTAGAGCACCCATGCCCCCCTGTCGCAGCGGCAGCGGCAATAATGCCCACGAGAGTCTAGCCTGGCTCCCAGCCCACACCAAGGATAGCAGGTGAGACCGTAAGCAGGTGAAGAAGCATTGCGTCAACGGGATAGGGATGTTTGCGAAGAGGTAAAGGAACTTGGGCAGTACAACCATTTTCGCAAGCGCTACCCTACCGGCCAAAGATAAAGGGAGTTTCGACCATATTGCCACCTTACTTTCCAGCCAGGACACCGCCTTTCCAAAATTCAGGGTCCAGAGGTCTTGGAGGTTACGGCTAATCCAGATCCCCAGATATTTAACTTCATCTGCCTCCCATCACAAAGGATAGTCGGAGTGTACTTCAGAGGTATTATCAGTCAATGGAAACATTACCGACTTGGACCAGTTTATATTAACACATGAAAGCCCTCCGAATTTAACAAATTCCCTCAAGAGTGGATTTAAATTTACAGCTGGATTGTTCACATACAGAGTGATATCGTCGGCATAGAGTGAGATCAGCAAGCTTCTGGAGCTAAGTCCTATCCCTCTAGCTGTATGGTGTTGTCTAATTCTGGCTGCTAATGGCTCCATGGCGATGGCAAAGAGCAAAGGGGATAGGGGGCAACCCTGTCTTGTTCCCCTAGAAATCATGAACGGGTCTGATATCATGCCATTTACTCTCACACTGGCTCTGGGAGCAATGTAGAGTAACCAAATCTGATTTATAAACAACGGGCTGAATCCCATGCACTCCAGAATGGTAAATAGATAGGGCCATTCGAGGGAGTCGAACGCCTTTGTGGCATCTAAAAATATCGCTGCCGCTTGTACATCTGGATGTAAATAGTGTAGTATTGAGAACACAGTTCTCAGGTTGTATGTAGTAGCACGTCCAGGTATAAAACCTGATTGGTCCGGGAGGCCCACCATCGGGAGCAAAGGCTGAAGACGGTCTGCTATTATTTTCGCATACATTTTTACGTCCAAGTTTATCAGCGACAAGGGTCTATATGAATCAAGGCATTTGTCATCCTTATCCGGTTTCAACAATGTTATGACTAGAGCTTCTCTCATAGATTCAGGCAGCGTCCCTATCTCTAGCGCCTCAGCAAACACCTCATGTAACCTCGGGGCAAGCTCATCAACATATGTTTTGTAGAAGGCTGCCATTAGGCCATCCGGCCCTGGAGCCTTGTTTAGTGGGAGGGCTTTTATGGTTTTGGCAATGTCTTGGACCGTCACAGGGTCCAAGACAAGGGCGTCATTTGGCGCAGCATGTGTGGACTTATATAAGTTGGAATAGTATTTGGTGAACACCTGTAGTATCCCACTCTGTCCTGTTATCAAGACCCTTCAGTGTCAAATATGGTGTGCACGTGTGTGGGTGGCGCAGAGCAGTTGATCATTCTAGCTAGGGTTCGACTGGGTCTATCACCCTCGCCATATCTTCGCGCCTCAGCTTGTTTGTTTAAGAATTTCAGTTCACGTTGGGCCTCCTCGGTGAAGTCTAGTAATTTGGCTTTGATTTGTGCGGGCCGTGTCTGGTGTTGGGTCGGTACAGAAAGTTTGCTCCAGAGCCTTTAGCTCGCCCTCTAATCTAGCTATGGTGCTTCTGATGGCCTTCAGGACCCCGCTCTACGCGCTATGCATTGACCCCTTATGACCACTTTAAAGGCGTCCCACAGTGTTGCTTCTGAGGTGACGGAGCCCTCATTGTTAACAAAGTAATCTTTTATGTCTTGCCTTATCTCTTCAGTGGAGGCTGCATCTTGTAGCGCGTGCGGCGGGCGAAAGCTCTCGTAGGGGCCCCAGGGATCTCAAGTGCTAGGAGGCATGGAGCGTGATCGGAGAGGGATCGGGCCAAGATACCAACATCTGCAGTCCAGGTCGCTACGTCCTGGGACACCAACCAGAAATCTAATCTAGACCAGGCCGCATGGTGTGCGGAAATGCATGTACCTAACCTTGTGTGGACGTTTCGGGTTCTCCAAACATCTATTAAACATCCTTCACTTATTATGTCTCGCAATGCCTGACTGGCGCGGGGATGCAATTGCCTGGAAGTGCCTTGCCTATCTAGTGTGTCATCTATGACCACATTAAAGTCACCTCCCCAAATGACAGTACGACAGTCTAGGACTGTTATCTGCGCCCACACCTTCCTGAAAAACTCAGGGTCATCCACGTTCGGCACGTATACAGCAGCTAAAATCACATTTTTGCCCAGCAAGGTACCGTGTATTACCACATATCTGCCTTCCTCATCGCTAAGCACAGTGTGTTCTCTCCAATCAATGCCTCTACGCACAAGGATAGTGACACCTCTAGCATAATTAGAGAAAATGGCCGAGTATGTGGACCCCCATCTCGAGTGCTTCAGCCTGGGTAAGACCTTGGAGTTAATATGCGTCTCCTGTAAGAAACAGATGTCAATATCATGGCGTAGTAGGTAGCTGTGCATTAAGCGAGATTTTCTGCCATCATTAAGGCCTCGTATGTTCCACGTTAAAACCTTAGTTACACCCATCGACCCTTGTCTGAAGCAGTGAGCGCAAATGTCGATTGACTCATTTTAGAACTCTGTACAATGTATCTCTGATATACACTCAAGTGGCACTGACAATTCGCCAAACTACCCTGTTCCCAAAACCACCCACACCAACCCCCCAATCAGGTTGTGTATAAACCCCCCTTATTACGCCAACGGCGTCAAAACAGTAGAACTGTGAAATTGTGGGAGATACCCGTCGGAGGCGTTCGAGCATACACCCCTGCTTACACAGGGTGGCTGCAGTATTACAAGCTGTTTATGCAGTGTATGGATTGAATCCACGGCCAGGTACCGAGTATCAAGGACAATAAAGATAACACTCAATATTAAACAAAGGCAGAGGCACTTCATAAATCAAGTTCCGGGCTGCCCCTAATACACAGGGTATATCTATAGGAGCAGGACAGATATTCAGCGTGTCAGCTGTGATATGAGCAGCAGGAGATGAGTTATATCCCAAGGTGACCACATAGCAGGGCAATCGGGTTTCAGTCATTGTCACTCATTGAACCGCCCCCGTCAACCTCTGCTTGTGCTTTCCTCTTTGATTTAGGCCCACACACATGTTTTGCAAATTTTAGAGCAGATTTGGCATCTAGGAAGTGGTGCGCTGTGCCATCATGCATGACCCGCAGCTTGGCCGGGTACAGGAGGGAATATGGGATCTCAGCTTGAAGTAACAACCGTTTAGCTGGCAGAAACTCCTTGCGGGCCGCTTGCACCAGTGGTGTGAAATCGGGATAAAAGGAAATGTTGTTACCTTTGTGCGATATCTTCCCCTTCTCCCTTGCCAGACAATCAGATCCCTGTCTTGGTAATTGCGTAGCTTCACTAGAATCGGTCTCTGCGGAGCCAAGACAGGCGGTTTTTTCTCCAATGTTCTGTGCGCCCGCTCCACGGTGAACACCGGGGAGAGGCTCGGGTCAAAGATGTCGTGCAGTAGATCAGTGATGAAGGCTTCCATTTTCCCCATTGCTGTGGTCTCCGGAATCCCCGTGACTCTGATGTTACATCTTCGAGAGCGCGCCTCCAAATCATCCACTTTGGCGCAGAGGGTCTCAATCCTAGTTTCCAAGTTGGTGATATGCGTTTTGGTCTCCTGCTGGAATTCATTGCACTCTGTGTTTCGGTTTTCGAGGCTGTCCAACCGTGTTTCATGCGTGGCAACCTGAGAGCACACAGTGTCTAATTGGGCCGTCATGGTATCAACTTTGGCATCTATGCTTTTGAGGCTTGATCTTACCTCCAACAGGAGTGCGGCGACATCTATGTCCGGAGGGGCCTCTTGTGTCGACCCCCCTGCAGCCAGAGGATCTTGTTCCGTTTGCTTGGATTGTTTTTTTTTGCTCAAAGGCGAGCTTTGGCTGGCGGGGATCGCCCTTGCCCATGACGTGATCGGCCACCGCACACGGACCCCAAATCAGCAGTTGGATTCACTGTCTGTTATTGTGCCGTCTCAGGACCGTGGAGTTGGCGCAGCAGGACACAGGTGGTGCCAATTTGCCTGATATCACCTCTCTCCCCCAAGGGGTGCTCCGCCGCTCGTGTAAAGGCACCGACCAGGCAGCGCACAAGGGCAGTGACACAGCTGCAGGGGGCACCACGACGACCCAGGGCAACAAGACACCAAAGGAAGAAGGCCAGGTCACGTCAGATCGCCGCAGGGTCGAGCGCGCACAGCAAACACAGCCTCAGTGGGTCCCTACGATGAGGCCCAGGAGATGCACTGTGAGAAGTGGGGAGCGGCCTTCTAAATGTCCGATCGTAGGCAGTCGTCGTCTACAGCTCCCACTATCTCCCGGTGCCGTCCAGTTTAGCACACATGTATATTGGTACACGCCGGCCGCAACTCGCGTCTGTGTCTTGGGCTTACTAGTTGTGGCCACGGAGCTTTACACACGGCATCGGGCCTTCCATGCATACAACGCATCAGTGCAGATCCCACAGATCGATCTCAGCCACGTTGTCACTCGCGACAGAGCGTCCCAATTCAAAATGGCGGCCCGACGCCTCGCCGAGACCAGCCACTCAGAGAACCAGGCGATCCGTGAATCTATCTTCAGGAGCCACGTTCATGAAGGGGATCTATGAGGGAGAACGGTGATCCTGCCCCACCTCCGTGTGAGCGGCCCTCACACCGTTCGTTTCCTGCCCGTTCCACAAGCGGTCAGGCCTGGGCATCCCCGGTCTCGAGCAGCGGGCGGCTCCCGAGCTGCACCTTCATCGCCCCCGGGCCACAACGCAGCCCCGTGTCGGTCGAGGCAGCCGGAGTCTGTGGCTTCTGCAGTTTTCCTTGCAGGACGCCAAAACTTGAGTCGATCGTGCCCCGGACCTTCTATAGGCAGTGGAAACCGAACTCAGGTAGGTATCATTCGTAACAGCTAGGATTTCAGCAGGATTAATAAAGCAGCCGGCGGAGCTCGCTGATTAAGCGGCCATTTCGTTGCTCGGCCGGCCACGCCCCGGTAAAGCTATATCTGACAACGGATCGGGGAGGCCTGGCTGCTCCTTGTTTTGAGCACTACTACCTGGCCGCTCAGCTGCAATAGGTTGCTCCTTGGTTGGCGGGTAGAGGTAGGAATGATACAGCCACAGCACTGCCACCATACTCGCTAGAGCAGATAACCAGACTCTTCCACCCCATTGCTGCGATTGTGCGCCCAACACCCTTCCTCCTAGCAGTGGCATACAAGTGCTACCAAAGGGCTCTATATCTCACCCGCAGCACTGTCCCTTATGCGCTGGCCATACCTCTGGAGGGCTCGCCTGGTGGCGGAGGGGTGCTCACGGCGTCTATGCTCACGGAGTGGGGGAGGCTGACATTCATACGCTCGGAGACCTATACCGGGATTGGGAGCTCACGACATATGAGACCTTAGTAGCAGAGGAGGGTCTTCCACCTGGGTTTTTTATAGTGCACCGCTCCCTGATAGCGAAGCTGACGGCCAGGTGGGGAGATGTGACCACGGAGCCCAACCAGCATCTAACTATGTAGTATCTGCACGTTATGCGGAGAGGCAGGCACCTGGTTCCCTGGTATGCGGCATCGCTGAGGGAGCACGCGGCTGTTAGTTTGAGCCCACTTAGGTGTAAATGGGAGCTGGATCTGGGGCAGCCACTAGTGGACAAGGAGTGGGAAAGGGTACTTAAAAGCCCCGCGCGCATTCCCAGAAACATGCGATTCCGCCAAATCCAGCTCTTCATTGTTCACAGAGCTTACCTCACGCCTGAGTTGATTAATAAGTACTTTCATCATAATGACGAGCTCTGTCCTACGTGTGGTGAACTGGGGGCGGGGTTCCTGCACATGCTGTGGAGCTGTCCGGGGTTGGGCACTTACTGCGCGCAATTAGTGAGCTGCTGCAGAGTTGCACGGGTCGAATCATACCTTTTGACTGGCCCGAGTACATCTTACATCATTCTTATCTTATCTTATCTTAGGGGAGACTTATATAGCGCACTGACACCGAAAGGTTTCCTGGCGCTGGCTGAGTGCTGGTGAGATGGAGAGACGAGGGTCTAGCAAGTCTGTGAGAAGAGGTCCCCCAAAGATCATTTCAAGAGGTCCCCCAAAGATAAGGTGACGTCCCGGTTCTTGGATCTGGGGCTTGTGGTAGCGAAACGCCTCCTTACAAGAAGATGGAAGGCACACGACCCGCCGTATACACAGGCATGGAGTTTCATATATATACCATCTGTTTGCATGCCCAGGATGTAGGGTCAATACTGGACCACACAAACTATTGAGAGGTTGGCACATTGGTCCTTACGGGTAGCCTCAGAGACTGCATCAGGACTGGCGAAAAGTAGCATAGTTAGCTCCTGGGCAAGCGCATTTTGTTCCATATACAGTAAAGTTTGCACGTATTTACGAATAACCTGTACCTGACTGTGAGCTACTGCATGTGGTGTTTGTGCTGTCAAGTGTAAACTTAAAACAATAAAAACATATTTGGTAAAAAAATCTAAGTAAGGAGTGCATGCGCCACCCTACACAGGTTGCAGTAGCAGACCTTTGGTGTCAATTTGAGTGGCCTTTCAAGGATGGCACATTACATGCTGCAGCCCCTGGGAGCCCTCTGGGGTACCTATGCCATGAGTATATAGTATACCATATACTAGGGACTTATAAGGGTACCCCAGAATCCAATCTGGAGTGTACCTAAAGTACATGCAATCAGTTTATAAGAGAAAGCAGCTAGGTTAGGGTCTTGAGTAGCCGGATCCCAGCCAGACTAAGTCGAAAACAGTGAAACATCAGCAAAAAGTGGGGGTAACAATAAGAAGCAGATCCTACTCTCCTACACCACCTAGCCAGGGCTATATCAGACCCCTCGCCGATCTGGTGCCGACTAGAGGTGGGAGTGCACGCAACCGGTAGAACAGCTCCTATCAACCCATTGTACCTTAATATACCCCAAATAAGAGATAAAATCACACAAGACACGGAGATATACTTCCAGGAAAACGAGGGCTCAGTAGACTCAGCTCTGACACTGTGGGAGGATTACAAGGTAGTCAGACGGGAGTAGCCTTGGCCCAAATTGCGGGGTCAAAGAAAGAGAAACAGGCAGAACTTGTTCGCCTAGAGGAAGACATACTACAGCTAGAGAGTAATCTTCTAGATGATAGCCCTAATGACGCAAGGCAGGCTCTGCAATTGAAAATAAAAGAAAATAATGACCTGGCTACTGATTCTAAGTGATTGTTAAAAGATTGAAAGGGATGCACTATAAAGCACATTTCTCACTGCCACTAGACTGACCCTGAAACTGTTGGCTCTCTTCTCTGAGAGTAAGCCACCAGCCTCACTCTTTTACTCAGGCCCTACTATACAGTAAAATGACAAACCATACATACCATAATATACCATACAATAATAGACATATCATACTCTACAATGACAAACCATAAAATAACATACAATGACAAACCATACTATACAATGACAGGCATATTATACACACACACTATAACATCGTACTCCATGCCACACCATACCATACCATACAAATGCTATTATATAATCATACTAATAGATCTCGCTTAGGTGAGACCTATTGGCTTTGCCAATGCTTGTTTAAATAGTGAGTTTTTGAATTTTACACACGGCCGTCATGATTTGTTGATCTATATTTTTTAACATTAAACTTGTATTTGTTTTAGTCATTGAAAATATAGAAAAAGCATACGTGCAGCAAATTCAAGGATACCGCGTGGGATTGAAAGAAGTGCCATAGCCCAGTCACATATATTGTTTACATTTGAAGTGATCTGTCCAGCCATATGGTGTTTCAAGGTGTATACAAAGAAAAGGATAAGCAATTTTAAGCATTTTACAACTTCGCACTCCCTCACCACCAAGTCTGTTACATTCTCAAATAGAGTAGACAAAAAGTCAAATCAAGGTGCTGTTTTGCTCCTGGTGTAGCCTATTCTTAAAGATGTATTTGGGGAGATGCACCACACCAGCTCATCCCAGTGAATAATTTGTGAGTAAACCACCATCACTAGCTACTCCCTGGAGATCATGTACCCGTGAACAGTGAGTTTTATAAGATATGAACCATCTAAACAGGTTCAGGACCTTCAGCCCTGATGGGTATACCAAGTTCCCTCAGTAATGTAGGACAACAGTGACCCTCACACAAGGTCAAAATATGACTGTGTGAGAGGGGAGGGCGGTCAGGCTTGTTCCAATATGATGCTAATGCGGTTCTGGGTGTTCTCCTGGGGCAGTTCGAAATAATCTTCCGGTCCTCTCTAGTGTGTTGCTGCATGGTGGTGTGGTAAATTAAATTTACTTATTACCTCATTTCTGAATTTCTATGCTTAATAAATCATAATTTCTTGTCAATGCAAAGCGAGGAGTCCGTGGTGCTCAAATGAAGGAGGAGAAGACCAATAACTCGAGTTAAGAGGAGCGCTTCTAGCACCAAGTGGGCACAGGAGCAATCTCTCAAGTCCCTCTCTTGAAGTGGGGTTTTTTATTTTCAGCAGCAGAATATTTATACAGTCTTGGTCACGAGGCAAAATAGAGGAACAAACAGGTCGTGGCAGATAGAGGAACAAAGATCAGCAAGAGGATCAGAGTGTGAAGAAATGGGGGCGTGTCTTAGGCTTCGTGAGGGGACTTGCGATATGAAATAGTTGGAAGGGGGAGGCTTCCTCATTTGGGGGTTTGTGCTCGTGCTTCATGTCAGAAACATGAACCATCTCTGCGGGGGAGCAGGAACTCATGTACTGGTTTCCCGGACTTGGCAGAAACCACAGAGACAGATGGTGAAAATGAGGAAGGCCAGGTGCAGGGGTGTCGTGCTCGTGCTCGGGGTCTTGGGACACCAAAGGGTGAATTAAAAACAAAATGGTGCCGGCTTTTAATGTGGGAAATTATTAATCGCGCAAAGGGGGTCGCGCAAATGGGCATAATTAGATCGCGCAGAGGGCAGCGAAGGGGCATAATTATAGATTTT
This sequence comes from Lissotriton helveticus, assembly GCF_964261635.1. Lineage (NCBI taxonomy): Eukaryota > Metazoa > Chordata > Amphibia > Caudata > Salamandridae > Lissotriton > Lissotriton helveticus. The sequence continues at coordinate 442,609,033 of NC_136070.1, read as the reverse complement.
TTTTCCACAGTGGTCTCACTCTTAGTAGGACATGCGACATCCAATAGACCAGAATAGTTTTAAGCACTTCTGTGATGTTGTTCAAACATTCACCAAAATATGAGGAGTAAGGGTGCAAGATTACCTTGATGCTGATGGCATCACAATAATTGATGTCACTGAAACCTAATGCGTAACTTGAAGTGAACATTTTATCATAAATCACAAGGAAATTCACAAAAAAAGAGACAAACAAATACCAATAATTGCCATTCCCACCAGTATTAGTCTATTTTGATCATATATTAAATATGAACTATGTTATTGGCCTGATTTACTCTTTAGGACTGTTAACAAGTTTCGATTTATGCACACTTGTATGGAACTATTACACTTGTGAAGCACAGAAGTAACTGTTTTGTTCAAATGCATATTTAGGTGTGGCCTAGAAAATGCTTTAGCTGTTTCATCCCCCTCATGCAATTAAAAAGATGCATAAATAGCAAGCATTAGAAAAGCTATTAGATCTGGTGTCGGCTGTCTGCCTTTTGGTTTTGTCAATGATCTTTTGTATTTTCAGGGTGTTTGTAAAACGATATTGCGGAGAGCCGTGCCAGGCCATCGCTATTTAAAAAAAGAAACTGGCTTAAAGCATAACATTCTTTGGTCTGAAAAAGCACACATTGCCAGAGTAGTCCATAGCACTAAAGGGAACTACTTTGCGTACAGAAGAGCTTCTTGTGAAAGAGCAGACTGCCGTCACACACAGTGAAGTTAGCCAGTGACTGAAGTGGGCTGATCCATTACACTGAGCTATAGACTGTAGTGGCGGAAAGAAAAATGTGAATGATTGAAGACCAGACCAATAGATGAAGATTGCTTGGCATGATTCGACAAAGGTCAGGATGCATCACAAAAAATGTTAGGATAGTTAGGAAATAAAAACGTGATGGAATCCGAAGAAAAGTCTGAATCAGAGACCCATAAACTGTGGTAGACTGACAATGAGATACATGGGCCGGGTCTTCCAGGTCACTCATATTTCTTCAAATACCAAACTCAACAATAGAAGGGCTGGATCCAGGACAGTTTAAGAGGGAACAATGTGCTTCATAACTGCTTGTTTGTATCGTTCGCATACACTCAGTTTGCTGTCCTTATTTGTGTTCCCTGCACTCTTGTTCTGTTCTCCTTGGCTTTATTTTGTGTTTCTTTCAGCCTACCTGCATCTCATATCAAGAAGGTTACCCTGTAATACTGCGGCTTCTACACATATACTTTTTTTTTTTTTAAACTTTATTTTGTCAGCAGAATGAACAACAGAATCCCCCCCCCAAATTGGCATTGGTAAAAAGAAAGAAAACAAGCGTACACATGTCATAGCTCCAGTACAGCTCCAGCAGGTGCAGATATAGCAGTAGTTACGAAATTCAAATTCTTGGGATGCAAAGCAATCATATACAATACAACTGTCAGTAAGGAATCTTGTGCGTGGTCCTCAGGGCGTTACGCCAACACCAGTCTACCCTCCCCACCTCCCACCTCCCCATCCTCAGGTCCCGATCCGGCTGAGGAGTACAATTCAGCACTAGTTGCCTCGGAATCGCTGCCACCTGACCCCACAGCGCACATCATTCTCCATGCGAGTAAGTCCTCTTGCAGCCGCCCATCTTTACGCGTATGCTGCATGTGCGTCTCCTCAGCCAATGTCCATTCCCCAACATCCCGGAGCCACAATAACACATCTGGTACCCTCTGTCCCATCCAAGTAATAGCCACCCATCTCCTAGCCAGCACCAGTAATAGCTGCAACATTTTATAGGAAAGGTTCTTCTTCCTAGGCTTGGGGACTAGGGCCAACAAGCAGTGAAGTGGGGTTAGTTCAATGTGTAGGCATGTGATCTTCCTGATGCGGACTACCACTGCCTCCCAGAGGTCTCCGACCAGCGGGCATTCCCAAGCCAAATGGAGAAATCCGGCTCTGACTGCACCACATCTAGGACATGCATCCAACTTATCCGCGGCAATGCGGTGTAAAGCAACCGGGGTTATGTAAGTACGATGCATAAAATTGAAATGTAGCAGTTTGAAACGTGCATTACACGACACCTTCTTGGTAAGTGTCCCTATTCGCTTACGTTGTCCCGGGTCTAAGGCGACCCCAGATCCGCTTCCCAGGCTGCCCAGGACGAGGCGATCGGTGGGGGGGGTTGAATCACTTCTCATTGCCGTGTATAACAGTGTTATCAGTCGCCGTCCCCTGCCACACAACAATAGGATATTCAAAGTATGGGACATCGGGGGCGCCTCCGGATATTGTGGCCAGGCCGTCCTCGCCATATCCTGCAGGGCTCTATAATGGAGATACTGTCCCCCAGTAAGACCAAAGGCCTCGGTAGCCCTTTCCAGGGTCACGAATGAGTCGTCGGGATACAGATCCGCTAAAGTGTCACAGCCGCCGTCGTGCCATTCTCGGAACGACATGTGCTCCTCCATCAACGTCACCGGTGCCAATATCCACACCTGAAGCTCCCTATGAAACGGGGCCCGCCGCAGCACTCTCTCCACTACTCGCTGCCAAAGTCCAGCAGTGTGTCGAACAATGTATGGCAGGGAAGGATCCGCTCCCCTACCACGCATCAGGGCCACCTGTAGGGTCCTTTCATCTGCTCTGCCCGCCAGTAGCTGCATCTCCCAGTTGTCCGTACCAGCAAACCAGCGCGCGGCCATAAGCAGCTGGGCCGCATAGTAGTAGAGGTCGAACCTCGGGGCCTCTAGGCCACCTTCCTCCCAGCGCCTGACCACCGTGCGCAATGCAACTCTGCTGCGTCCTCCCGCCCAAAGCAAGGAGGTGAGTAGCGTATCAAGGGTGCAGAATATACGAGGAGGGAGAGGGCACAGGGAATTTTGTAAGGTATACAACACTCTGGGCAACATCACCATCTTCGAGATGGCCAATCGCCCCATAAGAGAAAGTGGGAGTGTATTCCAAAAGGACATGGACTGTCGTAAGGAACTGAGGACTCGGTCGGCGTTTCGTGCCAGCAACTGCTCATCGGATACGGCAACTTGAATTCCCAGGTATCGAAAGGCCTCCGTTTCCCACCTAAGTCCCAGGGGTGGGAAACCCACTCTAGGGTCCTCACCACATCCCGCAAGAGGGAAGATCAAGGACTTTTCTGGATTAAGGCGTAGACCAGAGGCCTCACCAAAGCGATCCAAGTGCTGCAATAGGAGTGGCAGCGACTCCCGGGGGGAGGCAAGGTAGAACAGCGCGTAATCGGCGTATAACGAAACCAAGTGCACTGCGTCTCCCACTTGTATCCCCCAGGGGGCCATCTCCGCTCGGAGTGACACCGCCAGGGGCTCAATCGCCAGTGCGAATAGAAGCGGCGACAGGGGGCACCCCTGGCGGGTGCACCTGCCCAGTCGCCATTCTTCAGATCGGGCCACTCCGAGACTGACTCTGGCTGTAGGCGCACTATAAAGGAGTCGGATCCAAGCGCAGAAAAGGGGTCCCACCCCAGCCAAATGAAGCACCTCCAAAAGGTACCCCCAGCTGACAGTATCAAAGGCCTTAGCAAGGTCTTTCGACACCAGTACCTGAGGAACCTCCCTATCACGCACCTCATGGAGGACGTTGTTCAAGCGCCGAAGATTCATGGCGGTGTTGCGGCCCGGGATAAACCCGCACTGGTCCTGGTGGACTAAGTGCGCCATATGCGGTGCCAGCCTCGTGGCCAAGACCTTAGTGAGGATCTTGGCATCGGTGTTAATTAGGGTGATAGGCCGATAGGCCGCGGGATCACAGCCATCGCCGCCCGGCTTTAGAATCATGCAAACCTCACCCTGCTGCATGGTGGGAGGGAGCGTGCCATTCTCCAGCGCCTCATGGAAGGTCTGGAGGAGACAGGGAGCGAGGGTATCCGCAAATGCTCGATAAAATTCCGGGGGGAAACCGTCCCCACCGGGTGTCTTAGCCGATGGTAGGGCAGCCAACGCCATCTTGACCTCCTGGAGCGTCAACACAGCGTCCAGTTCCTCTGCGTCCGCTCGAGAGAGGGTCTGGAGAGTCAAACCAAGAAGGTATGACTGATACGATGCCTCCGTTACTAAGGGGTCCGTGGTATATACCGTCTGTAGATGCGTGCAAAGCACCTCAAGGAGGTACCTCTCCGAGTGCACCAGGTCACCAGCGAGGTCTCTCAACGCCACGATCCGCGCAGGTGCCGATTCCCTCCGGAGGATCCAGGCCAATAGTCGGCCCGATTTGTCCCCCTCACGGTGGAGTCGCTGGCGATATCGGCCGAGAGTAAACTTATCCAGCCGGGTAAGGATGTCGTGAACGCCCTCACGGGCCGTCCTTTCAGAGTCTAGGTCCGACTCATCCGGTTCCGACAAAGATTGACAGTGGCGGAGGCGCTCCTCAGCGCACTCGAGTTCACGGAGCAGCTGTCTCCGGACACCATAAGTCAGGCCCATACATGCGCCCCGCACAACCGCCTTAAGAGCGTCCCATTTGGTCGCATAAGGTATGTTGCCATCTCCCCAATTCAGATCCAGATAAGAATGTAGGGTCGTCTCCAGATGGTCCCGTCCTACCGGATCCTGCAGGAGATCTCCCGGCATCCTCCGTGGACGGGAGGACCGGTCCGCCCATTGCAGAACGCATGTTACGGGCGAATGATCGGACAAAAACCTAGCCTGATGGGTGACCGTCAAGACAAGGGATGGATCGACATTGGCAGCAAGGACTCTATCGAGTCTACTATGTGTATTGTGTGTGGGGGAATAACAAGTGTATAGTTTCAGTCCCGGATTACTGAGGCGCCATGCATCGAACGCACCCAGGTTATCCATCACCTCCCGGAGACGTGCCGTCATCCGTGGTTTCGTGCCCGCGCGGGGAGGATGCCTGTCCAGGAGTGGATCCAGTACACAATTAAAATCACCAAACCATAGGAGGGGGGCATCTAAATCTGACACTAGAAGCTCCTGTAAGGTGGTGAAGAAAGACGGATCATCCACATTGGGTGCATAAGAATTCACCAGCAGGAAATCCCTCCCATCCAACTTCACCCGCAACAATATATACCTGCCCTCAATATCCGCTTCAACAAACTGGACCGCCAGGGGAACCCCGGGCGCCACCCAGACAAGGACCCCCCTAGCATAGGTAGAGAAGGAGGAATGGAACATCTGACCCCTCCACTTCTTGGCCAATTTAAGGGCACCTTCTTCACTTAGATGCGTCTCCTGCAAGCACGCCACAGAGACCCCATGGCGGCGGAGAAAGGACAGTACTCTATGGCGCTTAGTGCAAGTGCCCAAACCACGCTCGTTCCAAGTCAAAAATTTGTATCCCATAAGCAGTGGCCACGCCCATCCGGGCAACCAATTCCTGCAACCGCAAACAGCCTCCTAGGGGCACGAACAATGGTACACACGATGCCAAAAACAGTTTCCCCGCAGAACCCCTTCCAACTCCACAATTTCCCAAACCACTCAAACTTTAAAGAACCCTCCCCCTCCCACGAGCAGGAGTAGCGCAACAAGACATGCCACCCCGCCCTCCCCCTGCCAGTGCCAGGACGTACACAGCCACCCCATTCACCCCACACCACACACACACTCAACCACACCAATCATCTTCCCCCCCCAAGCTCCCTTCCAGACCCAATAAAGAGTAGTCGTACCTTCCCCGTGCTAACAGTGCAACGTAAATATCGTTCCAACAGGTAAGCAACCCCCTCCCCCCCCCAAACTCTCCACGGACCCCCCCTATAAAACAGAAACAAAGGAGGGTCCTCAAGGCAGGTATGCAGCAGATGTCTAACGGTGTCAACAGCAGTTCTCAAGCAGGAGTGCGGCCCATACCCAGGCTAGCAGATCAAAGATATAGAACAGCCTGGAGTCATATCACCTCAGGATGAAACCGGTACCTGCAACAACTCAGTTCCTCCGGTCTCCGGGACCACAGAGGTAGAATGTAGCGTATTCTGTGTCGTGTCTTGTAAGGTGTCAGGGACCAGGACCTCCTCGGGGTCCACCTGATGCGGGTCCCCCAAGTCAGGTGCACCTGGCAACGGCTCCAGAAGCATAGCACCGTCCCGGCCCACCGTAATCCTAGCTTCCACTGCGTCAGCCGACTCAGATCCTCGCCTCCGTCTGCCACGTCGTCTCCGTGGAGGTCGTGTTCCCCAGGTCTCCCGGGGTCCCCCCCGCTCTCCGGGCGGCAGGTCGTCACCCCGGATTTCCAGCCATTCCCAAACCTCCGCTGGGGAGTCAAAAACGTGCGCCTTCCCCTGCGAGAGCACCTTGAGTTTTGCGGGGTACAATAGCATATATTGCAGCTGCATCTCGCAGAGTTTCCTCTTCACTCTCAAATAGGATTTCCTCTGCTCCTGGACTTGTTGCGTGTAATCAGGGTAGATGGACACCCGCCTATTCTCGATGGTGAGATCCGCTGTTTCCCGTGCCGCCCGCAGTATACAATCGCGGTCCTTATAGTTCAGTATTTTGGCGATCAAAGCTCGCGGGGGCTCCCCGGGGCGCGGCGGCGGGACCAGAACGCGGTGCGTTTGCTCGATCACAAAGACGTCCGAGAGGCCCACCGGGCACAGCTTTGCACGGATCCACGTCTCCAGCAAGCGTTCAGTGTTCCCCGCCTCCAGCCGTTCCGGCACCCCAAGAACCCGAATATTACTGCGGCGGGCCCTCCCTTCCGCATCTTCAGCCCTCCGTTCCAGAGCTCGGGTCGCAGCCGTGAGGTGCATGACTGTCTTTTTGAGAGTGGCCACCTCTCCCTGTAGCTTCACAATATTCCCTTCAGCATCAGTGACCTTATCAGCAACCTTTCGGAGGTCAGTGCGAAGCAGGTTAACGTCATTGGAGACCGTTTCGATCTGCCTCTCCAGCGCAGTATGCGAGCCCTGTATGGCCTTCAACAATTCCGCCCGTGTTGGCTCCCCAGGGCCCTCCGCACCCTCATCCTGGCCCGACTGGCGTGTAATCCGCTGGGAGGGCAGCCGCTGCGTGGTGTACTGGGTGATGGTGTTGGGCTGTGTGGCACGCGCCATTCTGTCTTTACGCATGGCCAGGGCCACACGGGGGCCCCCCTCAGATAGGAACAGCGCCGGGCACCCTCCGAACCGGTGGTCCAGCCGATACCCAGTCCACGGGCACAGGGATGTAGCGGGCCCCTAGGCACCGAGCGTGGAATGAGGCAAATTCCAGGCCCCAGCAGCCGCAGTCCAGAGGAGCGGGGTCACACCACACACCAGTCCCCCTCGATATGCCAGCTCCCAGAACAGGTAAGTCTCGGAAGGGGGGAGGGTCAGGAATCAAAATGTCACTCACCAGAGCGCCCCCCGGTCTCTCAATCCCCACGCGATAGGGCGGATATGTCCATGGGTCAGCTCCACTCCCAGGAGTACCAGGTCGTCGCTGGCAGTAGTGTCCAGGCCACCCCCGCAGGCAGCCTCTGTATCACCGGGCACCCAGAGGACGGGGTCGCCCGGCCGACAGGGACCCCTTGCCGTCACCACCGGCGTCACCCACAGCCTCCTCTCAGTCTGCAATGCGTCGCTGGGGGAAAGGCCCTTCAGAACGGCTACCTCAAAATGTCGCTCTCGCGGGAGGAATCAACAGGCAGCAGGGCTCTCCACAGGGGTCGCAGGGGGCATCAGGGTCCGGTGCGGGCAGGAGGGCGCCGGGTCCCGAAGGAGCCACCGGGGATCAGGACCGCGCCACTCCCAGGGTCCTCGACTAGGCCCCAGACCTCGGGCCCCACGTAGGTATAGTCCGGGGCAGCAACCAGGAGGCCCCAGGGCCCGCAACAGGGGTTGTAGGCAGCAGCAGGCTGCGGCGTGGGACCAAGGCGCCAGGCCCCGCAGGAGCCCCAGGGTCACAGGACTGCACCACCTCCGGCAACACCGGCCAGGCCACAGACCCCGGCCTCGCGTAGTCAGAGGCCCGGGGCACGATCAAGGCCCTCGGTCGGAGGCGGCCAGCAGGGTGTAGGGCTCGCGCCAGGAGCCGCAGATGACGACAGGCTCCGGTGCGGGACGAAGGCGCCCGCCCCCGCAGGAGCCACAGGGGCACAGGACCGCACCACCTCCGGCAACACCGGCCAGGCCACAGACCCCGGTCTCGCGTAGTCAGAGGCCCGGGGCACGATCAAGGCTCTCGGTCGGAGGCGGCCAGCAGGGTGTAGGGCTCGCGCCAGGAGCCGCAGACGACGACAGGCTCCGGTGCGGGACGAAGGCGCCTGCTCCCGCAGGAGCCACAGGCGGTCGGGCCACTTCACCTCCGGCGCGGGCAACTCGGCTGCAGACCCCGGCCTCGTGGAGCCAGAGGCCCGGGGCTCACCTCCAACAAGCTGCGGGTCGGCCGACCGGTCCGGCGCTCCACAACGCCGCTCGCAAGGGGGTCTCTAGCAGGAGGGGGACCTCCGACCACCGTCACGATCAGTTACAGGCACTCACAGGATAATTTAGTCCGGATTTGTGGGTTCCGAGGCCGGGAGCTAACGGAGCTCACGTCCTGTCGGCCATGCTGCTTGGCCACGCCCCCTTCTACACATATACTTAATGGGAAGTTGCCCTCAGCAACGGCATCTCCCAGTGCTCCCAAGCTTGGAGAAAGTCTATTCCTGGGGTCGTTACCAGCATTATAGCAGGTGACCCACATGGGATTGGGCTTTATACTGGGCTTGCTCAGTACTAGTTATAAATGTGCATTTATTTTCATACTCGAACTGTTTGTGCTTATTGTTATTTTCAGGATATAGAAAAGGGTTCACCCACACGAAGTCACTGGGACCTGGGTAGCATAAGTACTGAGGAAAGGGGTCCCAGTAATGAGCAACAAATTCAAACAATTAAATAACAATAGAAAAACTCAGTTGACCTGCCTTGTTGTTTATTCACAATGTAGGTATATGCTAATCATCATCAATTTAAATATACAATCACAAATTATTCATAGTGCCCCTGGAAGGGAGGGAAGTGGTATAGTGCAAGGTGGTGTGGGTATAGGATAGTGACAATATAAAAACCGGCCTATCGGCCTCACTGTACTATGTATCAAAGTCACAACTTAGACAAAAAGAAAGACCATTGGTTCAATAAATCATTAGATAAATGAATAATTTGTGATTGGATATTTAAATTGATGATGATTAGCATATACCTACATTGTGAATAAACAACAATGCAGGTCAACTGAGTTTTTCTATTGTTATTTAATTGTTTGAATTTGTTGAATTTGGCTTTTCCTAGAGGTGGCAGCTTGTTCTTCTAAGCATCGTTTCCATGATAGTTACCCCGATCTCATTTCTCTCCCTACAGTTATGAGGTCCTGATGAGAACCCCCGGATCCATTAGGGGTTCGAAACGCGTAGACCGCTTATGCACACCATAAGGACGCTATTCACCAGATAGTTTTCTCTGAATAGACTAAATACGTCAAACTCATCAAATAGATCCCTTTGGTGTTTTCTAAAATTGGTTTTTGTGATATTTTGAAATTGTAAATATTACTGCACGTATGTATGGTTTGTGAGAGAGAGTGAGATTGGAATGTGATTGTTGATCAACTATGGTTGTTTGTTAATGTTTTTCACTTCTGTGCACTTGTTTTTGTCAATGTAATTTTTATGAAATTTGTATTTTGTAATGTATGTCTTTTGATAAATTGATGTCATATGTTTGGTGAATATCAACCAACAAATACGTTCAAAAAATTGGTCTAAAAATAAAATATGACTTATTCCTGACAAATTAGTCCATACTCGCACTTAGTTTGGCTCGTTGTGTTAGAGTGAGTCCTCTTTTTAAGGTAGGAGTTGCAGTATTGGCTTCTCGTGTTGTTGCTTATCTATTAGGAGGCTTGGCCTTACTGTGGGAAGCCCACACCCAGTGTTGTTTTCTCGCTGAAAGTATGCTATCAGCAGGGGAAAGCCCAGCCGGCTTCGGGGTAATCGCTATGGACAATGCCTGCCGCGGCAGTTTATTGTTCCATAAGAACCTATTGAGGAGCCCTTGCAGCTTCCGTAGGGTGCCCTATTGAGGATTCAAAGGTAGCATTTGAAAGAGGTACAATATGCGGGGGAGTACAGTCATTTTCAGAGCCGCCAGCCTCCCATACCAGGCCAACTTAAGACGGGACCAATCCAGCACTTTATAGTTCAGGGACACTGTTTAGCAATAGAAGGGGCCAATCGGACACCCAAGTATGGAATATCAGAGTGTGCCCACTTGAAAGCAAAGTCCTGCCTCAGATCCAGTACGTCTGCCTCAGGGATGGAAAGATTAAGAATTAGCGATTTGGAAAAGTTGACTTTGAAGCCCGCCACCTTCTGGAACTCCAAGAGTTCCTTCGAGAGGCACCGCAAGGAAGAGTGGGGGTGGGTTAGTGCGAGAATGACATAGATTGCGTACAGACTGATCGTCTGCGTATCAGCCCCAAATTTGATCCCAGTGATATCAACATTAGACCGAACGCGCTGAGCAAAGGGCTCCATATAGAGCGCAAAAAGCAACGGGGAGAGGGGGCACCCCTGTCGCGTTCCCCCTTAATGGGGAAAAGGGCAGATCTGCAGCCATTTACACGCACAGCCGCCTTAGGGGCTGCATGGAGGCACTGAACCTACCGCAGGAAATTATCCCCGAACGCCCTCAACACAGCAAACAAGTAGTCCCAATCTACGTGGTCGAAGGCTTTCTCCGCATCTATAGAAAGCAAGAAAGCCTGCGTCCGAGAGCGATGGACCAAGTCCATGAGGTGGAGCAACAGCTTAGTGTTGTCTCCCCCTTGCCGTGTTGGAATAAATCCCGCTTGATCTAGCTCGATGATTCCGTCCATCAAGGGGCTAATCCTCGCTGCAAGCACGCCCGCAAATAATTTGGCGTCAATGTTGAGCAGCGAGATGGGCCTATACGATCCACACTCTTTAGGGTCTTTCCCAGGTTTAAGAATGACCGTGATGGCCGCCTCTGCCATGGACAGAGCCTCCGCTCCCGTATCAAGAAAGGAATTAAAAAGGCGGGTCAAGAGAGGAGCCAGCTTCACACAGAAAGTTTTATAAAAGATAGCGGACAACCCATCTGGCCCAGGTGATTTAGCCACCTTCAGCTTTGCAATAGCCGAGATGACCTCTTCAATGCGGATCGCCGAGTCTAAAGCCTCCGCCGATTCCTGATGGAGGGGTGTAACTCTGCATGATTCGTGATAATCCACCACTCCTTTAGAGGACACTCCATCCTTCTTATATAGGGTCTGATGAAATTGGCAAAAAGTGTCTACAATGGCAGCATCAGTGGTGTGCGCTGTCGCTTGCGGGCCCCTAACGGTATGGATAGTGGTCAATTGAGTGCGCGCCCATAGCCTGTGCGCAAGCATCCGCCCCGCTTTGTCCCCACATAGATAGAACTTGTGTCACAGGCATAATAAGGCATGCAAAGCCCTATCTAGGTCAAGATGTTTCAACATGCGCCGCTTCGCCTCTAACTCCCTCCAGATCCTCGGTGCCCCAGTCCTTTTATGAATCGCCTCCAGGCCAGTAACCTCCTCCTCTAACTCAGCTTGTTTCTCTTTGCGCAGGCGGGAGTATGTCACTGCAATCGCTATAAATTCGCCCCGTACTACCAATTTCAGGGCCTCCCAGACCGTTGTGATAGCCGTATCCCCCACCTCATTTTCGGCAAGGTAATGAACGATGGTATCACGGATCTTCACAACCACCGAGTCTGAGTGGAGCAAGGAGTCACGAAGGCGCCAGCCAGCCGGCGGCGACCCAGCACCGCTGTAAGTAAGGACAACAGAAATAAGCGCATGATCTGATAAGGAACGCGGCACAGTATCTGCTGCTGACAAATGAGGCATGAGAGAGGACGTGGCCAGGAAGTGATCCAAGCACGCATAAGTCTTATGGGCTGCTGAGTAGTAGGTGTAGTCGTGCTCCTGGGGGTGCTGAACGCGCCATACATCGTGCAACCCTCCCTCTAAAAGCCACTGCTTCCCCCCCTGTGACATCGCCCCTGACTGGTGGGACCGCTGCTCCGACCTGTCAACCCCCACCTCCATTACAATGTTCAGATCACCACCCACCAGAATCAGTGCGTCCGGTGACGCCAGCACCTGCGAAAGCGCTGCCTGCAAGAAGGACTCCTGGTTAACATTTGGGCCATAAATGGATCCTATAGTAAACTGCGTCTCACCCCATTGCACACGAACAGGCAGAAATCTGCCTTTAATGTCCACCACTTGGGAGATAATTTTGCAATGTGCGCGCGCACTAAAAAGAATGGCCACCCCGTTCTTTTTATTTGGTCCCGAAGACCACAGCTGGAGCGGGAAGCGCTTGTCTGCCATGCGCCTGACATCTTTAGAGAGGAGATGGGTCTCCTGTAGCAGGCACACACTTCCCTCCGCATTTTCCAGTAGGGATAAAATAGCAGCGCGTTTCACTGGGCTATTGAGGCCCCTGACATTGAGGCTCACTACCTTCAGATCTCTACTCATCATGTCAATAAGAGGAACAGATCGCCTATGCACATTCCCATTCTAAAGCTCCTATGGTACCACATTGCCCCAACTGTCCCTTGGATCCTCGTCTAGTTCCCCCGAAAGCTGATGCGGAGCCCCCAAAACAACCCCAAACCCCCAAACCCTCATTCCCCACCCCACCCCCGCACATGTAAACCCAGAAAAACACAAGATTCAACATTCACAGTAGAAAAGAGCAAACGACAGTCCGTTAAACAGGCCCCAGTAGCAGGGGAACTTGGCGCCAACCTCCAACTCTCCCAATTCCTGATACAGGACTCATCTCCATCGAAGGACATAAGGGTGTCACCGACCTGCATCAAGTAAACAGTCTCCTCCGGCGCCAGCTGCTGGCCCAGTTAGTGCCAAGCCAAGCCTTTGGGCCTCAAGAGACCCCAGACGCATCAATTACCAGGGCCACAGAAGCAACCGCAGCCCCTCTCTCCAGCAGGCTAGTTGACAAGTCAGGCTTTGTGGCGGAAGCAGGCTTACCGACCCTTTGCCACTCCACGGAGCGTCTGCACTGTCTGCTGGGAGACTTATCTTCTCCAGGCGAGGGAGCGGCCCGCTCCAGCCCCAAAATGTCGAAGGCCGACTCCAGGGAGCGGACCTGAATCAGCTTGCCCGTAAACTTAAAAATGAGCCTGAACGGGTGCCCCCATGAATAGGGAATGCCCTGCTCCCTCAGGTGGTTAGTGATGGGCTTGAATTCCCTGCGCTGGACAAGCGTGGAGGCCGCCAGGTCTCCTTTCTTTGAGCTGAAAGTCATGCACGCACACCAATTTGTCAGGGGGAGGGGCCTTGGGCCCCCCGAGCCAGACCCACACGGTGGACACGGTCCAGTTGAATATCTGGCAGGTCCTCTTCATCCAGAATCTGACCAAAAAGGGCTCCCACATACTCGCGGAGATCAGTCCCCTCGCCTTTCCACGGAACTGCCCGAATCCGGATATTATTTTGTCGAGATCTGTTCTCTAAGTCCTCGGCATGCGCCTGAAGGTCCAAGTTCTGCTCCGTCAGGCGAATCACATCTTGCTGGAGTTGATGTATGTCCTCCGCCGTTCCCAGGTCATGCTCCTCCAGTGTCGCCACCCTCTCTCCCACAGAGTCCACATCGCGTCTCATCTCCCTTAGGTCAGAAGTAAGCTGGGAGCGGAGTTCTGAAGTATCCTCCTTAATGGCAGAGAACAATTCTAGCATGAAGGCCTTGGTTACCGGTGCTTCGCTATCACCAGGCCGCGGGGACTTATCAGCAGCCGGCGAGGTAGACTGCCCAGCCACTTTCTGGGGCACTTCCTTTGGGGGCTTGTCTTTCCAATTTCTGGCCGCCGCCATCATGCCCCTTGAGGGGACCCATGTCCCAGTACTAAGGGCTATGCAGGAAGCGTAGCCACCGGGCTGGACCCCAGCCAAGATTTCACTCCTTCGCTCCCAGACACAAGCCCGGCTCCACCGAGGTCTCCAAAGCGTGGGGGCGGAAGAGGGCCGGTCTACTCCACGTCCGAAAGAACGGACAACGTCTCAGCGACCCAGCAGCCTGCCTTAAACGTCGCGGTCCGCTGCGACCGGGAGAGGGCCAACACAGTCAAGGGCAGATCAATGCCAAACCACCTGCCCAGAGGTAAAAGCTAGTAGCGGACTTCCGGCCTTACAACTCCTGAGGTTGTAGCTCCCAGGACTCAACGCAGGGGCGAGAGGTAAACTCCCGCCGGGCCCGTTTACGGGGAGGCCCCAGCCGCACTGCCCAGCAGTCGACCACTCTAGAGGGCTAAGGCCTGCCCTTTGTGGTCTCCTGTGCTCACTGCCGAACCGCGAGGCAAGCTGTTAGGGGCTTCAGGGTGTTTTTTAAAAAAAAGTATACGCCCAGGCAGACTTCAAGTACAAGGATCTGGCTATTTAAAAAAACATGTTATAAACAACAAACAGAAAGTGGTGCAATAGACTAATATGATATCAAAAAATATTTTTTAATTCTGATATTTAAAAGAGATCAATAAATATAGCTCTATACATTGGATATACACAATAGAAAATATAGTACATCAATTGTATGTAACTTTTCCATAGTACATTATAAAAAACCAAAAACAAATTGATAATAAAAGGTTTCTTTAAAACATCTCCGAATTTTGCAGAGTTGGGCTGTGTGTGTCAACGCGTTTCGACAAAATCTTTTGTCTTCATCAGGACAAATGAATGTTCAGCCACTTTTTCTAAACAGAATAAAACATAATTTTTAGATGAATGTACAGCCACTTCTTTCTAAGCTGTATACAACTGTTTTTTCGGCTAACAAACAACAACAGTCTATTGCCTATTTCTTAACCATATAAATTCACTAATTCTTAAAAATAAAGTATCATTTCCTTAAAACAGATTTTCTTAGCCAGACTTGCATTTCTGTATGTAGGTCGATAGAGAGTAGCAAAAATTGGAAAGCGTACATTTTTAGAAATGACAATCATGTATAATGTATCGTACCGATTACATTTTTAAGTAAAACCAAACAAAGAGGCATTGTCAAAAATAAAGAGGATACACAGCTGGTAGAGGAATGGCGTAACATTGGAATGTTTGACATCAAGGAAAGGGTGGTATTTTTTACAAGTCTTAATCATAGTCGGCCATAATGCTTTTAATTTACTAAAAAAGATACCTGTTATTAAATTTGGGCAGAGCATTGTCGATACGTTCCTTCCCTTTCATCTTCATTGAGTCCAAAGATAAAGGCAACAAAACAATTTATATCTATTTAATGTATGAGTCCCTCACTACACTAGTTTATTTCAATTTCTATACTATACCAGTGTGTTCTGTTAACAAACAAAGTTTTACCAAAATTATAATCTTACATACGAACCAATTCTGATAAAAGCCATTCTCAGTCAATATTTGGAGACCATGCAGAATCGATGAAGGGAGTGAGGCACCTTCCTTTTACTATTCGAGGTAGGTATGTGATATCTGTTTTTGGATAGAGAGATAACGATCTTTTAATTTATTACAACACGTTACTTATCAGGGAGGTCTCTGATTTCTATTCTCAATTCATTTCATGTTATTCACTGGCTGAAGGTAGAAGTGAGAAGAAAGCAGTGAAGGCTGTATAAACAGGTAAAAACACGGTTGAATAACATGAAATGAATTGAGAATAGAAATCAGAGATTCTGCATGGTCTCCAAATATTAACTGAGAATGGCTTTTATCAGAATTGGTTCGTAGGTAAGATTATAATTTTGGTAAAACTTTGTTTTTTAACAGAACACACTGGTATAGTATAGAAATTGAAATAAACTAGTGTAGTGAGGGACTCATACATTAAATAGATATAAATTGTTTTGTTGCCTTTATCTTTGGACTCAATGAAGATGAAAGGGAAGGAACGTATCGACAATGCTCTGCCCAAATTTAATAACAGGTATCTTTTTTAGTAAATTAAAAGCATTATGGCCGACTATGATTAAGACTTGTAAAAAATACCACCCTTTCCTTGATGTCAAACATTCCAATGTTACGCCATTCCTCTACCAGCTGTGTATCCTCTTTATTTTTGACAATGCCTCTTTGTTTGGTTTTACTTAAAAATGTAATCGGTACGATACATTATACATGATTGTCATTTCTAAAAATGTACGCTTTTCAATTTTTGCTACTCTCTATCGACCTACATACAGAAATGCAAGTCTGGCTAAGAAAATCTGTTTTAAGGAAATGATACTTTATTTTTAAGAATTAGTGAATTTATATGGTTAAGAAATAGGCAATAGACTGTTGTTGTTTGTTAGCCGAAAAAACAGTTGTATACAGCTTAGAAAGAAGTGGCTGTACATTCATCTAAAAAGTATGTTTTATTCTGTTTAGAAAAAGTGGCTGAACATTCATTTGTCCTGATGAAGACAAAAGATTTTGTCGAAACGCGTTGACACACACAGCCCAACTCTGCAAAATTCGGAGATGTTTTAAAGAAACCTTTTATTATCAATTTGTTTTTGGTTTTTTATAATGTACTATGGAAAAGTTACATACAATTGATGTACTATATTTTCTATTGTGTATATCCAATGTATAGAGCTATATTTATTGATCTCTTTTAAATATCAGAATTAAAAAATATTTTTTGATATCATATTAGTCTATTGCACCACTTTCTGTTTGTTGTTTATAACATGTTTTTATAAATAGCCAGCTCCTTGTACTTGAAGTCTGCCTGGGCGTATACTTTTTCAAAAAATTGTTTTCCCTGACCCAGGAGTCGATCCTTACCAGGGGGTCCTTGATACCTACACAAGAGGCTTCAGGGTGCCCACTGACCCACACAGCAGAGATGCCGCTCCCTCAGCTGCTACTCTGCAAGACTTCCCCGCCGGTACGCAGGCCGAGTGGCGAATGTCCAGATCTCTGTTCCCAGGCCAGGCCTCACTTAGCCGTCCGTGGATTTGCGTGCCCACGGGGAAGGGAACATCGATGCGCCACCGCTGGCCAGGCCCGCCGTCAACCCCCAGGAATCTGGCCCCTCCAGTCCACAGGGCCCCTGGACTAGGAGCCTCTGGACACACCAGCTGCTGGCCGCTCCCGAACCCGACACCGGGGCCTCAGCGCACCGCGCCCTTGCGCTGATCCCACACCGTCCACCGTCCTGCGGACCGGGCCGCAAGCCTCCCTGGGGCCGCCCCCGCACTCCTCACCTCGCTCGGGGTATAGGCTTCCTCAGGCACTGTCCAAGCCCGCACAGCGCGGGAGCACTCGCCCGTCCCGCGGGGGTCTCAAACGCTGCTGCCGCCGCCCCAGACTTCCAGGCCGCCCGTTCTCCTCCCGGCCAAATCGCTGCTTCATACTCCTGACGGCGCCGCTCCTGAGTCTGCCGCCCGTCTCATCCGCGGCCACAGCCTCAGCGCCGCTCCTCAGACCACCGCAGCGCCGATCCGGTAAGGGCAGGCCGCCGCACTCTCCTCCCGCCACGAGGGTCTTCCCCAGCCCAGAGCCGGTCAGGGCCTCACCAGTCCGAGCTGCTTGGCGACCGCACCACTCCAAAAAATAGTCACCCCAGTAATGTCAGGGCAGCTGGGGGACACCGTTGCGTGCCTGTGCTAGTGGAGATGGGCACTATCAGGGGTGATTTCCAAAGCTTAATGTCGGGCGGCGCCGGAGGGACTGAAAAGCACGTCCTATTCCGCCGCCATCTTGGCCACCCCCCCCATCTCAAATATATTTTATATATGTTAATGCCAAGGTGTATTGAAGAATAACTTTGTGTAGAATGGGGGGGTGGAGGATTTAATCGGTGTGTGACTTACTGTATAAGTTAGTGAATAAATGTATCTTACTGAATGCCTGGGTTAGTGACTAAACTGTGTGAATGTCTCTATCAGTCTCTCAGTTGTTGTGTAAGCTGCTGCATGGGTTGATGATTAGGTACATGACTGTCTATATGGGTTACTTATTGGTTGCATGAGTATCTGTATGGGTGCCTCAGTGTTTGTGTGGGTGGTGTGTGACTTTCTGCCTACATGTGTGAGTGGATAATTTACTGGGTGTATGGGTTCACTAGTGCATGTGGAAATAGCTGTATAGGTGAGAGAGTGTGCGTATCAGTGTGTTAGTGAGTGAATGTATGTCTCACTGGTATATGTGTGAGTAACTACATATGTGAATGGCAGTATATGTGATTGTTGGAGTATATAAATGACTATATTTGTGAGTGAGTAATTGTGAGAGTGGCAGTATAAATGAGTGTGTGCTTGTGTCAGTGATTGTATAAGAGAGTAAGTATATGTTAGTATCTGTATGAATAGGTTAGATAGTGAATGGATAACTGTATAGGTGAGTAAATGTTATGTTATGTTATGTTAATGCGTCTTATATAGCGCACAGCTGCCCCAGCAAAGGGGCGTCCCGGCGCTTCCAGCTACGAAGTATAACACGCACAATAACCTAAAACCATTTCAGCTGCCATAATACCATAAATTAGACTGAAGGAAAAAGGAAGGTCTTAACAGATTTCCTAAAGGCGAGTAGACAATCTGTGCCGCGGATCAGTTCCGGCAAAGAATTCCACAGCCTAGCTGCCAGGTAGTGGAAGGATCAGCCTCCTGCACGGCTGCGCTTAAACCGAGGGACAACAACCAACTGCTACCCCGCCGAACGCAGCCTGCGGGAGGGAACATACGGAGCAAGCAAATTACTCAACAAGTTGGGACTAGCAAGTTTCACTATCTTAAAAGATAGGCACAGTGCCTTGAATTGAATACGCTTCTCCATAGGAAACCAATGCAGCCTCCGGATGGTGTCAGCAGCAGAACAGAATCGCGGGAGACATACCAGGGTTCTGGCAGCGGATTTTGGACACGTTGCATCCGACGTATTTCGGCCTTATTTGCCCCAAGTAAAAGAGAGCTGGCATAGTCAAGGCGTGATAGAATGGTCACCTGTACAACCAGCTAACATGTAGTGGGGTCGAAAAACTTCAAAATGGGATTAAGACTCCGCAGAAGGCCGAAGCATGTGCCAGCCACTTTCCTGGTGTGGTCCTGAAAGCTAAGAGATGAGTCCATCCACACCCCAAGATTTTTGGGGTGTGGATGGCAGTGTTATTGATTCTTTACATGTCTAGCTAGGTGTGTCAATAACTCTATGGATGAGTGACGGTGTATGAGTGTTTGTATAGGTGTATGAGTACATATAATAGTGCTGTATTGATGAGTGACTGCGTGTATGAGTAACTGTATGGATGAATGAACGAATGTGTGTATATAGCTAGGAATTAGTCAGTGGGTATATAGTAACTGCTATTGATTTATCTATGGTTTCGAAAATGGTAGTCTGTATTTTAGAGTGGGTATATCAAAGGTTATATTAGGGTGTGAGGTGGTGCATCAGATTATCACGTGGATGATGTTGTGATGTCATCAGTGATGTCATGAGTGATGTCACTGACCATGTCATGAGTGATGTAATGTGACGTCATCAGCAGTGCATTGTGGGGGCACAAGTTATAGTTCGCTCTACCAACTATAACGTTCGAATTTCTCAGGTTTTGTACGAGTGAAATGTCCAACTAACTATAACGTCCCTGAAACCTATGATTTTTTCAGTGAATTTCTAAGTTTTTTTAAATGCTAATTTCGAATTATAATGTTCATTAAACCTATAGTTTTTTCAGTGATTTTAAATTATCATTCCATTCTCAACCTGGTGAAAACAGCCGATATTGGCAGTTTTCCAGCAATAGCTTCCGCAAAACAAAATCGGCATAAATGAGAGCAACAACTAACGCTAATAATATGCAGAGTAGGCGTTCCTGTGCAAAAAACACGAAAACACCACTTCCCGATATTTTTAACTAGCAGCCAAATCTGCGGTGCGATCCAAAAACAGGCGATAAGCTACGTTAGCAGTAGGAATGTGTTGGACCTGGCCTCGTGGCATGGTCTCCCCCGATCCTCAGCACCCTGTGCGCACAGCCCTGCACCCCGAGAACCACTGGTCGGCCTGTCCCCGGTCCGCCAGAACCTTACACCACACTACCCGCATACCCTGACCCAGTGCTGGGTGACCCGCTCCTGCACCCCTACACGTGGCCACCGAACACCATTATTGCCACACAGGCCACCAGCCGCCATTTTCCCTTTCCGCCGTCTCTGGCTCGGCAACCCTTGGCCGACCCCGGCCCCGGAGAAACGTAGACGGCAGAGGCGCCTGACCCGGCTGGGGGGTAGAGGACCCTCCAAGTACCCCGGACCAAAGACTTCAATGGCTCCTCCGGCCTCCTCCCGAGAGACTGGTTTCGCTCACACCTCTAGCCTGCCCCTGGGGGCTGGTTTCGATCACACCATTGGCCTCCCCGAGAGCTGGCTCCAGACCTTGATGGGCGTCTGGGAATCCCCGGACACATCTCCTAAAAGCATCAAAGAGCCAGCCGACGGAACACTCGGCTGACCCGCCCCCGGACCATAGGATCCCCTCCTGCGAGGGTCCGGACATCAAAGGGCCACTGGACTATATGAAGGGCCACCTCAGAACTAGCGGGCAGTTGTATCCTGGACAAGAAAGCCCTGCTGATCTGATCGCGGCTGACCTTGAGGAGAGACCGAACTCTATACCCTACGAGCCCTTCTGACGCTGTTGCGGCTCCCCACGAACTAACAGCACCTCTGTGCCCTCCGGATCGGTACACAGACATAATATCGACTCCAAAATATCGTTTGGACATAATATAGACTCCAAAATATCGTTTGGAGAAAATATCGACTGGACAGAATATCGACAGCCAAAATATCGTTTTTAAGGTAAGTGAAGTAATATCGTTTTTAAGGTAAGTGAAGTAATATCGTTTTTATTTTTAGGGTTCAGGGTCAGTTTTGGGTTTTTGGGTAAAGGGGTATTTTTAGGGTTCAGGGTCAGTTTTGGGTTTTTGGGTAAAGGGGTATTTTTAGGGTTCAGGGTCAGTTTGGGGTTTTTGGGTAAAGGGGTATTTTTAGGGTTCAGGGTCAGTTTTCAGTTTTTGGGTAAAGGGGTATTTTTAGGGTTCAGGGTCAGTTTTCAGTTTTTGGGTAAAGGGGTATTTTTAGGGTTCAGGGTCAGTTTTCAGTTTTTGGGTAAAGGGGTATTTTTAGGGTTTAGGGTCAGTTTTCAGTTTTTGGGTATTATTTTATTATATTTTATTACTATATATATATATGTTTAATAAATATGAAATAAAAAAATATTTATTTAACTTTCATTAATTATTTAATTATTATAAGTTAATTTAAGTAATTTTAAGTATATTTTAGTAATTAATTATTAATATTAATTTAATTTAACACTGTTTTTAGTAAATACGATATTTTTTACAACTATATTTTTGTAAACGATATTTTGTACTCGATATTTTTGTACTTACCTGTTTGTACATACAAACTCGATATTTTTGCTGTAGATATTTTTTCCTCGATATTTTGGGTAGTCGATATTTTGGTAGTCGATATTCTTTCAGTGATCCCTCCGGATCAAGCCCTGCTGACCTCGTCGCGGCTTGAGGAGTACTCTGGTCCGGCTGGACCATAGACGCTACCAACACGCCCTGACTCGAACCGAAGTGAGTAGAACCATCAGTACCACCTCCAACTTCCGTATCCCCGGCTCGAGGATTGAGAGCTGTGCGTAGGGTACGTGACGTACTGGCCCACTACAGAGACTGACCCGCTTCCCTATTCCTTCCAACCGAGACTTTGCCAGCCATCAAGCTTTGTAAATATTGATTCCTTTTAACTGTGATAAAGAACGTGCTTACTCAAGATTCACGGTGTGGTGTCCGTTAATCAGTGTGGTGGGAATTCAGTGTGTACGATCATAGAGTCCTCCCCCGGCGGGGACCGCACGATAAGACTCGGCAGTATTTGTGGGAGAGAGGATTCCGGGGTGGTCGGGAGAGTACATCCTGTCCCCTGGGGTCGTCCCTTCCCACAGAATGTAACATCTGCCTTTTACTAGTGTAAAGTAGGACGACTACCTACAGTGTGAAAAGGAGCCCAGCCCAGAATCACATCTGAAGGCCAACACATTTCATAGAGCTACTGATCATGCACTTCCGATCCCCAAGAAGGCCACAAAACGCACTGCCACCACCCTCAGGACCCCCCCCCCGGACCCCCCTCTCTCCCTACTACCACAGAGGCAGCGCAGAACAGGACAGCGGACCTTCGAAAAACGGCATGGCCCCTCAGCCACACAATAGCTGAATGTTGCGAGATGTGGCAACCAAACATGTGTGAAGGACGCAAGTCACCCACCAATAATAATGCAAACAATACCAAGTGTAGCGGTGATGTGCTGGACAGACCTCACTATGCAGAGCACAAACCTCTCCATGTGTACATATACTGCAGGTGCTTGTAGTGTTGTGGACAGTGGACGCAACCATGTTACCTCAGGCAGTGGGGAAGATCTCGTTCATGTACCTATGTCGTCGTCACCTATAAGTGGAAGGGCTGTGGGCTGGTCCAACCTACGGCACTCCAGCGTAGCAGTGTAAATAAATAGGCCGGGGCTCTGGGCGTAGTTCACTTGTGTGAAGGCCAACGCGACTGCCAGAGCGGTGGCCCTAACCCTGCCATGTGGCTGCCGCCATGACCGCGGGCCTCCTCGACACAGGCCCCCTGCGAACACAGCTGCACAGCACCACAGACTTATGTCTGTACAGACTACTGCCTTCAATCTAGACTGCGGACAGCAGGGCTCAGTAACAGAAGCTTGATATGTATTTGTGGCCAGACGTTCTGCACTATACCTTGTTATTATATTCATAAAACAAAAAAAAGTGTGTTCAGAGGTCTTTGCCCTGTGACATGCCTAATTTAATGGTGAGGGAAAAAGTTCTGCTAATCTAACTCAAGTATGAATTCACACTGTTGCCAACATTTCTAGATACCGAATCCCCTGCCCTGGCGTTGTAATCTACATGGCAACATAATACATTTCTTGATGTCAGAGCTGCAGCTCTGGTGCCAAAGTCTTAAAGTTCACATCAAAGTTCTGTGATAAGCGAAAGACTGTAATTCTCACCAGGAAGTGAGAATGTACAGCTACCTATATACAATAACACTATATAAATTATTTTGGCACTGTTCGTTTCTACTCCAAGAATATTCTTGTTTCTGCGAATTCACAAAGGCAAACAAATACATTTCCCACCCTCAACATTAACAACACAGTAAGTTGTGTTTTATGCTCACAAATACCCCTACCAGCCCTCCCCCTTTAAGCAGACGAAAGATCCCTAAAATTGACAATTTATGTCCCGTTGCTGTACAGTTGGACAATCAGTGGTGTGAATGTAGATAACGGAAAGCTGTTGGGCGAGTGTTGGCTTTGTGTGCAGGGTGGATTGCATACTGTTTGTAAAGAGTGATGTTCTTTTGTGGACTCGATGAGGTCCAGCTATGCGTTGCCTTGGAGTTGTGTTGCATGCCCGTGTTATAATTGATTGGTACTGTGTGAGCTCATTCATACCAAACTATATAGAAGCCCAAATATTTTTTTAAAATATTTTTTATTAATTTTCAAAAACAAAAAAAATAACAGAGGATCATTTCCACTTATAATTATGAATCATTAATTGAATTCTAGCAATAGAAAATGCCTTCTACCCTCTCTAACTGCGTCCCCCCACCCATATCCCCCCCACCCACCGGTGTGCCTCAGTGTCATGATCTACTAATCAAAACGGGACATCAGAATCTATTGCAATAATGAACGTGAATTTCGGTGTTACAGTACAGGTCATAAAATAGCTACTCAGAGTTCACCACTTAGTCCATCAATCATACCTCAGCTCCTTCCCCCTGTGCTAATGTGTCATTTGGGTCTTGTACCTCCTCTAATTTCGAATCATCCCCTGACTCCGACTCTGGGGTCCTCAATATCACCACTA
This sequence comes from Lissotriton helveticus, assembly GCF_964261635.1. NCBI lineage: Eukaryota > Metazoa > Chordata > Amphibia > Caudata > Salamandridae > Lissotriton > Lissotriton helveticus. The sequence goes on along the minus strand of NC_136070.1, from coordinate 442,585,095 downwards.
AGGCCTCCCACGCCCTCGCCGCCTCCAGCGCCTTTTCAATATTCATTCTCAAGGCCTGCTGCAACCTAAACATGCTTTCGCTCTGCGCCCATTTAAGCATCTCCGCCCGCCATCTTCCCATCCCTGGCACCCTTGCCGATTTCCAGTGCATTGTGATTTCTCTTTTAGCTAATACGAGGCCCAGATGTATACATTTACTTGTCACTTTCGTTCTGGAGGTATGTGAGAACCAGTGCAATAAACAGACTCCCATATCTAGAACTAGTGTCCGGTCCGTTATTTGGCATAATAGCTCCAGTACTCCTTCTAATATGCCCCTGAAACGAAAACACCCCCACAACATGTGTTGAAAGTCGTCTCCGTCCAAACTACACCTCGGACACTGAGCCACTACCGCATTGAAGTATTGATTGAGCTTGGCCGGCGTCAAATACGCCCTGTACAGGATGTAGAACTGCACCAGTTGGAATCTAGCATTCCTCGTACATTTCCAGGCTCTCCTAACTAGGTGGTACCAGGTAGTTTCCGGAATTTCCCTGCCCAGGTCTCGCTCCCACTTCTCTTGCAACGTACGCAGTGGTTCCTGAGACTCAGTTAACATGCGCCTGTAAAGGCACGTAATGGCCTTAACAGTTCCCGCCTCCATCACCACATATTGGCATACCATGGATTGCAGAAACAAGCGCCGAGTACAGCAAATAGTCCCCCCGTGGAAGATCATATGTCTGCTGAAGGGTTTGAAACAGCAACAGAGTTCCATTTTCGTACAAGTCTCCCAGCACCTGTAATCCCAGTTCTTCCCAGGTGGCCAGCGCCGCCCAATCCCCGCCATGTGGCAAGGCCATACACATTCCCAGCGGTATCTCCGGTGTCAGGATACTGGTACTCCTCAGGATCTGGATGATGCTAATTAGGGTCCACCTCCTGACATCCCCAAACTCCAATTAAATATAACAGAGTATCAAGGGCGATCAAGTGAGGGATAGGAAAGGGTGGGAACAGCAGGGAGGAGAACCTGGAACAAGAAAACAACATACATCAGAACATGCTTATGAAACTCTCTACTCTCATGTAGTTTCGCTAGAAAGAGTACGCATACCTTATACACACTTGAACCAGCATACTCCTGAAAAAAACTTCAGTCATAACAGAGCGCTCTTGTGGATAATTCCTTGTAAACAGAATAACATTCGTTAATCAAAATCACCTCTGAAATCTACCTATTTACTAACACTCCATATGTTCCCAATACCATTGCCCTTGTATGTAAGGCTCACCGGTTCTCTGGGAGAAATTATATTAATTCAAAGTCTCGGACTAATGAAAGGGATAAGATAGAAATAAGGAAATCAGCCGTTCCCTGAATGAACTAGAAGTCTCGACCCAATCTTAAGAATTTGTTGTCATTCATTAATATTGCAGCCGGTTTAGTTTCAGATGCTGAGATACTTGGACCCAACAAAGTGTAAGGCTTCCACTGCGTATATACCGCAGTCTCTGGTACACTGTCTAAACAGAATATAAGAAAAAGAACTTAAGGAGGTCTCTGCGGTTACGTCACCGCCGCCTGGAAATTCGTTATAGCAAGTGAGTCAATAATCAGTACTTCAACAAGAAAGGCATCCACGGTATTCCACCACCGCTGCCTAAGGAAACCACCCAGAGTACTGAGAGGAATTCAAAAGGGCAGAAGAGAAGGCGTCCGCGGTGTTTGTAACCCACTGCCTACAGAGAACACACTTGCACAGGAAAGATATCCAAGGGCAAGATTAAAGGCGTCCGTGGTATTAGAAAGCCGCCGCCTATAGGGATCCTTGAACGCTCGGAAAGAAAAAAGGCAGTACGGGCTGGACTGTTCCCAAGAGGCACAGGGTCAGACTGATTTGCATATAGCCATGTCTGAACTGGGGTGGCCGAGTGAGCTAAAGAATGGTGATGGATTAAACCCAGATCAGTTGACTGGGGGTGAGTGTTTGATTTGCTCTAACTCTCCGTCCATCATCCCCTTTTGTATCGCTTTGTTCGCCCCAAGTGTGGCAGGGTATGCTCAGACGTGAGTCCCTTGCTCACTTGGCCACTGGATTCAAGATAGCCTGGCTGATGAGGATTATGAATCCGAAACCGGTCCCAGGATGCTTGTTTCCGGTCCAGGGAAGACATGGCTTGGCAGTACGGGCTGGACTGTTCCCATGAGGCACAGGGTCAGACTGATTTGCATATAGCCATGTCTGAACTGGGGTGGCCGAGTGAGCTAAAGAATGTTGATGGATTAAACCCAGATCAGTTGACTGGGGGTGAGTGTTTGATTTGCTCAAACGCTCCGTCCATCATCCCCTTTTGTATCGCTTCATCCTTGAACTCTCACCACACTCAGCAAGCCATTGGAAACAAACACGAAAAATCGTAAGCAGCCTCCCGCTGCTCACTGGAAAATACGCCGTCTCGAAAACAAGCAGAATTACGCACAAGCGTCATAACCCTGCATGTCTTCTTGTAGACGCGCTCACGTCACCCCAAGGCCTTCTGGGGATTGTAGTCTAATTCGCTAGGCAGGCGCTGTCGTCCATGATTTCTGACATCCGGGGCATATGGACTACTAAACCCAGCCCTCCGCTGGCTCAGATTCCAGCACAACCGCAGCGTCTTATCCTCAGCAGAGCGGCTCAAGCCGCATCTTTTGTGGGAGCAGTATGAAAGATAAAATATATTGTGGGATCCATCTTCCCTCAGGGCCATCTGGGCCTCGGATCTCTCGAGCCACAGCCTGAGTGAGCCAAATTCAACTGTGCTGCCAGATAATACCATTCAAAATCTGGCACTGCCATACCACCGTCAGCTCTCGGACGTACCATTGTAGTCATAGCAACGCGCCGTCTTCCGGTTCCCCAGATAAATCCCACCACCATAGAGCAGAGCTGCCGAAAAACGGAGCCTGGTACCCAGATCGGTAATGTCCGAAAATAATACAATGATCGCGGGAGTGTCACCATCTTCAGGAGTGCCTCCCGACCCGCCACTTATAAGGGCAATGTACTCCAAAACCCAAAACTACCTCTGTCCACGCACGGCCCGACCCAAAAGCCCTAACTATGTCGTCAAAGTTTTGTCTCTGTGATCTGTTGGACGCTGTGTGCGGTTTCCTAGTAGAAAGACGTGTGCACAGCATGTGCACAGAAAATGCATTCAAATATAGATCACATGTGGCCTACACACTGCAGCTTCAGGTAAAGGTACCAGAGACAGTGCAGTCTGTAGATCAATGAAAGCAACACATGTCCACAACAGAGGTTACACTTATTTTTCGTCGAGAAAAAAAGTAAATAAGCGCGCGCCTCGCGCGGCAGCAGGAGAGGGGGCCTGCGCGATTCCCTTGCAGGAGCATGCGACCATATGGCGCCACCATATGGCGCTGCGTGCTCCTGCAAGGAAATCGCCAGACGTGCACGCGTTGCCATTGCAAGCAATGCAACTCGTGCACGTTTTGACTCCCAAAGCTGTGCCGATGGCATTAGGTCTCTCTCCTATGTAGTGCATGCACACTGCGTAGGTGAGACCTAAAAAAGCATTCCTTGATGTCTGTGCTGACTACTGCCTTCCATCTACATTGTGGACTGCAGGGCTCACAATTCAGATCGAGGTGCGATTGCAGATGACACAGTCCAGTAGGCAACAGACATTGCTACCAGTGCGGCCCTCCCAGACCGAGCATCATCGCTGGCTGCGCACACGCTGAATGCTTCTGATGCCCCTATCTCAGTGCAGCACAATTCATGGACCCTTTATGATACAATGTTTTGTGTATAATTTCACATCTGCTGCCCCTACCTCAGTGTACCACAAGTCATGTATTAAGCAGCTAGTTTTATTCAAGTAAGATGTTAACAAGTAGAGACCCACCAGAAGCAGCCTTCCTGCTGCTCAGTCCATCCTCCAACTGACACTCTCACTCATACAACATTCCACTGCCACCTCTCACACCAACATTCCACATCACAGGCATACTGGCTGAACAGCAGGTATAACACATCTCCTTTCTTTATACAAATGACAAGGGAGGCCTAGAAAGAATAACATCAAATATAGTGCATGCAAAGGATGACATTAAAACTATTACATGCAACATGATGACATCAGAAGAAATGCATGCAAATAATCCTTGTAGCAAAGTGTTGATGCAAGAGCATGAAGATAATAGATGGAGATATGTCATGCATGTGTACAACAATTGATAAAATAATACATGCAAAGAAAAACATAAAAGGAATATACACACATCATCTCCTTTTCTAACCAAATCAAGAAAACGCACACACTACCACACCACAAAACACAAACCCAACCCAGATACGAAAAACAAGCTGGCTGGCCAGGCCAACAAGAAAGTGGTACGAAGGGCACAGACTGCGAGGCACGGTAGGGAACCAAGCGAGAAAAAAGAACATTTGGAAAATCAGATGAATATCAAATGGGTGGGGAGAGCTTTCTTGGAGCTCTCTACTCAAAAGTTCGGAGAGATAGATACCTGGATCCTACAGCTCACACAGTGGAGATATGGCGACAAGCTAATCGCACTCTGGGATGGTCGGGCCGATTGACTAAAGCCACTCCGCTACGGTCCACCCAATCGCTGGGTTTATTATGTCACCAACCGGGATTTGATAAATGGGATACCATAGGCATCTCGTCTATAGGTCACCTAGTGAAAAAAAGGGAAAATATTTAACATTCATAGAACTAAAGAACCAATGTGAGCTAGCTCAGGGGAAAGTTTTATGTTATTTACAGATCCGTCAAGCCCTTAATGAGCTATTTCAGACTTCGCTAGTCTTCCGGAGTCCTCCCCTCTAGATGACCGATTTCTGTCGAAACCTATGTTGGAGAAAGCTGTCTCGTTGACATATTGGAAATTATGCAATAACCTACCAGATCTGTTTCCCACTCTCCGAGACAGGTGGCAAGCTGATGTCGGACAAATTGAAGATGGTGACTGCCAAACAGCATTAATGCCCCCGAGAGAGGCAGCCATTCCTCAAAGGCTCCGTCTGATCCAATTAAAAGTCCTGCTCAGAGCATACCTCACTGGGGTCACGCAAACAAAAATTGGGTACAATTAGACTCTGTGTGTCTTCGCCGTTGCAGCCAGGAGGCAACCTTTTACCATATTATTTGGGAGTGTCCCGGCATACAAAATCTATGGAACAGAGCTACAAGGCACATGCAAAGGGCACTAGATAAAGAAATCAGCCTTACGCCACGCTAAGAGCATCTTAATATTTGGAAGGCAACGGACATGACGGAGGTGGAACAACAACTGACCACACTGGGATACACAATAGTCATGCAGACCTTGCAATGAAGTGGGGAGTGGGGGGTGGGGGGGGGGTGCCCTCAACAAAAACCTGGGCGTAGGAATTCGTTAAGTGTATGATAGCGGAGAAAGATGTGTTCAAATCCCGGGGCTGTCCTAAGAAGTGGGATAGGAAGTGGGGTAAATGGAACGTGTATCGAGGAGAGCTGTGTACTTCGCCCAATAAAGATATGGAAATTAGTCAGAATAGCAGATATGAGATGGAAGTCGAGTCATTACTGATTCCTATGACCATGTGAATGTTATAAATGTGGTGCACTATATGTAATTATTTGATATGTGATGTACAAGTTTATTTTTGTTTCAAATCAATAAAACATCTTTAAAAAAAAAGTAAATGTGGAAAATCATTCAACACCAAACACATGGCATAAACGCTGCCCTCCACCCTTACCCATAGTAAGGGTGGTACGTGTGAAACACGACTCCACATCAAACATACAACATGAAAAATTGCACTGCACCCAAAGTTAGGGTGGTAAGTGTGGAAAGACTTGTAAAAGTGGGCATCCTCACATTCCATTACATCACCATGCACACCAACATTCCACAGCGCATTCACACTGGCTGAGCAGCAGGTATAACACTCTCCTCGGATTGGCACCCACCAACCTCGATAATAAAGAGAGCAAGAGGCATATGTGAAAGCCACCTGCTCTGAACTTCAGACCACCTGTAACTCGGTGGACGTGGAAAAAACACTAATATGCCTGCACAGGCTGCCACATTTTGTCCTGCTCAGCTGGGAAGTGAGTGACATTTTTTTTGCTCTGCTTGTTTTTTAAAGGCAACATTGTTGAACGTTTCACACTTGCATGCTGCAGGCAGAGACGTGCATGCCTAGGAGCAGTGTTTGAGCGCATGTGGGCACTTTACAGGGAACACTGATAAGGCCCCCCAAAATATCTGGCTACCACAGGCACTAGTATGGGTACCAGTGGGGAGCCAGCAGGTGCCACAGGGGGCTTTGGGGCTCTGCCCACAGCCCCCCAACATTAAAGAAAGTTGAGGGTGCCTCAGTTGGGTATCAACACACCCAGATAAAAAAGTAACAAAAACAATAATAAACCAGGTGCAGGAGCCATTCATTTATCACTGCTCACCAAACAGAACTCCCCATATTGCCCTGCAAGGACTTTCTCTTTCGATTTTTTGGAGCCTGGTAAGGCTCTTAGAAGGGACATTAGCACCATCAAGCCTTTTTTATTCTTTATTTTGTGGGAGGCTGCAGGGAGTGCAGTATCCCCCAGCAGCATTTAAAAAAACACAGTAAGTGTCCTGGTTCATTAAATACATGACCTCAGGGGAGCTTACTATATGTTTTTTTTAAAGAACTTCGAGCTATTGCTCTATGCTCTTCAGCTGGAGTGCAAAGACCCCTTGTTGTACAGTCTTTAGCTACACTTTGTTGCCTGAAAACCGATGACAGAAAGACTAAAAACCATGATTTTTTTTGTAGGGCTTTATTAAAACAATTTTATTATATTCACTTATATTAACCATTGCAATGTGCGAATTTAAATAATATACATTTGATTACAATTATTGCTGACTTCTTGATAAATACAAAACGTCTGCTTCATATATGTTAGTTTGCCTGCCCTATAACAGGCCCTGCGCCCAAGTCCATGCGACGTATGGCCAAAGGCGGTGTAATTTAGGTGGATTGGGAAGCCTTCGCGAGGTCCTGGCCACTGGCTAGTAACTAGAACTCATTAACTTGTCAGGCACTACTAATTAACTGACATGTTCAATGACCTCATTAATGACATCCCTGCAACATCTGAAATGATACATTGATATCACTGTGCATGGCGGGTCGCGGGTTATAGTTACTTTGAGGCACGTGTTATGTATAGTTAATTGAGATATAACTTTAACTGGTGAATTATAGTAGTTTTGTTCCTTTAAAATGGTACGTTGCATAACTGACATTTTCACCTATCTCTGACGTTCCTTGAACTTTGTTTTTTTCAGTAAATCTATCTAATATAATATATTAAAATCAAAAGGTTTTGACTAATGCAAGACTTAAAAACATAAATGTATACATTTATAGAGGGGCGATTGGTAAGATCTCTTCATCCAGAGTCCATAAGTGTGCTACACACCTACACAGTTACTGCACATGCACGCACTCAACACACATACAAAATTTGATTGCAAGGTTTTGGCTTTCACATCACTGCAGAACTTTACTTGAGAAGAGCCAGTAGGCTCCTCTCCATGACATGTAGAAAAAGGTCTGGTTATATCATTGATGCACAAAAAATAGTACACTACCACCATTGCTTTATGTGAAGCACCCAAAGCATGGATTAGATTACGCTATGAGGGCAAGCTTGGTTCTGGACCTCACATTACCATAGACAGGCCTAGACCTCTGCACACACACTGGATTAGTGTGACTCCAAGGCCAAACAAAAGTCAAGGTATCCATTTGAAGTGCAGTTGGGCAATGCAGGCAGATGTAAACACCTGTTTACCATGCACGTGACATACCTGTCCCAATACTCCCCATATTAAACTGGAAAAATGCTAATATCTAAAAACATCAAATACATACCTTACAATCCAAAAAATCACAATCAACATCAACTGTGATGATTTAATTGTACAGTCAAGCAGAGAAGGTAGAATACATTAGCAACATTTGTGTCAAAAGCAGTTTCAGTCACCACATAGTTCTGATAGAGACTTCTAACCACATATTCCTGACCTTTCGAATACTTCCCCAAATGTCGAACTGGATATGAAAACTATCAAGCAGTAACTCTGCGGGCCAGTAGGTGATTTGCTGCTCTGCACGGATAGTGTTCCACTCAGGAAATGACATGCCGAGCCAATATAGGCACCACTCCCACGTGCTCACATCAGTTTAATTCTTTCTGAGCCACCAGAAGCAGATCTGGAGCTACCTTTGGTGTCCTCTCGAAAGCACTGTGTAAGGAATAAATGTCACCTCCCAAGACTACAGGGTTTAAACCTTGTAAGCACTGTCACAAGGAAATGTCTGTGACATGTCCACATCAGATTTGCCTGTGGTGCTTGGGGTTGAGTCGCAACTGTAAGGCGGGCTTTGACTGTTTGTTGATGAATCCATAGGCCATTCAGGTCCGCAAGGTGAAACCTGCGTAGCCAGGCATCGGAAGTCTGCACATTGAGACTGCTCTAGGTCTGGAAGCCAGTTTCGAGGTTGATTGTTGTCGCTATCCAAATACTTGGGTATGTAAAGGATAATGCATAAGAAATACAAGTGGAAATTGGCCCCTTTCCACTACTTTCATACACCTGAGAAGGTGCAAGAGTGTTGTCATGCCTCTCGATCTTGCTCCCAAAGTAGGTTGAAGTCGGGGCCAATCCAACAATTTGTCTCAGCAGAACCCAAGTTTTCGGGGCCCTCTTTGACACTGAGGTAGGCCATGCTCTGACTCTTAGAATTCCTCTGACTCCTTTGGCGTGCGGGTGGGCCCCACGGAGTCAAGAGGTCCTACATCTGGGATTTGCTAGTGGGTTTGCCGTCGCACCAGTTGGACCCTCTGAGCCCACCACCTGTAATGTCTTGGCACAATCAATTTCACCTTGGCTGTTAAACCCTTGTGGAAGTGAGATGTGAATATCAGAAGTGGAATCCCTATGCGACCAAAGCCCTACTACCAACTGTGATATGATATACCTCCAGTCAATAACAGCACCCAGGGGAAAGAAGAAGTGGAGGAAACAATAGAGATGGCATCCTAGGTCCCTTCAAGTTGACTGCATCAATTCTCCACACTGGAGATTCTTCCAATGTTCAAGTGTCGTGGTACATCTACAAGTATATGAGGATTTAGGATCTTCACCTTTTCAAGTATGAGCATGGATAAATATAGAATATAAACTCTTACCTAATACCTACTACTTTACCACTTTAAATCTAGCAGCTGGAATCCATGAGAATGCAGTGAAAATCCTGAAAAAATTTAACAAATACAGGAGACCGAGTAAAGAAAGGACCGGAACAGAATTATCACTACTACTAGAACTCTCCTATGGCACCCAATAGTTACCTAGACAGCAAAAGTTTTAAAGGTGGATCAGAACCGGAATTACATAATTCCTTCAATGTTTAGCAAAAACATTCCATGTGAAATGTAATTGAGTAATGGCCCAAGGAGCGCTAAAAAGAAGTCTTTAGAAAAACAATAGTCTTTTAACTCTCAATCACTATTTTTAGCGAAGTAACACCAAATAATAGTCTTTTATTTCTCTTGTAGAACATTAATATCTCCATCTACAAAGTTCCTGGATTCGCAGCACTGGACTGTGAGTAAATTTCCAACTGTTTTTGTATGCTTGCACCTTACCAACTTAGAAGAGCAGTCAGCTGTTAGTAAACCTTTATCACCAATTATGTCTCCGCAGGTTCCACAAGAGATGCATAACAGAACTAGAAAAAATCACCAGGCAGCCCAGAAATACATTGAGTAACTACTGAAGGAAGTTTGAATCTAAAACAGCAGTCGTCGGAAGAAGCACGAATGCGGACGTCAAGAAAGAAAAGGTATGTTTACAGTTTTTAAAATAATTATAGGCACTGTGGGTCTCTTGAGTGCAGCTTTTATACAGCTACACTCGAGAAAACCCAACTGCGGCCAGCATGGGCTTCCTGGGGGCAGACCGACGCAGCGGAACACTGAAGGCTACACCACGTCCCTTGCTTCGATTGCTCTCCCTACTTCCAAGTGTTCCACTGCGCTACAGAGCAACAGCCATGACACCATTGCTTCTTACCAGCGCCTCTACAGCTTCTACCTCTGGATCCATGTACTGCGCCAGATCCATGTACATCAACATTGGTGCCGTCTCCATTGACGCCAAAGGACGTGGCATTACTCATTGTCCAGTCCAAGTCTGTGCCGCCCCAACCTCGACCAAGGTCACTCTTCAGTGTCCATCGAGCTGCAATGTCCTGGTTCTGCGTGACAGGTCAAATACACTGCATTACCTATTTGAGAGGGACTCTGACAATGAGTATGATGGGGGAGATATGTTTAAATAATCTATCATAAAGAAAATTGATATGAGGACCTCTTGGATGCCAGTGGTCTCTACCCCTCTCCTGATGCTGGTTAGTCTCACCTCCAGGCTCTACCAATGAGGAAGGTGCCACCTTTGCAGTGGTTATGCAGAGGGCAGCCAAGGTTCTTAACCTCCAGGTCTCCAATTTGGAGTTCAACACTAACGTGCTAACTGAAGTTCTCCAACCAGGAAAACCAATACTGAGCCCTTGTTGCTCTTTAATGAGGCCCTCACCAACACTCTTTTAGGAACTTCGGCCAAGCCTTGCTCTGGTCCACGAGTGAATCGCCATATCATGGATCGCCATCACCCTGCCCCGGCGACCTTGCTTCTCTGACTCAATACTCTTCCTTGGTGGTGCACGCTTCTACCAGCAGGACAAATCTGAATGCCTTCCCAACTACTCTTCCAGATAGAGAGTCTAAAAGATTAGAAGCTTATGGGAAGAGGGTATTTTCTTCCACAACTCCTCTCCTGTTGGTCAATGACAGCTGCCTTTTAGGCCACTATTCCCACACTCTCTGGGACTTTGTTGCCCAAGTTCTCCCAGAGGTCTCGTAAGATGTTCGCCCCGTACTGATGCAAGCCATACAAAAGGGTCACACTATGACATTTACGGTGGTAGGACATTATCAGTTTGCAGTGCATCACTTTGGACTCACCAGCGCCCCCGTCGTCACCAACCTAAAGACTACGGCCAACCTCCTGACGTCCTTTCGGTTCACTATAAACGGCCACAGTCACATCTGACTCCCTTCTTAGATGCTCCCTTTCATCAGAGCCATTCTGGATATGGTCCGGTTTCATGCCTTTCCCCCAGAAGGAAGTTCAGGACATTCAGGCTATGATGCCAATTTTTTCGCCTCTGTCCTGGATGGCAGTGAGATCATCTCGGAGGCTGCTGACCCTTCATTATTCAGTCCACCGTATTTGAATCACCTATTATCATGTCTATTTGAAAGGGCTCCAGCATTTGTTTCTGCCTTCTCCCTTTGTTAGACAACAGTGGGATTTTAACCTGGTCCTCGTATATTTGATATGCAACCACTTTGAGCCACTGCACAGCTGTCCTTTGCGGATTCTCACCCTCAAGACAGTGTTCTTGGCTGCCATAACATCAGCACGGTGGGTGAGCGAGCTCCAAGCTCTGTCAACCTGCTGTATACCTCCTTTACAGACAAACTGATTCTAAAGACTTGGGCATTCTTTTTTCAGATAGAAGTTTCACCATTCCACGTTGCACTGCAGTATACAAAAAAATGATGGCTGGAGTGCTTGGACTAATCTTAGCTACTGGTAATTACTCGGGCCACATGATAGTCCTTCACTATTTTGCATTCTATGCCACATCAGTTTGGACCCAGCCATATACAAATCAGTCTTGACTCTGCTCCAATGGGAACAGTCCAGCCTGAACTGCCAGGCCAGGTCCTCCCTGAACTGGAACATAAGCAACTCAGGACTGGTTTCACCCTTGTTAGGGCTCATCAGCTAGGTATACCTTAGTTACAGTGGCACAGTGTGGTGTGCACGGGACCCACATCTGGCATACATGTCCACTAAAGACATCTAACTGAAGTCTACAAAAAAGTGTTGTATGGAATGCTTGAATGAATCTGAGCCACTGGTAATTATTCTGGGCCACTTTCAAATCCATCATTACTTCAGTATTAGAACTTTGATAGATTCAAATGCTTGAATCATTCCCTGTTGTCGAGATGGGAGTCCCCAGTATATATAAAATAGCAATACAAAGCCATTACAAACTAGAAACCAGGCATAGGCCTATTCCAGTTTTGTAACATATCCACCTCTTTTTGTAAAATAGACCAAGTAAAATCAACAATCGATCAGATTAGCTGACCCTTTAGAACCCTCCTGAGAGAACCTCTGAACTTCAGATTTTCAACCGTACGTTGTGCTAGGGAGTCTCCACTGAGCTCTGCTCAGTTTTTACCTTGTTACATTACTCTTGAGAGTTTTTCATCTAGTTTTTCTTCAACAACTTCTCCAGCTTTGGATTCAGCATGTCTGATAAAGAGAAAAAAGGCCTTTTTAGAGCTTGTGCCAGCTGCTCTAAAAAGAGACTACATGTGGATGACCCTCACAAGGACTGTATTTATTGCCTGTATCCAGATCACAAGGCCAAAGATTGCAAGGTATGCCGTACTTTTTCCACCAAAACCTTGAGGGACCGTGAGGGACATCTCCTGACCTGGCTCTAGTAGCTACAGTCCAGGAGAGAGACAGTCTCCAGTGACGATAGTGATGAGGCCTCATCAGCTTAGTCTTCAAAGAGGTCATTGAAAAGGGGGAGATCTGACCCTTCTTCTTCGGAAGACCGACCTGGGGAAGCCTCTAAAACGACCTATCATGGGTCTGCCAGCTAAGTCCAAGCAAATCTCCTCACCGAGGTGTAAAGGAGAGGGGAGGACTGACTGCAGGCGAGACTACAGTGAGGAAATCGAGCTCTGTACCTCCATCTTCTCCTCCTGAGGGAAGGAAAGCCTTCAAAAAGCCCTCCTCTGTTCCTTCTGAGGGAAAGCAAGCTAAAAGCGTCCCACCGTTGACGAAGTTGTCAACGACACCATAGAGGAAGAAACTGTCATTGTTGACGCGCAGTGAAAAGGCACAGTCTCCTCAAACTGCTCCGATGACTGGATCAACGCGGAGAGTTTCCTTGCATTCATCATCAACGGTGTAGCATCAATCAATCAATCAAGAATTTGTAAAGCGCACTACTTACCCGTGAGGGTCTCAAGGCGCTGAGGGGAGGGGCCGCTGCTACTGCTCGAAGAGCCAGGTCTTGAGGGGCTTCCTGAAAGTGAGCAGATCCTGGGTCTGCCGCAGGTGGGTGGGGAGGGTGTTCCAGGTCTTGGCGGCGAGGAAGGAGAAGGATCTGCCGCTGGAGGTTGTTTGTTGGATGCACGGGATGACGGCGAGGGCGAGGCTGGAGGAGCGAAGCTGGCGGGCGGGGGTGTAGAAGTTGAGTCTGTTATTCAGGTAGGCTGGTCCGGTGTTGTGGAGTGCTTTGTGTGCCCGGGTGAGGAGCTTGAAGGTGACCCTCTTGTTGACGGGGAGCCAGTGCAGGTCTCTTAGGTGGGAGGTAATGTGGCTGCGTCAAGGGATGTTGAGGATCAGGCGGGCAGAGCCGTTCTGGATGCGTTGCAGTCGCTGTAGGTGTTTGGTCGGGATTCCTGCGTAGAGTGCGTTGCCGTAGTCCAGCCTGCTGCTGACGAGGGCTTGGGTCACCGTTCTTCTGGTTTCGTTCGGGATCCACTTGTAGATCCTGAAGAGCATGTGGAGGGTGTTGTAACAGGAGGAGGAGACGGCATTGACCTGCTTCGACATGGAGAGGGAGGAGTCGAGGATGAATCCTAGGTTGCGTGCGTTGTCCGTGGGCGTCGGTGCTGTTCTCAGTGTGGTCGGCCACCAGGAGTCGTCCGAGGCCGAAGGGGTGGGGCCGAGGATGAGGACTTCCGTCTTGTCCGAGTTTAGCTTCAGGTTGCTGCTCCACATCCACTCGGCGACGGCCTTCATTCCCTCGTGGAGGTTGATTTTGGCAGTGTGCGGGTTCTTGGTGAATGAGAGGATGAGCTGGGTGTCGTCGGCGTAGGAGATGATGTTCAGGTCGTGCTGGCGGGCCACTTGTGCGAGGGGGCCATGTAGACGTTGAACAGGGTCGGGCTGAGGTATGAGCCTTGGGGTATGCCTTCAGATGAGGTCAGTAGCTTCGGATCGGTAGGGGGGGAGGCGGACTCTCTGAGTTCTGCCGGAGAGGAAGGACGTGGTCCAGTCTAAGGCCTTCTCCTGGATTCCGGCTTTTTGGAGGCGTGTTCTTAGTGTGCGGTGGCAGACCGTGTCGAAGGCGGCTTACAGGTCCAGGAGGATGAGGGCTGAAGTTTCGCCGTTGTCTAGTTGGCGCCAGATGTCGTCTGTGGCGGCGATGAGGGCTGTCTCGGTGCTGTGGTTCCGTCTAAATCCGGACTGCGATGGGTCTAGGATGTTGTTGTCCTCGAGGTGGCCGGTCAGCTGAGTGTTGGCGATTTTCTCGATGACCTTCGCCAGGAAGGGGAGCAGGGAGATGGGCCGGAAGTTCTTGAGGTCCTTGGGGTCCGCCTTGGGCTTTTTAAAGAGGGCGTTGATTTTGGCGTGCTTCCAGCTTTCCGGGAATGTTGCTGTGTCGAAGGAGATGTTGATGACCTTCCGTAGTTGAGGTGCGATGGTAGCGTCTGCTTTGTTGAACACGTGGTGCGGGCAGGGTTCTGCTGGCGATCCTGAGCGGATGGAGTTCATGATCTTGCGTGTCTCGTCGTCGTTGATGTGGGTCCAGGAGGTCAGCTAGTTGGTGCAGGTGGTGTTCGGGCCGGGGTCTGTCGTGGTTGGGGCGGACGGGGTGTTGAAACTGTCATGGATGTCGGCGATCTTGCGATGGAAGATGGTGGCCAGTGAGTCGCACAGTCCTTGCGAGGGCGGGATGTCTTTGGTGTTGGCGCTGGGGTTGGAGAGTTCCTTTACAATGCTGAAAAGCTCTTTGCTGTCGTGTGTGTTGTTATCCAGGCGGACTTTGAAGGAAGATCTCTTGGTTGTTCTGATTAGGTGATGTGTCTGTGGATGGCGTCCTTGTGGGCTGCGTGGCTGTCTGGCGTGCGGTCGTGGAGCCATTTCTTCTCCAGTTTCCGGCATGTGTGTTTGGAGGTCTGGAGTTCTTCGGTGAACCAGGCGGCTTTCTTGCTGGGGTGGTTGATGGAGGGTTTCTATAGCGGGGCGAGAGTGTTGGCGCAGTCTTCGATCCACTGTCTAAGATAACGGGCGGCGGTGTCTGGGTCGGTGGGCGGGTTCTGGGCAAGGGTGGAGGTCAGCTGGTCCTCGGTGACTTTGCTCCAGCAGCGGCGAGGCAGCTGTTGTGTGCGGTGGTGCGTGGTTGGTTTCTTGAATGTGAAGTGGATGCAGCGGTGTTCGGTCTAGTGGAGTTCGGTGGTGTTGTTGAAGGCGACGTGGGTGCTTGTGGAGAAGACGGGGTCGAGCGTGTGGCCGGCGGCGTGGGTGGGTTCGGTGACGAGTTGTCGGAGGCCGAGGTTGGCGAGGTTGTCGATCAGGGTGGCGGAGTTGGCCTCGTTGGTGTTCTCGAAGTGGAAGTTCATGTCCCCGAGGAGGATGTAGTCCGTGGAGGCGAGTGCGTGGGTGCTGGCGAGGTCGGCGATGGAGTTGCTGAACAGGGCCCGGGGTGCGGGAGGTCTGTAGACAAGTGTTCCTCTGAGGGTGATTTTGGGATCGGTGTGGATCCGGAAGTGGAGGTGTTCGGCGGAGTTGAGGGAGTCGTCTGCCCAGGACCTCGACGGTGGACTTGTAGACGATGGCTATTCCTCCTCCGATTCCGAGTGCGGTCTCTGCGGGAGATCTTGTAGCCGTCAGGGATGGCTGTGGCGATGTCCGGAGCCAAGGAGTCGTTCCACCAGGTCTCGGTGAGGAAGGCCACGTCTGGGGCGGAGGTGTCGAGCAGGTCTCAGAGCTCGAGGGCGTGTTTGCGTGCGGAGCGGGTGTTGAGGAGTATGCATCGAAGGTGGTTAGGGCCAGTCCTTGGAGGTTTGGTGGTTCTGTCGCATGCAAAGTTGCAGGTGAGGCAGGAGAAGGGTCCGTGGGTGTGTTTCGGGGTGGCTTGGAAGCAGCAGCGGTCTTGGCCGGTGCTGAGGGCGTGGAGGCTGTTGGCATCGTATCGGAGTCTGGCGTTGTGGCGTGTGCGAGGTCCAAGGGTTCTGGCGCTGGTTGCGGTCCAGGCGCGGACGGGCGCAGATGGGCTTGCCTTTGGCACGCTGTCAGCGCACAATCGGCGAGCCCGCTGCGCGCGTCCGCTGCGCGTCCGGGCTGCGGTCACCATTTAAGACGGAGAAGGAGGGAGGAGCAGCTGGGAGGGGGGAGCGGGGTGGAGAGGGGGCATGGCATCAGGAGTAGGTGGCGGGAAGAACCAGGGGTACAGAAGGAAAAAGGGGGGTGGAGAGCTGTCGAGCTTGCGAAAAAAAGCAGAAACGAACACTGGAAAAAACAGAAATTGAGACAATACACAGCACAGTGCAATCAGAAAGTCAACTTTAGAAGCGGCAAAAGAGCAGCAGCAGCGGCTACGACTCGCGCTGGGGGCAGCGGCGAGGCGTCAGCAGGTGGAGCTGAGTGGCGGTCGGGGAGGCGTCTCGGCCTGCAAGCAGGTCAGAATTCACCCCGACCGTCTGGCAGCAGGCACCTTTTGAGGTGGAGAGGGAGGGAGAAGCAGCTGGGAGGCGGGAGCGGGGCGGCGAAGGGGCGTGGCCTCAGGAGGAGGTGGTGGGAAAAACAAGGGGTACAGAAGGAAAAAGGGGGTTGGGGGTGTCGGGCTTGCGAAAAAAAGCGGAAAAGAACACTGGAAAAAACAGAAATTGAGACTATACACAGCACAGTGCAATCAGAAAGTCAACTTTAAAAGCGGCAAAAGAGCAGCAGCATTGGCTCTCAGGCCCGAACTCGCGCTGGGGGCAGCGGCGAGGCGTCAGCAGGTGGAGCTGAGTGGCGGTTGGGGAGGCGGCTCGGCCTGCAAGCAGGTCAGAAGTCACCCCGACTGTCCGGCAGCAGGCACCTTTTGAGGCGGAGAGGGAGGGAGGAGCGGGAGGGAGGAGCAGCTTGGAACCGGGAGCGGGGTGGCGAGGGGGCGTGGCCTCAGGAGGAGGTGGCATCCATCCTCTACGGCGATGATGAAGTAAACGGTGTCAACAGTGACGGTGAAGATGGCGTCGATGGCATCTTCACCGAGAATGACGACGGCCGTGGTGACGACTGCTACTACACCGACGACGACGTCGATGGTAATGACGACAGTATCAGCGACTGCACCGCCGATGGCAACATCTAAATCATCGATGACCTCTTCGACGAGGGAAAACATTTCAGGGGGAAATTATCAGGAAACGTCACATAACTCCAGGGCTCACTTCCCCTAGCAAAGTTTCACCTCTGCTACCTACTCAACTGGGTACGCACATAGCCCTTCAGAATTGCATGTTAAGTGCCAAGATCTGGTTCGGAAGACGGATATAGTGAAGAACAGGAATATGATCCTCCCCAGGACTATCATAGAGGTTATCGGGAGGAGATGGTCTGCATGCCATCCTCCTTGATTTCAGACTTGCAATTTATACTCTCCGACTATAAAAGGAGATTTCTGACACCATCTTTGGCTCAGTAACATGTATCAGTTCCCACTGGTCCACCTGCAGGGCCTTTCACCCCTCGGCTGCCACCACCGCCACTGCATTTGATAGTGGCTCCACCACCGGCTGCTCCTCTTACCCAGGATTATACCTCGGATGACGACCAGGAAGACACATAGGGAATGAGATGATTACATTAGTCCTACTACGGCTTCCCCATCACCAGTTCCAGTAGTTTTTCCACCTGGGGACATAGGTGTTTTTCACAATCTGCTAGAAAGGGCAGCCGTATACTACACCCCATTTCCTTACATCTGGACAGCCAATTTCGCTGAGAATGGCACCTTGCCCGCTCTGTCCTGAAGTATTCTTCTCGTGTGAGTCCAGTCACAGCCCTCCTCCAATCAGATACTGCTTTGGTATCTATTCAAAAGGTGAGGAATCTGTGGCTAGAAGTCTCTATCAGGTGAACAAGTTACTTATCTTTGGGAACACTCTTTCTAGTGGAGGCTCTATCTAGCTGCGGATTCCTCAACCGACCCTCCCCATTTTGTGATTGTACTCTGTACATTAATAAGATCCCAGGTCTGCTTATGGGGGACTGGCGGTGCCTGATTTTGAATGGTACTACCTAGCGGCACAACTTCAGTGGCTTACGCTGGCGGTGGCTCGGGAGTTCCGGGGTCCTGAGGGACCCTGTGGTAGAGTGATTCCCCGACACGTATTATCTTTCATAGTTCTCCAACAGAAGATCGAACTTAGCCAGCTCACTCTTGAGGAGCTCACCCTCCGCCTCTGCTGGAATCGGAGTCAGAAACGAGTCGGTTGTTTCTCCCCGTATGCCCCGGAGATACCGTTGGGCATGTGCACGGCCCTTCCTCACGGGGGTAATTGGACTGCGTTGGCAGTTTGGGAGGAGCTGGGCCTCCATATGGTGGGAGATCTGTACAGCGATGGCGTGTTGCTGTCTTTCCAAGAACTACACACCACGTTTGGGTTGCCACGAGGAGACTATTTATTGCATGCCGCGTTGGTGGCGGGACTGCAGCGCCGCTGGAAGACGGGGCTGCAGGAACCTCCGACCTCGCTGGGCTGCCAGTATGTCACCATGGCGGCGGGCACTTTTAAGGCCGTCACTTGCCTCTACCGACGTCTGTCAACTGAACGCTTATCGCCACTAGATACCTTAAAAGGTAAGTGGGAGACGGACATCGGCAGGCCCATACCGGAGTCGACGTGGCCCCACCTATTGTGGCGAGCCTGGAAGGGTACGCGCAATGCCCGGTTCCAATTGGTACAGTTTTTCACGCTTCATAGAGCGTACCTGACTAAGATCTTGAGGTACTTCGGGGTATCCCATTCAACATATCCGAGGTGCGCTGTGGATGGTGCAGACTTCCGGCATATGTTCTGGACCTGTGCAGGGTTGGGATCCTATTGGGAAGAGGTCGTGACATGTTTGAATCGTGTGACGGGGCGGACGCTGGAGGCTGAGATGGCTACTTGTTTGCTGCTTTGGTTTCCACATACCTCCCGTACCAAAGTTACTAGTAAATTCTACGGCTTGGGGCTGATCATGGCAAAAAGGGAGCTCACCATGCATTGGAAGTCTAGAACGGGCCCCCACTATCAGAGGTGGCGGACGAGCTTCTTGACTTGGGCGAGCAGCGAGGGCACCCTCCGCCTGCAATTGGCTTGGCGCTCGACTAATGAAAAGGCATTGGAGACAGCGAGAGCGTGGGAGGCACTGGTGACCGAACTGCGGACCCCATCTGCAGATTCCGAGGAGGAGGAGGGAGGGGAGGATACTGAGACTGGTCGGGGGGACTCTGCCGGCGCCAGACAGGTGGAGAGTACGTTGAGTCAGACTGCGGGGTGCGGGTGAATTGGTGGGGCGCCCGACGACGAACCAGGTTTGATTGCAACTTTGGAAGGGGCTATAGGGCTCTGATGCTTTTATGGAAGCACTTTGTCATGCTGATACATCTGATATTAGGTGCTTACACGGTTGTACAGATGGATAGTTCACTACTAAACTCCTGTTCGACCTACATAAGGCACACTGGCAGGGGTGTAGAGGGGGGGCAAGGAGGGGGAGAAAATTATTTGGGGGGAGATGAGTATTTGATGTTTGCTTTTATCCTGTGGCAGCACGAGCCATCTGCGTAATGGCGGCCTTTTCATTATGGCTTAAATGGTTTCTTGCAAGAACTAATAAAATCTGTTTAAAAAAAAAATAAGATCCCAGGTCTAGGAATCTGCACATTGTTCTATAAATTTGCTTTTGGGGCTCCTCGTGTAAGGTTGCAGACAGTCTCAAAAGCAACTGACATCGGTGTGTGGGAGTGTCTCCAATATATGCCCTGCATGTCACTTCCGGAGCCGAATGGCATCAGTGCAGAGTCGTAAAGCGCCACCTTCTGGCGTGCAGAGGTGCTGTGCAAAAGTTTCCAGATCCAGTTTGATGCCTGGAGAATATTCATAAGGTGAGGAATCCGTTGCTAGCTAGCGCCTCTATCAGAAAAAGCATTACCGAAGGTAAGTAAACTTGATGATTGGTTACATGCCACAAAGTTTCATCATTGCTAGTTGTTTGTGTTCGGCTTTTGGAAATACCCGGAAGCGCGAGATTCAAGTCTGATGGTTTCAAGTTGTCTTGAAAGCGAAATAAAAAAAAATAAAGGTACCACAATCCGAGTACAAGCAGCTATGAAGAACACTAATCTAGAAATCAATTAGTACTTGGTTCATTCTCCAGGGAGGAAAACAACACACAAAGGCAAAGTGACGCCAACAGGCGCTGGCACACGCTTACCAATGAAAATAAAGAATATAAGATCCACAATGAAGCAAACCAATGGTAAATAATGAGCGGCCTCAAAGCCCTTTTTAGAATTTGTATTAAAGAAACGATAGATCGTCGAAAATGACAGTGCAGGTGCCATTTCAGGTGAGACTTTACAAGGGCATGTGTCATTTGTAGGCATGTGCAGGCTTGGTGCGCAAAGACTGTGTGCCTCAAAGTCTTGCACATTATGAGTTAGGCTAGAGTGGTAGGTGAGTCTCCACGAGGGGCACTGCTATGTCGCATAGGTCTTAGCTTGACAGGTGCCACTCTCCATGCTGTGTCTCTGTGTGCTTCTCTGCACCCATCCCCGGTCTCTTGTGTCGCTTCTGTGCTCCCCATCTCTGATGCGTTTTTATTGTGTAATTCTCTACCTTTCCCGTGATGTTTCCGACCCCATGTTGCTTTCACCCCAATTGACTCCTGCCCCTACACAGCATTTTCTTTCTTTTGAGTTAATGATGTAATTTGTATCAGTAATTACAAATAAAATAAAGGGCCAGTGTCACAGGGTCATTCTGTAGGCGTGAGCATGCGTTGTGCATGTGCCTACAAAAAGATGAGGCTGTCCGCTTCAAAAGTTTTTTCATTTTTCATTTTTTTTTTGCCATTTTACTAAGTATCATGGATGCTGAGTAGCATTCATTCATAAAGCCCTAGGCAATTCTATAGGTCTCAAAAGCGAGACCTTTTAGCTTTGCCAGTCCTGGTCTTATGACTTGTGCTCTTCATTTAAGCTGTTCATTCTACAGCAGTAATACTCAAAGTACAGTCAAGGGGCCGATTACGGCACTCTTATCATTTACATGCAATAGTTTTCAATACTGAACGTAGAAACATTCAAGCCTCCTCCAGCTCTGGCAACAATGTCAGTAGTCAACTAAGAGGCACGTCAGTTGTCATGTAGACCCTCTAGGTGGCCTGGGTTTGTATTATACATAGACTCTGGAGGGAAGTTGTAGTGGTAAGAATGCTTGTTGGAACACATGTCCATAAAACATCAAACATCATTAGACATCATAAAACTACTAGCACGTACACTAAAAACCAATTAACATTATCCAAGCTTAAAAACCCTGCTTGATAGACTGTATAAAACATGCAATTCCCACTGCAACATCGTAAAACCACATCTCAGACAGTAGCTTGGAACAAATATAATATAAAAAATACTAAGGACTTAAAACCTTAATACTAGCAGCCTTATAAAAAGTACAATCCAGAAAAAGATGTCATACGGAGCATATTATATGAAGAGGACATGCACGAACACCATTTTAACTTCATATCTCATTACACCAGACAGGACTAAAAAAAGATGGGGTTACGCCCAAATCTTATTGTCAGAATTTTATTATGAAACTTGGGGTCTGGCAACTGAGACAAGTAGGGAAATACATCATCTCGGTCTAACGTATGCAATGTAAACTTTATTGAGGGGATCTCCAGTAGGTAGGTCATATCCTGCATAAAACACACTTCTGAGCGGATTCCTTCAATGCCTGTTTACTGGGGAAAGGAGACCATCTTTCAGTTGAGCCTCATGTGGTATGAAGTGTTTTAAGATCCTGTACCCTGTGACAAACATTACGGACCCACTCCCAGTCACTGTTAAGGATTTCTACCCAGCGTTGCTTAGAAATTTTTAATATGACTACATCCCATAAATCTGATTAAACTCAGCCAAACACTTGGATTTTAACAGCGCTCTAGACATCCCACTTTGAATCCTAGTAAATGTGAGCCCCAAATACTTGTATGGATCCACCACTTCAACTGGAGTTGAGTTCAAAATCCATTTGAGCTCGTATGTCCTTTTCTCAAACACTATTATCTTTCATTTATCCGTGTTTATCTTCAGGTAGTTTGCTATAAGCCTCAAGAGACTATAGTTTATTTTGATAACCCCGAGGTATAATCTAGCAAAGCTAAATAATCTGCATACAGCAAGCATGGAATATGTACAGCCTTCACTTTTGGAGAGAAAGAATTGCATAATTTTATAACTGAGTGTAAATCCGGCCAAAAAATACTAAATAGAGTCTGGCCAAGACACACCCCTGCCGTAGACCATTACAAATTGAAATCCTCCTGGACAAACGCACGAACTATCAAGCTCAACATCTGCCAATTATTATTATGCAATGTCTAGATTATACAGAGAAGCTCACTTGGTATTTTCCAAGCAATGAGCTTTTCCCAAAGTACTACCCTAGCAACTGTGTTGAAGGTTGTTTGAAAATCTATAGAACACCAACACAGCTCTTTATTTACTGCCACATATTTCTTAACAGTAGCCCATAATACAGAGCAGTGATCCACTGTGGAATGACCCTCCTGAAACCCTCCCCCCCCTGGCTCTTTGGGAATGATCATATGTTCCTGAGCCCATTACTCCAGATGAGATTATAGGGTTTTGGAAAATTCCTTCTCAGAAATATCTAGGAGGCTTATCAACCTATAATTTGAGGGGAGATTGCCATTCCCTTTTTCCAAATGGGATTCACTACGGAGCCTTTCCAGGAAGGTGGGTAGGACCCTGTTGTAACTATCCAACTAAACAAGTGTGCTTAGACCTTTGCCCACCAGTCACTCTTTACCTTAATCGGCGCTGCAGGAATTCTGCCAGATCCTGCTGCCCTAGTTAACTTAAGTTAATCAATTGTTAACTTGATCTCTTTGGCCAAGAACTAGTTACAGACCTTACCCATGTTTGGACACAATTTTGAGTTGGCCTGCGTCATAGTGAGCCATTGAGATCCTCCAAGTATGAGAATCATACATCCTCAGTGATCATACAAGAAATGCCCCTGGCCGATGTGCGTTACTTATTTCATTCACCTTTTGCCAGTAAACTCTTTGGTCCCCTTGCTGAATTATCTGTAACATATCTGTCCAATGCTTATGGAAAAGACAGTTTTTTACCTCTGTGAGCAATTGCTTATAGTGCCTCCTTAAGTGCTTCAAATCTTCCCCAGAGACATTCTTAGACCCTAGCTTGTACTTTTAAGTCCCTGAAAAGCATAAAGTGGCAGAGACAATCCAGTGGTCTCTTCCGTGAAAATCCATTAGTTTAAACCAAAAAATCCATTACTTTAAAATCCAAATATTTATGCTGGAACAAACACATAGGCGATAGGGCAGCGATTGGGAGCCAAAACGAAAAGTTTGGGCAGCCGGAATATCTTTCTAAAAACGGCCATTCAAACACAGTCCATTACCTGCTAACTAATTGCACTTCGCCCGTCACTCTTTCTTAATTACACGCAGTAGGTAAATTGTAGTGCTCTAACCCCTCCTGCAGCCCGTCATCCGAGAACTTGGGTATAGTCGAGCATTAAAATCCCCTGACAGAATAAGCATAGCTTTTGGAAATTTCCTTATCACTTTCCGAAAGGAGCAATCGAAGGGGTCAACCCATTTGTTCATGCTATGCTGCTTCTCTTTATGAATATGTACATTTACATTTTGCATACTCTTTACTCTTTATGCATATAACATTTACATTTTGCTACCTCAGTGGAGAGTAGGGTCAACATACAGTTGACAGTTACAAAGCCCTTGATGGCTTTGCCTTCTCGCAGCCAGGCCTCCTGCAGGAACAGTATATGAAACCAACTCAGTTTTCCATTCAAGTCACCTAATGTCATGAGTTGTTCAAACCCATGAATACTCCAGCTTAGGATTCCCAGGTTGCGAGAGAACTTGCTATTCTATGAATTATTTACCCAGCTTTCCCCATCTTGCAAAACCCTGAAAGTACAGCAATGGGGCAAACTGGTTATTTAACACAATTCTATGGGAAGGCCCTTTCTGCTTCCTAAAGAGGTATCATTCATGATTACAACTCTCAGATTATCCGGGTACTGAGGGGTCACACCCAAAACCTAGGTGTATAACCCCTGGAGGTCCCCTGTATGTGGCATGGGGTGAAATAAAAGCCCACTGACTTGGGGCTACCCCCCCAATGGGAACTAGAATCTGATAGAGACTACTAGCCGCATATTCCTTAACGTAGAATTATCCCCAGGCGTGAGACTGGATCCGGAAACTTTTTTGCCCAGAATCCCTGTACGCCGGGGGGACGGCATCACGTGACTCCGCCCAGGTGGCGTCGGCGATGTCATCGAGGTCACATAAGTCCCACCCCGGCGTGCCTACGTCAGTTTTTTCCTTTTCCGCGTGCAACACGGATCAGGTTTATGCTCTGGGCTTGGATGCCTTCGGGCTTTAAGACGTGCTCGTCATGTGGAGTTTGGGGGAGGATCACGGCTGCACTGATTGCGAGGCGTGCCAACAGTTGAAGCCGAAAACGCGGCGGGAGCGCCAGATGAATCTTCTCTTGGCTCACCTGTCCAGATCGGCTTTGTCACCTCGATCAGCTTCTGCGGAAGGTTTTCGAAGCAGCCATTGTCGTTGTCGTCCTCATCCCTCTCCTATACCGCAAGAGCGTCGCTCCCCTGTCGGTAAGTGTCGAAGTTTGTCCCCGAGGGCTGGTTTCCGGCCTGTTGGGGGCGTGGGCTCTCCGTGGGTGATGCGGTCCCGCGTATCGTCCCCCTATCCAGCGTTTCCTGGTGAGGGGGTGTTGAGAGCCTACGGAGGCGGGTGCGGCCTTTGCTCGTGCTGTGTCCATGGCTGTGGGTATTTTGCGCATGGGTGATCCGGTTGCCCATTTCCCCGCAGATCATCTTCTGGAAGTTCTCCACCAGGGCTCTGGTGGGAGGGAGCTGCTGCTTCCCTTTGAGGGTTCGCTCCATTCTTCCCTGACGGAGACTTGGGGGAGCCCCGCCACCGGGGATCCGGTACCCCAACACCTCCTGCACCGGCACCTTCCAGCACCGCGTGAACCGGTGTGTCTTTCCCTCCACCCCTCTGCCTCAAACCCCCTTTCGGCTTCTTTGGTTGCCCTTTGGCGCCATGCTTGTCTTCGTGACAGTGTGTTTCCGGAAAATGGTCGGGAACGGCTGGTTGATCTTCCTCTCGATGGAGCTCTTTTGTTCCATTGCCCGGTAGACTCGGCCATCAGGAGGTTTTTGGCAGTGCTTCGGCCGTCTCCTCCTCCTCCTCTTCCTCCTTCTCCCCCTCAGTGACCACTTGGAGGTGTTCCTCCTTTTGGGCGGGTCGCCCTAGTTGTTGTTGTGTGCTTCGTGGCCACGTGCGTTCTCCTTGTTGAGTCTTTGGTTCTGTTGGCTGCTGGACGGCCCTTCTTGACTGTGTATTTTTGCTTTGGGTTGTCTGCACCGGGTAGGCTCTGATATTACCCCTTCAGTTTCTTCTCTTTGGCTGCTTGACAAGCCTTCTGCAGGGATTTTTTTTTTTAAATCTCTTTTTATTGAAGGCAAAGAAAAAGACATTACAGAAAGAAAAAATAATGCTCAGGTGTGCACACTATAATCCAACATGTGAGGTATTGTGGCAAAGTACAAAATTGATTACACCGACTTTAATGTAGGGAGTTTGGAGAGTCCTGTGTCCCTGGCACAAGTATCAGCGTAGGCGGTTCACAAATTCCCCCTCTATGGCTATTCCAAGCATTCCATATCTTGCCCCACTTCCTTGGGCAGCCCCTGGCCACATAAACGGCTCTTTCTCTAATCATGCACCAGTCAAGGTCCTCCGCCCATTTGATGACTCGGGCGGCTGACTGGCTCCCCAGTGCTGCGCTATGTTTCGCTTAGCCACCATATATGCCAAGGTCACCCACTGTTTCTGGTATGCATTCAAATCTGTAGGCTCCCACACATTCAACAGACACATCCGGGCCTCCGGCCGCAGCTCCACCTCAAGGCTCCCCCCAGCTCATCATGGACCTTTATCCAATACAATTGTATCTCAACACAGTGCCAGAGAATATGCATGAGGGTGCCGACCTCCCTGCATTTTCTCCTACATTCTCCGCTTACCGCTCTTCCCATTCGTACAAACGGGGTCCAGTTATATAGGATCTGTGAAGTATTTTAAGTTGCACCAGTCGAAGCCGCATCTGGATGGCAACCCCCTGGGAGAGGAGACCGCTTTCGCCCAATTCTCCATGTTATTAATCAGTTTCCTGTGTGTCAGGGAATTTTTAAATTTTTTATTTATTTATTTTTATTTTCATTAGTAACTCGCAAAGCAGGGCAATCATACAAACAATGAAAGTCGTTGGCGGCCATGATTACAGCAAAAGTTGCAGATGAACATCTTACAGTGGCAATGCATAATATCATTTAAACTAGTAGATCCACAACATCCCACATTTCCCCCTTCCCCATCAGCACACCCCTGTTAAATAGAAACATCTTCCGTTGTAATGTCCGGTGGTTCACAAATATTTCCTCTAAACTTGTTCCAGGCCCAACACACCTTTTCCCATTTCCGAGGGCATCCGCGGTGAACAAAGACTGCTCTCTCCGCCACCATTACTTCATCCATATCTGTGCACCATTTCCGAAGTGTTGGCAGAGTCTCAGCCGCCCATAACATAGCAATATTACGTTTCGCCAACATCATGCCCAGCATAGCCCAGTCTTGTTGTTGATGATTTAGGTCGTTTGGCTCCCAGACATTCAACAGGCAACGTCGCGGCTCAGGCAGAACCGAGATGTCTATTGTTTGTGAAATTGTGCGCATTATTTTAGCCCAGTATGCTGCAATGTATGTACAGTCCCAAATGGTGTGGTAAAACGTGCCCTCCTCCCCGCACCCACGTAAACAGTACTTATGCGGGGCAACTCCTATCACGAAAAGCGTCGACCTGGTGTAGTACGTTCGATGAAGTACCTTGAGTTGGACCAAGCGAAGCCGGGAGGGTATCGCCGTCTCTTGGGGAGATGACAGAGCCTCCTGCCATTCGGATTCATCGAGGTCACCCACATCTAGAGACCAGGTTTGTTTTAATTTGGATTTTGGATCTGGGAGATTATTAATTAGTGTTCGATATGTCAAGGATGTCGCCCTACTCGTCATGTGTTCTGTTAGAAGCCTATCCTCCAGTGGAGTGGACTCCAGCAAGGCGGTACCTGGAGGAATGACCCCCCGGAGCGCGTGTCTGACCTGCAAGTATCTAAAATGCTCAGTCTGCGCCATGCCGTACTGTGTTCGCAGCTGTGTAAACTCAACCACCTGCCCCTTTTTCCATAGGTCACCACCGTGTAGAGGCCTATATTATCCCAGTTTTGGAACCCTTTACTTTTGCAAAGGCAGCCCAACCGTTGTGAGTACCATAACGGTGTCATTTGCGTAATGGCACCCACGCACCTGAGGCGGGCCTGTGCTTGGTACCAAATACGTATAGTATGCTCCTTCGGGCCAAGCAAAGCTGTGGGTTTGCGGTGACTGTATACATTTCCCATCAGCCCCTTATCTTCCAGATTCTGTCTATCCGCAAGATAGGCCGGCTCAGTCTGCGGGGTGTGCAACCAAAAGTTTATGAGTTTGAGATGTGCCGCCCAGTAATAAAGCTCCACATTCGGAAGTGCTATCCCTCCATCGTACCAGCTACGCATTAGTTTATCCTGGGAAATCCGCGCCGGTTTGCTTCCCCACAAAAGACCAGAAACCTCCGCCGCAATGACCTTGAAGTAGCCTGGTGGAACCGGAAATGGTGTGTTCTCAAGCACATACAGAAAGCGTGGGAGCGCCATCATTTTATATAAGGCTGCTTTTCCCAGCATCGTAAGAGGGAGGCTCCGCCATAGAGTTTGAGTTTAAAATATTTTTAGAGCGCGCGTACACCAAGCGGTTTCATGGCGCTATTTTAGTACAACAGACCCAGAGGATGGAAGAACTGGGGGCAAGGGATAGATTTAAGAGGGGAATGCCTGGGTGAAGAGAAACATTTTGAGGGCTTTACGGAAAAGGGAGTACTGGGGACAGGATCTCAAGATGAGTGAGGGCGAATTCCAAAATGTAGGAGCCACAGTGGAAAACTTGGAGCCTCCCCATTTTTTTCGCTTAAAGCGGGGGATAATGAGGAGTTGTTGGGAAGCAGAGCGCAGTTCTCTGGTCGGGGTGTAGTTGTGGATTGCAGAGGAGATAAAAGCAGGGGCAGAACCAGACCGAGCATTAAAAATGATGCAGCCCAGTTTGAATAGGGCACGTTGCTGGACAGGGAGCCAGTGCAGGGACTTGAGAAGAGGAGTGACATGGTGTGACTTAGGAAGGCCAAAAACCAGGCGAGCTGCCTGGTTCTGAACCAACTGCAAACGCCACACGAGGTACGCCGGCATGCCACAATAAAGGGCATTGCCGTAGTCCAAACGGGACGTTACCATCGCCAAGAGTATAAGTTTAAGGGCAGATGGGGTGAAGAACCTGGAGACTTTGCGGATTGTCCGAAGGGAAAGGAAAGCAGAGGATACAACCAAACCAACTTGGGAGTGAAGGGAGAGTAAATCATTAAATTTGAAACCAAGAGTTATTACGGAGGAAACAGGCCTAGGTGGGGAACCTAGGGAGGGGGGCCAGAAAAGAGAAGGCCAAGGACTGGAACAACCACCTGTCAACACCAATTCCGTTTTGTCGGGATTGAGTTTCAGGTGGTTGTGGTTCATCCAGTCCTGGATGAAAGTCATGACAGAATGAAAATTGGTTATCGACACGGAGGAGGGGGATAAAGAAAAAATAAGCTGGAGATCATCGGCATAATTGTATACAGAGACCTCCAGCTGCTGTAAAGCAAAAATTAGGGGGGCAAGGTACAGATTAAATAACAGTGGGGACAGTGAGGAACCTTGAGGGACCCCACACTGCACAGGACGAAAGTCAGCTGAGTAGTCGCCCAGGCGAACTGCCTGAGTACGGCCACTCAGAAAGGAGGATAACCAGACCAAGGCCGACCCCCCGATTCCCGCCGCCCTGACACGTGAAAGTAAGATGGCATGGTCCACCGTGTCAAAAGCGGCGGAAAGATCGAGAAGGACCAGGGCCTGGGGCTGATTTGTGTCCATGCCCTCTCGAAGATTATCCAAGACAGATATAGCCACAGCCTCTGTCGAATGAGCAGGGCGGAAGCCAGCCTGCCTAGGAGCCAAAACACTGTTCCTTTCCACAAAGGCACTCAAGGTTCTCACAACATGACGTTCTAGTACTTTAGCCAAATAAGGCAAAAGAGAAATAGGGCGGTAGTTAGCTGAAACAGAGGGATCAGCCCCAGGTTTTTTTAAAATAGGTAGAATTACCGCCGATTTGAGTGAGGATGTGACAATACCCTGGGAAAGTGAGCTGTTCAAAAGCATAAGAGGTGGTGAGGGACAGGAGGAATAAATCTGTTTCAGAATGTGGGTGGGACAAGGGTCCAGGGGGGAGCCGGACTTGACTAGGGAAGGAGGGACAAAAAGGAATCATGCGCCATACTCGCGCATCACGCCGAAAACGGTCTAATTGAGGCTTCAGATTTCTAACGTAAAAGTCATCCGGATCCAGTGTTACATAAATGCCCAAATATTTAACCACTTGGATGCTAAGGCATGTTCATGATTTACACTAAATTTCCATTGAAATCAATGGAAACTCCATGACGAGTTACCCTTGTCATTAGCACCGAAGGGGTTAAAGGCTTTGTCCGTGATCCGCAGTGGACAGTCCACAGGCAGCAGCGGGGGGGGGGACCGGTCAGGACGTACAGAACGGACTTTGCCCAATTTATCCTATATCCAGACACTCTCCCAAACTTTTTACAGATATTCAACAGTTCAAGAGTTGATTTCCTGGGTGAGGTAAAGTACAACAGTACGTCATCAGCGTATAGTGCTATCCGGTCTTCCCAGACATCAGTCCACTGGAGTCCTCGAATGGAGGGCTCCCATCTGATCCATGCCGCAAGAGGTTCTAAAATCAGTGCGAACAACAGGGGGGACAGCGGGCATCCCTGTCACGTTCCCCGAGCAAGGGGGAAGTCCCTAGAGATGTGTCCGTTTGCCGGCACATGCGCTAGCGGGTTCCTGTAGAGCAGCTGAATCCAGGCACAGAATTTGGGTCTGAAGCCCAAATGTCGCAGAACCGCGAACAGGTATGGCCATTCCACTGTATCAAACGCCATACTGGCGTCCAAGGAGAGGACGACTGCGGGCTCCTGTATATGTGATTTCCGGGCCATTACTGCGTGCAATCGCCGCAGATTAAGCGCTGTGCTGCGCTGGGGCATAAACGCGGACTGGTCCGGCCCTATCAGGGAGGAAAGGTGTGGTGTTGACCGCATAGCTAATAGCTTGGCCAGTATTTTGGGTTCCGCATTAATCATTGATATAGGGCGGTACGAACTACAGTCCTCCGGGGGTTTGCCCGGTTTGTGGATTGCTATGATCGTGGCCAGACGCTGATCACGTGGCAACTCACCAGCCTGAAGACTGTCCCGGAACATTCCCAATAGGTAAGGGGCCAACGTTTGTGCAGACCTCTTATATAGTTCAATCGGAAGTCCGTTAGGACCCACCGCCTTACCTGACGCAAGGGAGGAGATGACCGTCTGGAGTTCGTCGACCGATATGTCAGCCTCCAGAAGGAGGGCCTCCTCAGATGTGAGGCGTGGCATAGCTATATCTTTTACATACGCGTGCGCCTCCTCAATCGAAAACGTGGTGCGAGGGGCATACACCTGCTCAAAATGATCTGCCATGGTGTTTACCATATCAGCAGGGGACGTTACCATGGGACCCGCAGCCGTGCGCAATTGTGCAATCATTCTACTCGCTTTCTCTTTCTTGTCTAACCAGGCTAGCATTTTTCCAGCTTTGTCCCCCAGCTCATATACCCTGTGGCCCGTGGCTTGGATACTGTTTATAGCCAACTACCTTTGGTATGCCAGGAACTCGCTCTGTTTCAGACGCAGTTCACGTGTTAGGTGGGGCGTCGGGTGGGCTGCATGCTGTGCAGCTACTTCATCCAATTCAGCCTCAAGTCTGTCCAGTTCAGCCCTTTTTTCCCGCTTGTGCCCCGTGATCGACACTATCGCTTGCCCGCGCAAGACTACTTTATAGGCCTCCCATAGTATCCTGTCTGAGTCTACCGAGCCCGCATTTTCTTGAAAAATTGTTTTCGTAGTGTCCATGAGACTCTTCAGCACTACAGGGATATGCAAATAGTTAGGATGCACAGGGAATATACGACGTCGAAGGGCCTGGTGGCACGTGTACTGTAGCAGGACCGGTGAGTGATCGGAAATCCCCCTAGGGCGAATATCAACATCGGTAATCCCCTCCAGACCTCCTGCCGAAACCAGAAAGTAGTCAATGCGCGTAAGACAATTAAGTACCCCGGAATGAAAAGTGTACTGTCTGGTGCTGGTGTGTTTGTATCTCTAGGCATCTGTGAGTCCTAAGGCCTCTATAAGACCGGGCAGGCGGTGAGTACGAGGTGAGATCGTTTTTGTCGGATGTCTATCTAGAATACCGTCCACTGTGTCATTAAAGTCGCCCCCTATCAACAGTGTCGCTTCGAGCAACGCAAGCAAGAATGCTGTAAGGGCGGGGTAGGCCTGAGCATGCAGGGACGGGGAAATGTAGACCGAGACAAAATTGAAAAGGTGTCCCTCCCATTGGCATGTGACTGCTGCGAAGCGGCCCTGGTCGTCAACCCGCGTGTGCTGCACTATGAGCGGGAAGTTCTTTTTAATCAGCACTCCAACACCCTTAGATCCGGAGGTGAACTCGGCGTGAGCCATCATTTTATACCCCCATCTGTCCATGGCCCTACAGGCGGACCCCACTAAGTGCGTCTCCTGGAGGAGGGCTACTGCAGGTGTATATCGTTTTAGATATTGTAATACTAGGCTTCTCTTTACCTTATCTCCCAACCCTCGTACATTCCAGGTTAATGCAGTCAGCAGTGTCCCCGGGATCAGGTGGGTCAGGTGTGGATCAGTGCCTTGTTGGGTGTGTGGATACATAGGTGTCCGATTCAAGTAGTAGCGTGGTGACTGAATAGTTAATCATGCAACCTCTATGCGTCATAGCCACACATTTTAGTAGTCGTTCCCTGAAAAACTGGCAACATAAAACAAAATGCAACTGTAACAAAATCTCATACCCCAACCCCCAAACCCCCCTCCCTGCCTCCCTGCCCGGCGGATCCAGAACTACCCGCCACCCCAATTGAGCAGAGTGCTTAGAGTCCCGAACAGTCCACATTACCCGTGGAAAAAACGGGGGGGGGGTGATTCTTCCGCTACCAGAACATGGTCCCCCTGTCTGAAGTCTCTGCTCTGTGCCGCAGCCATCAATGCAATAGTTGACTGCTGTCCTTCTCCCAAAATCAAACTGTTTTACCTGAAAGGTCTGGACCCAGACCTCACGGACGTAATGTTCCATGTCGACGGCACCTCCATGCAGAAACGTATCTCAGGGTGCCAGCCCAGGAGGAGCACCCATGTCGCTCTCCGTAAGAATTTAGCAACTCGCGGTCTCTGAAGGTTCACCAGTTCGTGTAGTCGCAGGTTATCAGTGCCCATTCTGCGTTGCAGCTCGACCCCTGGATCCTCTGGCCGGCCGCCATCCTTCCAACCAGTCTCTCGCCTCACCCGGCGTGTCGAAGAACCACGTTTTCCCTTCCGATTCAATACGAAGTTCCTTTTTAACTTCCAGAAAACGACATTGTTGTTGCTGAACTGCCGTCGTATAATCAGGATAGAAAGCAATTTCAATGTTATCATTCTTAAGCGGCGGGGCAACTCGAGCTGCCTGCAAAATGGCGTCACGATCTCTGAAGTTGAAAATGCGCGCCAGAATTGGTCGAGGTGGCGCTCCCGGCCGTGGCTTGCCACCTGGCACCCGATGAGCCCTCTCCACTGAGAAATAATTGGAAAGTCCCCGTGGCTGCAGTTGGTTCTGAATGAGGTCCTCCACAAAGAGATCAAGGGGCCCCTCGCCTGTATTTTCCGGCACCCCAACCAGGCGTACATTATTGCGCCGGGAGCGCCCTTCCTGATCATTCAGCTTGGCCTTCATCAGCTTATTGTCATCTTCCAACTTCTTCATCTGTTGCTGCAGTGCCGCAGTGTCCGCGGACAGGCCCTTTGTCGTTTTTTCAACGGTCCCCAGGCGATCGCCCAGCTTAGAAAAGTCCGCTTGCAGCAGCGAGATGTCCGTAGAGATGGTGCCCAAGGAGGACTGCAGTGCCCGGAGGGCCGCCATCACGCCCAAGAGGGTCACCTCCTCCGCCCCCTCAGTCCTGGTAGTTGGCTGAGTCACTGCTGACGCTCCCTCCCCCTTGGAGGCATCTGGGAGGTCCTTATTGTAAAATTGCACTGTAAAGGTGACAGAGTGCACACCAATATTGTCTTTTTTATTCAACATTATTCTCTTTTGTCGCGTGCTTATGTTCATAGGGCCCGAAATGCATTGGGTAAAACAAGTTTTATGGATGTGGATAACAATTTACGAACACTCTCGTGGCGCAGAATAAGGCTTGGATTAGCATTTCTGCCTCATTAAGAATAGAGTGAAGTTGTAAACGTCTCTTTTGTGATTTGCGCACAAGCAAGAAGAATTGTTGAACTTTTGGATTACCATGATAAAATAAAAGGATTTTGGGATAAAAGAATTGAGTTGTTGGCATTTATGGAATGCTGCGGACATTTAAGCAGTGCACCCGGCGTGGGGTGGAACCCGCTCCTATTTCCAGGTCCTTATTGTAGGCATATTTATCCAGTCGGGGGGCTGTTGCACCCTGTTCCGCCTGCTAATCATTGTGCAGCTCCCCAGGCGGTCGTTGCAGAGCGCCGTTTGCTAGGGCCAGAAGTACAGGCAACTGTCGACTGGAGCACCCCCGAGCCCATCCTTTCCTCCCCCGCAGGCACCAGAGGTCCGGCACCAGCAGTCTCCGTCACTAAAGGTTCAGGTGCTCCGGCCGGGCTCACCGTATATGGGCAGAGATATAAGCACTGTCTTGTAGTTACCGGGTGTCCGGGCAGGCGGTGCACCCGGGTTAGTGTGTGTCCCGCACTCACGGAGCTGCTCCGCCACTCTCCTCTCACCTCAGCAAGCGTGGAGTGGTATACTAGTGTGCTCCACTTTCCGTCCGAAACCGGGGCGGTCCTTAATGAGTGGCCGGTTTGTATCAGGAATGTCCCTGCCTGCCGCACCTCTGCTCCCTGTAGCTGCTATGCGGCCGGCATTCGTTTGGGCGGGCATGGGCTGCAGCGCCTCGGGCCCACGTCACGAGGCAGGATCTTCCTCTCCGGTGCGGCCAAAATGTATTGCCCCCGTCTGTAGGCCAGGGCGCTCAGAGCCCGCGGCAGGACATCAGCGCTATCACCGAGACCTCAGCGGTGATTCAATTCCGGCAGTCCCCCCAGCAGCAGTGGCCGCACGCGGCGCCGACCCGTCCACCACCGGGGTTAGATGATACTCGAGTCCCCAGCTCCTGGAGGCTCCACAGGCCGCCCTCAGCAGAACTCGGCAATCACTCCACCGTCAGCAGATCTGAGCGGCTCCCCGGGCGTCGGAGGTTCCGCCGGTTCAAGAAACAGGGAGTAAGATTGAATGCATGCAGGATTTATGCCCGGATTAATGAGGAGAATCCTCGTCTGGCGTGGAGCTCACTTAGGCTGCGGCCATCTTGCCCGGTCGCTAGCCATGCCCCCAAGGGATAAAGATACCTAAGTACTTGAATCCGACTGTCTCAACATGAATAGGGCAAGTCTCCGGCACCCTCGGGGGGTCGCCCACCAAGACATATAACACCGACTTTGCCCAGTTTATTGCCAGACCAGAGTATCTGCCATAAATGGCCAGCACGTCTAGAAAATTACTAAAGGAGTCTCTAGGGTTCGTGAGATACGGCAAGACATCATCCGCATAAAGTGAAATCTTGTCTTCCCAGCCAGGCGACCATCGTAATCCCCGAATTGATCTATCCCATCTGACCCAGGCTGCCAGGGGCTCCATTGCAAGTGCAAAAAACAAAGGAGACAACGGACATCCCTGCCTTGTACCTCTACCTAAAGAAAAGTCTGCAGACTTGCAATTATTGACCACCACCCTATTTGAATTTGAATTTTTAGCAATTTCTAAAGCGCACATTCACTAGGCAGTTTCTTGGCGCTGAAGGATTCCTGAACTGGGGAGGGCACCAGGGGCTGTAGGCTGAAAGCTTGCTGGAACAAAAAAGTCTTAAGGGCTTTGCGAAACTCAGTGTAGGAGGGGGAGGATCTGACGGGGGGAAGGGTGTTCCAGAAGGTGGGCGCAAGAACCGAAAATTTCTGACCGCCAGATCGTTTATTCCTAAAGCGAGGGATGACTAATAAAGATTTAGTGGAGGAGCGTAGGTCTCTGAAAGGACTGTAGTTGGAGATGACAGAGTTAATGAAAGCGGGGGCAGGGCCCGCCCGGGCTTGGAAAGTGAGGCAGCCGAGTTTGAAAAGGGCTCTTTGTTTGATTGGGAGCCAGTGCAGGGCCGTGAGAAGGGGTGAGGAGTGATATTTAGATAGGCCATGTACCAGGCGGGCTGCCTGGTTCTGCACCAGCTAAAGGCGTTGAAGTGCATAGGCGGGGGCACCATTGTAGATGATGTTCCCGTAGTCGATCTTGGATAAGACCATACCCATTACAATCAGTTTGAGTGCAGAGGGAGAGAAAAACCGGGATACTTTCCTAATGATACGCAAGGTAAAGAAACAAGAAGAAACAACAGAACTAATGTGGGTGTGAAGTGTCAGGTGGTGATTGAGCGTAATGCCGAGGGTCTTGACTGAGTAAGAGGGGATGGGAGGAGGACCAAGAGAAGGGGGCCAAAAGGAAGACGACCAGGGGTTCCCACTGCCTCCAGTCAAAATCAGCTCAGTTTTATCCGGGTTGAGTTTAAGGTGGTTTGCATTCATCCAATCCCGGATAAACAGCATGACGGACTGGAAACTAGTGGTGTCTGGTGAAGGGGAGGAAAAATTAAAAATGAGTTGGAGGTCATCAGCATAGTTGTAGACTGTGACCTCCATTTGTTGAAGTGCGAAAATAAGAGGAAAAATGTAGAGGTTAAATAAAAGGGGAGAGAGAGAAGAGCCCTGAGGGACACCACATTTCACCCTGCGAGGCGGGGCCGAAAATTCGGCAAGGTGGACCGCCTGAGTACGGTCATTCAGGAAGGAGCCTATCCAGGTCAGAACCTGTTCCCCCATGCCCGCCGCCTTGACACGGGACAGAAGGATGGAATGGTCCACTGTGTCAAAAGCGGCGGACAAATCCAGGAGGATCAGGGCCTGGGGGGTGTTGGTATCGAGTCCCTCCCTGAGTTGGTCCATGACCGAAATAACCACCTTCTCAGTAGAGTGGCGGGGGCGGAAGCCCGCCTGGCAGGGTGCAAGGTAGTTACTGTTCTCTATAAAGGAGCTGAGCACCTGGGTGACGTGGGACTCTGCTACCTTTCCCAAATAGGGGAGAAGGGATATAGGGCGATAATTTGCCGGGGAAGAGGGGTCAGCCCCTGTTTTTTTTAGTATCGGGAGGATTATAGCAGTCTTAAAGGAAACCGGGACGAAACCAGAGGTGAAACACTTATTCAGGAGAGTAAGGGCGGGAGATGGGCATACAGTGAAAATCTGACGGAGAATGCGTGCCGGGCCGATGTCGGCAGGGGAGCCCGACTTGACACGCCTGAGTAGAAGGAGCAAGGATTCTCTAGTCAGTGGAGGAATAGAGGTGAGGGACCGGTTATTGCCAGGGGGTTGGGGGTGAGTGAGAGTGAGCGGAGGATGGGAATGTTGGCTTTGATGAGGGCTATTTTTTCAATAAAAAACTCATTGAGCGAGTCGCATAGGGCCTGGGTGGGGGGGATCTTAGGTAGAGTTCTGTCCGATGATGCCAGCTCGTGGACGGTAAAAAAGATCTCACGAGGCTGGCTTTCTGCAGCTAGGATACGCCCAGAGAAATATTCGGTCTTAGCTGTCAAAATGGCTAGTTTGTATTCGCTAAGTAAAGTAACAAAGTATTGTCTAAGGGTGGGACAGTATGCTCTTCTCCAGGCTCGTTCGGCCTGCCGTAACTCTAATTTCTTGGCTTTACGACCAGGGCTGAACCACTTGTTGGCATTATGGGTGCGGTTGATGGTAAACCGCTTCAGGGGGGCCACTGGGTCGCAGGCTTTGGTAAGCCAACGATCTAAGATGGTAGCCTGGGTGTGTGGGGCCGAAACCGAAAGATCTGGGCAGGTGGCAGCTAGCGAGTTACAGAGGGATGAGATATCTACTTTAAGCCAGTTCCTTGCCCAGGCGTTCTTGGGAAGAGAAGGCGAAATTGTATGGCTCAATTCCAAGGAAAAAGCAAGCAAGGAATGATCCGACCAGGGACAGGGCGAGATTATAGGAGTGGAAATCGGGATGTTTAATGTCCAAATCTGGTCAAGAATATGGCCCCGGATGTGGGTGGGGCCTTGAACATGCTGAGTGAAATTAAGGCTAAGGAGCAATTGAGTGAAGTCTTTAGAGGTAGTGTCCTCGGCGGGGTCGGTAGGCCAAAAGTTAAAATCTCCCAGAACGAGGACCGAGGCACTATTGACTACTAAGGTGGCCAGTAAGTTCTGGAAGGCAGAGAGAAAGCCGGGGGATGACTGAGGTGGTCGGTACGTTAGTACGCAGGTAATTGGGATCTTGAGGGAAGTGAACCGTACTACGAGGCAGTCGGCTGCTGGTAATATGGGTGATGCCAGTGTCTGAAAATGAAAATCCTTGCGAGCAATCAGGGCTACCCCGCCACCTGCTCTGTTCTCGGGTCGATCAGCGCGGAGCATGGAGTAATGGGGCGGGAGGGAAGCCAGGACGCTTGGCAGGGAGTCAGATCTGTACCAAGTTTCGGTTAAAAACAGGAGGTCTGGGGAGTTTGAATCTAAAAGATCAAATATTTCAGTCTGGTGCTTGACGGCTGATCTCGTGTTGAAAAGGAGGACAGCAGTGGAGGGGAGGGGGGGGACGGGCATGATAGAGATAGGAGAAGCAATGCCAAGTTTTTGAGCATAGGACAGTATAGCGGGATTCAGCGACCAGTTTTTTTTGAGGGAGCACAGCTGTTCAGAGCTATATGTGAGGGGTCGTGCATAGTGTTTTGCCCCTTGTCCCGGTCGGTCGCAGACGGGCGCAGACGGGCTTGCCTTAGGCGCGCCCGCTGCGCTCGTGATGAGATTGGGAGGTTATCCCGCAGCAGAGTTAAACTCCGCTGCGCGGGTTTGGTTAGGAGCGTGGAGGCGCCCTGGGCAACGTGAGGAGATACAAGCAGGTAAAAGTAAACAAACAGTGCTAGGGGTTTTCCCGCTGTGCGCTGGATGTTCATAAATCCCATTATTCATGACAAAGCCAGCTCGTCATGAGCGCAGCGCAGGTAACGCCCATGACGAGCTGGCTTTGTCATTAGCGTGGAAGGGGTTAAACACTCAATATATTAAAAAGATTCGTGCTGGCCTACTCCCGGCTTCCGCCTCAAGGAGGCTAGCTAGGGGCTTAGCATATAATAGGCGAACCCAATCAATAAGCTCTTTACCAAGGCCCAGCTTTGCCAACACCGCAAACAAATATTGCCACTCTACTCTATCGAAGGCCATCGTGGCGTCTAAAGATACCAACACTTCCGGCTCATGGATCCTCGAGGCGTCGCTAAGGACGCCATGCAGCCTACGCAAATTTAACGCAGTGTTGCGACGAGGCATCAAACCGGACTGATCCGTGTGTATAAGGGACGGAATCACTTTAACCAGTCTAGTGGATAGAATTTTCGCTAGGATTTTAGGCTCTGCGTTAAGGAGCGATATAGGTCTGTAAGATGGGTATTGTGTCTTGGGTTTACCAGTCTTATGGATGACCACAATTTTGGCCACACGTTGGTCGCATGGAAGTTCACCCTTCTCCTTGCTTTTCCAAAAACATGGCCTTGACGTGCGGGGCCAGTGTAGCAGCATTCAGTTTGTATAACTCTATCGGTATCCCATTTGGGCCTGTCGCTTTACCGGACTTTAACTGTCTGATCGCTTGCGCAACTTCGTCGTCAGAAAACGCAGAGTCAAGATAGTTCCTGTCTTCCTCTGGCAAACTCGGCATTACAATATCCCTGATCATCTCGCTGTTGTCAGCCTCCGTAAATCCGTTCCCGGTCATGTAAACTGTCCTATAGTATTCCGAGAACTCATCCGCCACCGCCTGGGGTTCTATGATATTACTTGACTCCCGCCCTTCCAGTTCGGGTACTAGTCTGGACGCCCTCTCTCCATGTTCAAGCCATGCAATCAGTTTTCCGGCTTTGTCACCGTGCTCATTGATACGACTCTAGACGGTGTTGTTATGAGCCATCGCTCCATCCCTCACAAGATCTTTATACTCTTCCTGTCGAAGTTTTAGCAAATGGACCCCCTCAGGGCCGGTTGACTCCGCCACCCTCCCCTCCAGGAGTATGACCTCTGTCTCCTTCTGGGCCACAGCTGCTTGCCGTTTCTTCTTCTTGCCTGACACTAAGGACAAGACCTCACCTCTCGCCACCGTCTTGTACGCCTCCCAGAGGGATTGTGCCGAGTCAACAGATCCCACATTTTCTTGGAAATAACGGTCCGACATCTGCAGCACCTCTTTTTTGATGGCTGGGTCTTTCAGTTGCCAAGCGCTAATGGGAGCTATCCTCCCGACTTCTGGAAGGTCTAGAGCTAGGATCACTGACATAATATCGACGGACAGAATATCTACTAGCAAAAATATCGATGCCAAAATATCGACAGACAGAATATCGAGTTTGTATCTACAAAACAGGTAAGTACAAAAATATCGAGTCAAAAATCGTTTACAAAAATATAGTTTATTAAAATATCGACTTTATTAAAAACAGTGTTAAATTAAATTAATAGTTAAAATTAATTACTAAAATATACTTAAAAATACTTAAATTAACTTGTAATAATTAAATAATTATTGAAAGTTATAAAAAAAAATTTACAATCATATTTGTTAAAACATATATATATATATATATATATATATATATATAGTAACATTATATAATTAAATAATATCCAATATTATTACCGTAGGATAGCAGAAGTGTAAAAAATACTATTCCCACTCCAGAGAGTGCAACAGTAGGGAAAGCGTTGGATAGCGTAGAGTTAAAAATGACTATTCCCACTCCAGTGAGTGCAACAGTAGGGAAAGCGTTGGATAGCGTAGAGGTAACAATTACTATTCCCACTCCAGTGGGTGCAACAGTGGTGAAAGCGTTGGATAGTGTAGGGGTAAAAATTACTATTCCAACTCCAAAGAGTGCAACAGTAGGGAAAGCGTTGAATAGCGTAGGGGTAAAAATTACTATTCCCACTCCAAATAGTGCAACAGTAGGGAAAGCGTTGGATAGCGTAGGGGTTAAAATTACTATTCCCACCCCAGGGAGTGCAACAGTAGGGAAAGCGTTGGATAGCGTAGGGGTAAAAATTACTATTCCCACTCCAAATAGTGCAACAGTAGGGAAAGCGTTGGATAGCGTAGGTGTTTAAATTACTATTCCCACTCCAAAGAGTGCAACAGTAGAGAAAGCGTTGGATAGCGTAGGGGT
Organism: Lissotriton helveticus; assembly: GCF_964261635.1. NCBI lineage: Eukaryota > Metazoa > Chordata > Amphibia > Caudata > Salamandridae > Lissotriton > Lissotriton helveticus. The sequence continues at coordinate 442,544,154 of NC_136070.1, read as the reverse complement.
AAAAATTACTATTCCCACTCCAGTGAGAGCAACAGTAGGGAAAGCGTTGGATAGCGTAGGGGTAAAAATTACTATTCCCACTCCAGTGGGTGCAACAGTAGGGAAAGCGTTGGATAGCGTAGGGGTTAAAATTACTATTCCCACTCCAGTGGGTGCAACATTAGGGAAAGCATTGGATAGCGTAGGCTTTAAATTACTATTCCCACTCCAGTGGGTGCAACAGTAGGGAAAGCGTTGGATAGCATAGGGGTAAAATTACTATTCCCACTCCAGTGGGTGCAACAGTAGAGAAAGCGTTGGATAGCGTAGGGGTAAAAATTACTATTCCCACTCCAGTGGGTGCAACAGTAGGGAAAACGTTGGATAGCGTAGGGGTAAACATTACTATTCCAACTCCAAAGAGTGCAACAGTAGGGAAAGCGTTGGATAGCGTAGGGGTAAAAATTACTATTCCCACTCCAGTGGGTGCAACAGTAGAGAAAGCGTTGGATAGCGTAGGGGTAAAAATTACTATTCCCACTCCAGTGGGTGCAACAGTAGGGAAAGTGTTGGATAGCGTAGGGGTAAAATTTACTATTCCCACTCCAGTGGGTGCAACAGTAGGGAAAACGTTGGATAGCGTAGGGGTAAAAATTACTATTCCAACTCCAAAGAGTGCAACAGTAGGGAAAGCGTTGGATAGCGTAGGGGTAAAAATGACTATTCCCACTCCAGTGGGTGCAACAGTAGGGAAAGAGTTGGATAGCGTAGGGGTTAAAATTACTATTCCCACTCCAGTGGGTGCAACAGTAGGGAAAGCGTTGGATAGCGTAGGGGTAAAAATTACTATTCCAACTCCAAAGAGTGCAACAGTAGGGAAAGCGTTGGATAGCGTAGGGGTAAAAATTACTATTCCCACTCCAGTGGGTGCAACAGTAGGGAAAGAGTTGGATAGCGTAGGGGTTAAAATTACTATTCCCACTCCAGTGGGTGCAACAGTAGGGAAAGCGTTGGATAGCGTAGGGGTAAAAATTACTATTCCAACTCCAAAGAGTGCAACATTAGGGAAAGCGTTGGATAGCGTAGGGGTTAAAATTACTATTCCCACTCCAGTGGGTGCAACAGTAGGGAAAGCGTTGGATAGCGTAGGGGTAAAAATTACTATTCCAACTCCAAAGAGTGCAACAGTAGGGAAAGCGTTGGATAGTGTAGGGGTTAAAATTACTATTCCCACTCCAGTGAGTGCAACAGTAGGGAAAGCATTGGATAGCGTAGGGGTAAAAATTACTTTTCCCACTCCAATGAGTGCAACAGTAGGAAAAGCGTTGGATAGCATAGTGGTAAAAATTACTATTCCCAATCCAGAGAGTGCAATAGTAGTGAAATTAAATACTCAACTGTAGGTGTAGGACAGAGCACCGCTGTTTAAACTGGAAAGTATTCGTGTTTTTCGTGCCTCCAGGGCTCTCTCCCCGTCTGGAGTGATATCTATAGAACCTATGGTAGCAGCTATACCTGGTTGGGTGTAGCTGTCCCCCCGGGCACCGATTTGTGCTAATTTAGCTCTAAATTCGTTTGTATTTAGAAAATAAAAGTTCTTAATCCATTGTTCACGTGTATTTCATTTATTTTTCATGAAAATATGTCTCTTATTTCACATGAGAATCCAATGCATTTCGGCAGTGTCTTCCTACCTTCATCAGGGAAATAGTAAATCTACAATTTAAAGAAAAATTATTTTAACCTGGAAAATTTCTAAACATTTATATACTAATAAACAACTCTGCTTTAAATTCACGTTTCTGTTGAATCTGTCAAAATTCTTTCAATCAATGCTTACAACAAAAAATACACAAGCGTATTGTCTGAAAATAACTGAATAACCCTGTTGTTTAAATGACAGTGCTTATTAGCGTTTTAACTATAATACACATCTTGTTCACCGTAAACGTTCATTCATTTCAACACCAATAGCGCTGCTTAAATGTTGCTTTTAATGTTAAACTGTTACGAGCGGCTTTATTCCTGAACGCGGGTAAAGACTGTTACTTTGTTGCAATGTTGCAATGTTCGACCGCGGGTCTAACAGGCTGGCCTGTTAGACCCGCGTTACGCGCATTACGCGCTGGCAGTATGCTTCGCCGTTTTTGACACAACCTCACGGGTGTGTGAAGATGAAAGTATTTAAACTAGCATGCTGTTAAATGTTTAACTGCTCGCGCTCGTTCTAAAAAGAAAAGTTATGTTCATCCTATTCTTACGCATTTAAGAAATCTGTTAGCGGCTGCCTAACTGCTTACCTCGGCGTTTCTGTTTCTCGCGCCATTCCTCTGCTAGGCTGATTCACCTCTCTTCCGGTGTTACATGCTTCGCGCCTGCGTCCTATTTAACTCTCGCTAGCCCATTTTTTATGTGTGTTTGTTGTAACTTTATCAGTATCTGACTATGGGGATCTGCGCCAGTGCATGCTTACACTATGTACCTGTGTTGCTTGCAATATTAGTGACATGTGAGTTTCTACTGTGAATACAATACAATTATAGACAATCACAATTTAAAATTCATGAATTCTATAAGTAACAAAGAAATTCTGTTCTTTCATTGAGTCCACCCGGCTTCAGGCTGCCCAAATTAAAAATCCAATAATTCTCCTGTTTGAGTAGTCTGTTTTTGTTCGTTGAACCTTCTAATTTAGGCAATGTTTCAAGAACACATACTCGTAGTTGGCTGACATTATGTTGCATTTCAGTGAAATGTTCCGCCAAACTGGTTTTCTTGGATTTGAGTCTAATGGTGCTCTTATGCTCGTTCATGCGGATTTTAAGTTTGCGTTCTGTGTGTCCTATATAAACATCTCCGCAAGGGCATTTAATCAAGTAGATTAAGTTGCTAGAGTCACAAGTTGCATTCACTTTTAATGGAATGGAATATCCTTTTTGTGGGTGTGTTATACTTGATCCCTTAATGATATTATTACATGTGCTACAATTATAACATGGGACTGTTCCACGAAATGATATTCAAATAGCGACATTACAAAAAGGACTATCATTCGTCCCAACTGCCCACACAAACACTTTGGAACTTGAAGTAAGTTTATTCAAACTTACAAGAAAGTTGCGACTTAGACATTTCTTTGAAAATATTGTGGAGAAACAGCCACTGACGGAAACCAATGAACTAAGAGGATTAAAAACCAGAAGTACGTTCATGCCACCCATCAGTCACAAGACCATAGACCTATATGAACAACTATGTAGTAAAGATTTAAGACAATTAAACACCAAACATAAACCACACAAAACAAACATCACCAAAAAAGAATTTGGGATTCTTAGATCAATAGCAAAGAATCAGAACATCATATGCCAAAAGGCAGACAAAGGAGGAGCGTTAGTCATCCTAAACAAAACATACTACCAAGACACCATGAAAGAACATCTTGGAGACTCGAATTTATATATGGAGATGGATACCAACCCCACAACAGCAATCAAAAAAGTCCTGCAGGACATCGTCCAAAAAGCTCATGATCAAGGAATTATTACAGAAAGAACTGTCAAGTATCTCACACAGGAACATCATAAAAATCCATCAATTTATCTAGTTCCCAAAGTTCACAAAAATCTGCTAAAACCACCATGTAGACCCATTGTGTCCACCAAACAGAGCATTCATGAACCGGTTGGGAAATATCTCGATAGATACCTACAACCATTGGTATTAAAAACAAGATCATACCTGAAAGATACTACAGACTTCCTGGTAAAACTATCTACCATTCTACCAGAAGAAAACATGATCATGGCTACCATCGATGTGAAAGCACTCTATACCTCTATACCGCACCAGCACGGTTTGGAAGCTATTGAAAGCGCCCTAGTACACAGTGAATATTCCCATGAACAACAAATATTCATCTTAGAACTCATGCAGTTCACATTGTTTCATAGTTATTTTGAACAAGACAAAAAATGGTACATGCAACAAAGCGGGACATCCATGGGAAATTGCGCCGCTCCGGCGTATGCAAATCTGTTTATGGCAGCCTTTGAGGAAGCACATGTATTTCAAGACCCGAAGTGGATTGATAATATAGTCATGTATGTACGGTTCATAGATGATATTTTCATAATATGGAGAAATTCCCTAAACCTACTGGAGGAGCAATTACAAGGTATGGATACGAAAATGGACCAAATTGGATTCACATGGAACATCCATGCATCTAGAATACAATATCTGGATGTTGAAATTACGAAAGAGGATGATGTATTTTCCACAAACTTGTATCGAAAGCCTACGGATCGAAATAACTTGTTGCAATATAAAAGTCACCACCCCCCAGCACTCAAAAAACATCTACCATATTCCCAGATGCTACGGGTGAAGAAAGTGGTCTCAGAGGTTTCCACATGTAGAGTACAACTAAACATGATGCAACAAAGATTCACAGAAAGGGGATACCCTTCAGACATTACTGAAGCTGCATTAATAAGAGCCCAACACAAATCCAGACAAGAGTTACTAATTAGGAAAACTACAGCACCTAACACACGCATTACATGCGTGAGTAAATTCTCCACTGTCAGCACCCAATTTAAACAAGTTATTAAAAAGCATTGGCCAATGCTTACAATGGAACCAGACTTCAAAGGAATTTTCTCAGAGGAACCAATCTTCGCACACACTCGTGCTAAAAATTTAGCAGATTTTTTGAAACCAATGGAGGAGGAATCTCCCAAAACACCATTTCGTGGAACAGTCCCATGTTATAATTGTAGCACATGTAATAATATCATTAAGGGATCAAGTATAACACACCCACAAAAAGGATATTCCATTCCATTAAAAGTGAATGCAACTTGTGACTCTAGCAACTTAATCTACTTGATTAAATGCCCTTGCGGAGATGTTTATATAGGACACACAGAACGCAAACTTAAAATCCGCATGAACGAGCATAAGAGCACCATTAGACTCAAATCCAAGAAAACCAGTTTGGCGGAACATTTCACTGAAATGCAACATAATGTCAGCCAACTACGAGTATGTGTTCTTGAAACATTGCCTAAATTAGAAGGTTCAACGAACAAAAACAGACTACTCAAACAGGAGAATTATTGGATTTTTAATTTGGGCAGCCTGAAGCCGGGTGGACTCAATGAAAGAACAGAATTTCTTTGTTACTTATAGAATTCATGAATTTTAAATTGTGATTGTCTATAATTGTATTGTATTCACAGTAGAAACTCACATGTCACTAATATTGCAAGCAACACAGGTACATAGTGTAAGCATGCACTGGCGCAGATCCCCATAGTCAGATACTGATAAAGTTACAACAAACACACATAAAAAATGGGCTAGCGAGAGTTAAATAGGACGCATGCGCGAAGCATGTAACACCGGAAGAGAGGTGAATCAGCCTAGCAGAGGAATGGCGCGAGAAACAGAAACGCCGAGGTAAGCAGTTAGGCAGCCGCTAACAGATTTCTTAAATGCGTAAGAATAGGATGAACATAACTTTTCTTTTTAGAACGAGCGCGAGCAGTTAAACATTTAACAGCATGCTAGTTTAAATACTTTCATCTTCACACACCCGTGAGGTTGTGTCAAAAACGGCGAAGCATACTGCCAGCGCGTAATGCGCGTAACGCGGGTCTAACAGGCCAGCCTGTTAGACCCGCGGTCGAACATTGCAACATTGCAACAAAGTAACAGTCTGTACCCGCGTTCAGGAATAAAGCCGCTCGTAACAGTTTAACATTAAAAGCAACATTTAAGCAGCGCTATTGGTGTTGAAATGAATGAACGTTTACGGTGAACAAGATGTGTATTATAGTTAAAACGCTAATAAGCACTGTCATTTAAACAACAGGGTTATTCAGTTATTTTCAGACAATACGCTTGTGTATTTTTTGTTGTAAGCATTGATTGAAAGAATTTTGACAGATTCAACAGAAACGTGAATTTAAAGCAGAGTTGTTTATTAGTATATAAATGTTTAGAAATTTTCCAGGTTAAAATAATTTTTCTTTAAATTGTAGATTTACTATTTCCCTGATGAAGGCAGGAAGACACTGCCGAAATGCATTGGATTCTCATGTGAAATAAGAGACATATTTTCATGAAAAATAAATGAAATACACGTGAACAATGGATTAAGAACTTTTATTTTCTAAATACAAACGAATTTAGAGCTAAATTAGCACAAATCGGTGCCCGGGGGGACAGCTACACCCAACCAGGTATAGCTGCTACCATAGGTGAAATTAAATACTTCATATATTATTTCAATAAATATAAATTAATATCTATAAAAAAAATAATTAAAAGTAATTACCAATTTAATATAATATAATAATTAATCAATTAAAATTACAAATTAAAAATAATTATTACAATTATTTACCTATTAATACAAATTAATTACAAATTAACAATTAATAACTTAACATTTAAAAAATGAATTAACAATTAATTGTAATTAAATACAATTAAATAAATTGATTTATTCAATTAATTATAAATAAATAACTTCCCACCCTATTCCCCTATAAACCCGCTACAGAAAATAAATTAGTAAAATTAACATAATTAACAATTAATCAATTAATTCAAATTAATTGCCAATTAAAATGTAATTAATTACCAAATATAAATTAATTAACAATGAATTAAAAATTAATACCAATAAATACATTTACATATTTAATTAATTATAATTAAATTACTTCCCACCCTATTCCCCTATAAACCCACAACCCGCTACAGAATGAAATTACGCAAAAATTAAAAAAACAAATTTCATTAATTAAAATAAATTATAACATAAATACACACTTTTCACACATATAATAACATAAAAAACACTATAAAAAATTTGATATTATTAAAAATGCGATAATTTTAATAACCTATATTATATACTTCGATATTTTAACTGTGTATATTTTTAACATTGGATATTACATTACTTACCTTAAAAACGATATTTTTGATGTCTATATTCTGTCCAGTCGATATTTTGTCCAATCTATATTTAAAACTCGATATTATGTCCATTCGATATTTTGTAGTCAATATTTTGACTGTTTACCCTAGAGCTACCCGCACCCATAGTGGGGATTGGTCAGAAATGCCCCTCCCAAGTTCTGCAGGGATTTTTACCCGCAGTCCTTTCTGTTGTCCTCTGCCACTGAGGTTTCTTCCTAAGAGGGGTCCCATGTCTTGGGACTTAACATACCCTATGTGGAGTAGTGGTAGCTGTTATATAGCTTGTTGTATGCTGGGGAGTTGTGGTCGCCTGCGGGCCTCTGCTCTCCATGGCGTTTACGTACGTTGCAGGTGCAATTTCCTTTTGCTGGATTGGAATCCCTTGGTGGCGCCCCAGGGTGAACTTCTCCAGGGTCGCTGCGCTGTTCGCCTGGTCTGCCTGCTGTCTGTGGCCTGGCGTCGTGGCCCCTCCCTGAGGTGTGTCCGATCCCTTCTTTACCTTCATGTTCTCTGTCCTGGGGGCTGGGATGGATTTTGTTTTCCTTCCTCTTTCAGGCGCATCCTGCCCGGTTTTCCTGGGTACCCCGGGCTGCTCTCCCTGCTTCCGACTGCTTTCTTGCTGTCTGCGCCATTCTGTCTGGTCTCTTGACTTTTGGCGGTGGTGGGCTCAGCTGCCTTCTCTTTCCCTCGTCCCCTTGGAGCCTCTAGGTTCCTCGTCTTCCTCTTTCTTGCCTTGGCCTTGGACGGAGGTTCTGTTGCCTTGTATGGGCGTGGGGTGCTTCGGCCTCCCCTTGCCTTGCCCTTGTTTCCTCTGTTGAGGGTGGACAGGCGTCCTCTTCCTTCTTCCCACACCCCGTCCTTGGGGTCGGTGGTGTTCTGCTTGTAGGGATTCCTCTTGCCTGGGGGAATGGGGCTCCTCGCCCTGTCCGTTGGCCTAGTCCCCGGTGGGACCCTCTGTTATGTCCAGGCCGGTGGGTTCCTCTCGCAGACCCTCCTTCCCCGTGGATATGGCTAGGGTATCTATCTACGTTAAGGAATCTGTGGATAGTAGTCTCTATCAGATGCACAAGTTACTTACCTTTGCTAACGATGTATCTCGTAGAGACGATTCTAGCCGCAAATTCCTTCACGGCCGGCCCTTCCTCCCCGTTCTGCGAGGACCCTTGGTTGATCTTCTGCACTCGCCTCTGGTGGGTGACTGTGTATTCTGTGAGTGCTTTCTTTCGCTTTTCGGACAGGATTATTCATCCTGTTTCTTGGTTCCTTTCCTCCTCTTTGACGCATTGGAGGATGGGTTTATAGGTACTCCTGTGTCCCTCTGCTCTGGTTGCTTCAGGATTGGGCTTGCCTTCACTCCCTTCCCTCCCCTCCCTCTCCCCTTTTGTTGCTCAGGGTTCTGGCCCCTCTGCTATCCCCTGGGTTGGAGTCATCTGGCCGTCCCTTTACCCTTTGTCCCTTTGGGGGGTTGTCACACTCTGTGCTGGGGTTGCCTTGGAGGTGTGTGGCTCCTGCTTGTCTTGGAACTGGATCCCCTTCATTGTTCTTAGTGGGGGCTGTAGTCCTGCTACATGTTGCTGTGACATTTTTACATATATTCCTTGTCTCCAAGGGGGGGCTGTCTACGTACTGGCAGAGTGGCTGCTCAGGGCTGTGCTCTGTTCTTTATTATTTTCCTTGCCTTTGGGTACTGCAGTGTCTAACACTGCTCCTTATGGTGTTGTTCGTCACCATTTCTTTTTTCTGCTCCTTCGCACACTCTTCCCATACTCCCACAGTTTTGTCTGATGGCTCTGCGCTGTGGCGCGGAAAATATGTCCGAAGATAACTGGCGTAGGTGCGCCGGGGTTGGGACTTATGTGACCTCGCTGAGGTTACATACGTGGACGACGCCTGGGTGGAGTCACGTGATGCCGGTGCGCAGGGATGCTTGGCAAAAAAGTTTCCGGGTCCAGTCTCATGCCTAGGGATAATTCTACGTTAAGGCATCTGCGGCTAGAATATTCTCTACCAGATATATTGTTACCGAAGGTAAGTAACTCGTACAATAGGACTAAGTATGGAATCCCTTGTAATACATTCACCATTTGACTGGATCCTTATTCTCACCTCACCCCCGGTTAAGTCTTTTTCTGCTTCCACCACCAGGTTAGCAATCAAGGGAGAGATAAAATCTATCTTAGTTGAATGAATGAATGAACAAGCTTTATTGTATAGTTAGTTAAAACCATTACAAAAAGTAGAAAAAGGAGCAGCGGTTTAAAATGAATGATCAACGAGCATCCATGGTTTGAATTTAGCAACATTAAAAAGACAAGATTACATACAAGGGACGTCAAGTGCCAAGTCAATTCAATTTATATTGTCCATTTACTTGTTGAGGAACGGTGAGTGGAACTCATCTTGCGTTGACTACCAAAGAACAAGCGGCAGGTGGAAGACTTGCGTGACATTAAAAAGAGGGAACTAAATCTTATTTACTCTAAGATTAGCAGCATAATCTTTATCTTCATAGTTTTTTTTTTTTCAAACTTGTATGATAGTATCCCTTTTGTTCTCAAAGTTCGTGACAAGTTTGACTGGTCTGCAGATTAATTGTGGATCCGCTGTACACAAGACTTGTATGACGGCGGAGCGGCAGTTACGTACTCTGTATTCAATTAACTTTGTCTTTAACCAGTACTGTAGTTCCTGATCCAGTGCAGGACAGATGCAGAGTAGGTGGATAAAGTCTTGTTTTGCATCACCACATAAATCACACTCCTTGGTGTCTGGTTTCCTCCAATCTGGTTTGTCTGCGTTTGTCGGCAGATTACCCATCCTTAAATTAAGGTATTCCTTTTTGACATATGAGGAAAAGGAAAGACCAAGATAAGCTGCCGGTTTGAGCACTTTGTACGATTGAATTATCATCCAGGCATGTGATCGGTGACTAAGGATTGACTTGTCATTGATCAGCGAATGCCTGTTTGCAGCCTTTTTAATCGCTAGCTTGAATGATGATACCGGTAGCTTAGTTTGCCACAGGGATGCAAGTTCAGTAGTGTCGAGGGATAGTTTTAGATACTTAGCGTACTGAGAGTTGGAATTATTTTGCATTGCATCCCACGTGGCTTGGTTGATTCCTGTTTCCCTGTTCATCCAAATATCGTACCAGAATTTAATGCGCTCATACTTTTTTGCAGTTCTTGGGATTTCAGGCCGAACTCCAGTCGGACCTGCGCAGGTGATGCATTGGACGGTACGCTAAAAACCCGCTTGTAGACTCTAGTTTGGATTCGGTCTAGAAGCTGTGCACTTCTGCCATGATGTAACACACTGCCATAGCCTATTGTGGGTAACAGCTTGGCTTTGATGACTGTCAGAAGTGGATTAAAAAACGGGCCCTTTAGCTGTTTGGAGATGCTATTAAACGCATGTAACAGGGCTATTCCTTTTTTTTCGATGACATCGAAGTGCAGGGAAAAGTTGAGGCGACTGTCCAATTGTATTCCCAAATACTTGTAATTGCCCACCACTTCCAATTTTTTATTGTCTGTGACAAAAACCCGCAGAGTATTACGTCGACGGGTCAGTATCATGATCTTTGTTTTCTGGCTGTTGATTTTGAGAAGATTGAGTTTTGTGTAATCTGCCAGTTCGTGCAGGAGACGTTGCAGACCTATCTTTGTTTGACTTAGGAGCACCACATCGTCGGCATAGGAGAGATGTGTCAGCCGTAGTGTTCCTAGCCGCGGTGGGTGAGCATTAGTGCTATCCAGCCTCGAGGTTAGGTCTGCCATGAACAGATTAAAAAGATGAGGAGCCAACACACAGCCCTGCTTTAATCCGTCATGTGTGTTAATCTTTCGTGTCAGCCGGTGCCCATTAGCGATCTTTACCTGAATCCAGGTATCTGTGTATAAATTCATTATAGGGTTTAGAATTGTATCCGGCAAGCCCTGCTGCTTTAATTTGGACCATGGTAGTTGACGGTTAATACGGTCAAAGGCCGCCTTGAAGTCAGCGAAACAGGAGTACAATGCTTGATGGTTTTGCATACTTTTTCCGGCGATTAAACCTATTGCATTGGCGTTGGCCATGGTGCCTGTGCCCCTACGGAAACCAGTCTGGTTTACCGGGATCTTCTGATTATCCTCAGACCATTTTAAAAGGTCCATTAACACCAAGGATGCGTAATATTTTGCCTCAGCATCGATGAGTGCTATTAAACGGTAATTTGCTGGGTTTTTACGGTCTCCTCCTTTGTAAATCGGATTTATAATCGCCCCTCTCCAACTTTCTGGCAGCCGACTCGTGTCATTTATTGATCTGAATAGGATGTTTAACTTGCATGCCCAGAATTGAGGGTCCTCCTTGTAGATAGCCTGGGGGACACCATTTGGTCCAGGTGCACAGTCTTGTCTGCTTCTCTTAACTATTTGCGCTGTTTCGAATTCCACGTATGATCTTAATGTCTGGTCTCCGTCTCGCTGGATGACACTCAAGTTGTTAAGTTCTACAGGGACAGTGGTCTTCACTTCCACTATTTTTAATATTTTTTGTATTTTTTGAGCTTGTGTTGTTGGTGGCACCAATTGGTTTACTGAAAAAGTATCCAGTAAATGTTGGACCCATGCATTTTCCGTAACACAGGTCATGCTTGTTGTTTGCACTGATCTATTTAGTGAGTTTACTTGTGACCAGAATGCTCTGGAGTCGGATTTTTTTATGTTGTGTAGCAATTTGGTCCAAAAGTCAGTGACTTTGGTTTTATTTTCGAGCCAGATTTGTTTTTTGTATTGTTTCCTGATTGATCGAAACGTTTGCCAAGCGTGCATATCCGAACTGCGACCCTTTGCATGCCTCATGGATGCCCGCAGACGCCTTCTTAAGGACAATATAGTCTTGCTGGTCTGACTATGTTTCTTTTGATTGAAGTTCTCGCGCAAGTTGACTCCAGTTTTTGGTAGCTTCTCCAAAAAGGCAGTCCATGTTTCTGCACACAGTTCACTTTCATCGGTTATGGTTTGAAGTAGGTGCTTTGCCTCCTTGGCTATTTGTGGTAGTGAGTTAGTCGTCCACCTTAATCGCTTCAGGTTGACTGTTGTTGTTTCCCCAGCTGTTGATCAAGCTTTTAAGTGTTTGAACGGTGCCAATTTAATCTCAATGTGCTGCATTAAATGATCACTCTCCGGTGAACTTTGAATTGGGAAACTGTTGATTAGCCCCAGCAGGGGGAGCGAGACGATGGTGTAGTCCAGAATTGTATTCGTGCTGGGGCCTATGTGGGTATTTGAAGGGGATTTATCCTGTTTGATTCTTCCATTTAGTACTCGCAACCCATGGTTTTCCAGGGCCCACATCAACTGTTTTCCCACTTGGTCGGTCCTCTTGGTTGGCGGGATCTCCTGTGTTTCAACCTCCCAGAATTCGTTTGCAGCCATGATATTGTCTTCCTCTTCTGGGAGCTGTATGAGATTTGCATTGAAATCGCCCGTCAGAATTATCTCCCATCCTGGTTGGTCAAGGCGGAACCCTGATATTACATTATTAATGCCCTTGAATAATTCTTTTTTTACCTTCGTTTTTGGATGTGTGTATATATTGATTAATATAATAGTTCCGATACCTGCCTGGGATACCCTCTTTAATTTGATTATTTGCATGTCTGGTATGGAGGCTGCCAGTTGGGAGGCCTTGACGTTTAGTGCAGTGCTTATGTAGACCGACAGACCCCCCTTTGCTCGACCATAGCGCTGAGCGCGAATTGCGTTGACATGAAAACTAATTCTACCTGGAACATCAATTGGCTTTGTTAGCCAAGTTTCCTGCAGAGCAATTATATCATATGTATCCCAAGTGTCTATTTTCCTACTTTTGTTTAAAAATTCTTTGGCACCGGCGATATTCCAGGAAAGGACTTTTACTATGCTATGTCCAGTGTTGAGCGCCCTGCTTTTATTTCAGTATTCCGTTGGGTCTTGCATTTTTCTGTTCTGTTGGTCGATTTTGGAAATGTCTGCACCCCTTGCCCCTTGCAGTACCGAATATGTACATCGGCTAACCCCAGTATGGTCTCCTAATTTGGTGCGCTTTCTTGAATTTGAATTTGAATTTGAATTTAAAATATTTATTAAGCGCAACGTTCACCATGCGGTTTCTTGGCGCTATGGAGGCAAAAATTAGCAGTAAAACAACACAAAAACTGATGGGATAACAAGAAAAGAATTTACATTGGGAAGGCTTGAGTAAAAAGAAGGGTCTTAAGATCTTTACGGAAGGTGGAATAGTGTGTGGCCAAACGCAAGTGATCGGGGAGGGAGTTCCAAAAGGAGGGTGCCAAGACAGAGAAATTGGATCCGCCCCATTTCTTGCGTCTATACCGGGGAACCTGAAGGAGTGATTGAGTGGATGACCGTAGCTCACGGGCAGGGATGTACTCTTTTATTAGAGAAGAAATGAAGGCAGGGGCAGTCCCTTGGCGTGCCTGGAAGACCATACATCCAGTCTTAAAAAGAGATCGCTCCTTAGCAGGCAGCCAATGTAGTGCTTTCAGCAAGGGGGTAGAATGGTGAGAGCGGGGGAGACCATAAATCAATCTGGCCGCCTGGTTCTGGACCAGCTGGAGCTTGTGCAGACTATACGCCGGGATACCGTTGTAAAGGGCATTGGCATAGTCCAGCCGGGAGACAACCAGAGCGGACATGATTAACCTAAGAGCGGAAGGAGAAAAGAAACGGGAAACAGAGCGGATAGTTCGGAGTACAAAGAAACAGGAAGAAACCACAAAACTAATTCGTGAATGAAGGTTGAGATGATTATTGAGTTTGATACCCAGAGTTTTAACTGAGGAAGAAGGTGTAGGAGGGGATCCCAAGGAAGAGGGCCAAAAAAGAGAGTTCCTGGGACTGGAGGAACCACCTGTAAGGACCAGTTCTGTTTTGTCAGGGTTCAACTTCAGATGGTTGTGGTTCATCCAGTCCCTGATGAAGATCATGATAGACTGAAAATTAGACATAGAATGAGAGGAAGAAGACAGAATAAAGATAAGCTGGAGGTTGTCTGCATAATTAAACACAGTGACCTCCAGCTTTTGAAGAGCGAAGATCAGAGGGTAGATGTAGAGATTAAACAGAAGGGGAGAAAGAGAAGAACCCTGAGGGACACCACAAGTGACTTTAAGTTGGGTGGCCGAGAAATCCCCCAACCGAACCGCCTGGGCACGGTCCCTCAGGAAGGACGATAGCCACACCAGGGCTGAGCCCTCAACCCCCGCCGCTCCGACACGGGACAGTAGGATGGAATGGTCCACCGCGTCGAAGGCGGCGGAGAGATCGAGGAGCACCAGGGCCTGGTTGTTATTTTGGTCCATGCCTTCCCTGAGATGGTTCAGGACCGATACCACGACGGACTCGGTGGAGTGCCTGGGCCGAAAACCAGCCTGGCGGGACGCAAGACCACCATTGGCTTCCACATGGGCACTGAGGACTGATGTTATGTGTCGCTCTAGTACCTTGCCCAAATAAGGCAGGAGGGAGATGGGACGGTAGTTGGCTGGAATGGAAGGGTCCGCACCAGGCTTCTTAAGGATGGGGACTATGGTGGCAGATTTAAGGGCTGGGATTACCACGCCCTGAGCCAGCGAGCTATTAAGAAAGGATATAGGCGGTTTGGGACAGACAGAATAGATTTGTTGCAGAATGTAAGCTGGGCAGATATCCGCTGGGGAACCAGATTTTATTTTGGGGAGTATTGCAAGGAATGCCTCCTCAGTGAGCGGAGGGAAAAAAGAAAGAGAGCAGTGGGCAATCGGGGGAGAAGGCTCAAGAAAAGCGGGGGAAGGAGGTGGCTCTGATGTTGACAATTTTTTCTAAAAAATAAGTGTTCAAAGAGTCACAGAGGGACTGGGAAGGGGAGGGTTTAGGAGTGGCCCTGTCAGAGTAAGCCAAGTCCTGGACAATGGAGAAGATCTCCCTGGGTTTGTTCTCCGCTGCCAGAATTTTCGCTGAAAAGTAGGTTGTTTTGGCACTCAATATGGCTTTTTTGTAATCATTCAGCAAAGATAGATAACATTTTTTTTTTTTAGAGGGCAGTAGTCCATTCTCCAATGCCTTTCAGCCCGCCGGAGAGTCAGCTTCTTTGTCTTTAGATCGTCACCAAACCAACAATTTGATTCCTTTGATCTTTGGGTGGATATCCGTCGAAGTGGGGCTACCTTATCACAGCCTCCAGCAAGCCAGTTGTCAATAACGGTGGCTTGAGAGGTGGAAGATAGGCCCTCTAAGTTTGGTGCGGAGATCAACAGCGAGGATGACAGGGCAGGAAGGTCCACCCTATTCCAATTTCGTGCCCAGATGTTTTTGGCAGGTGGGATCTTTGTTACCAACTTAGGGTGGAGAGAAAAGGATACCAGGGCGTGGTCTGACCAGGGACATGGGGACACGGTCATGGAGGAGACCAAGGCATTGAGAGACCAGACCTGGTCTAGTACATGGTCGTGGATGTGCGTAGAGGTGTGCAGATGAGATATAAAATTAAGGGATGTGAGTGAATCAGAGAATTGTTTGGAAGCTATGCTTTCCTGAGGGTCTGAGGGCCAATAATTGAAATCCCCTAGTACCAGGATAGAGGCATGGTTTATCGCTAAGGTGGCCAACAGATCCTGAAAGGCCGGCAGGAATAGATGAGATGACTGAGGTGGGCGATACATCAATAGACAAGTGAGCGGGGGAGAGAAGGCCAGTGATCAAGCTACCAAATGCTCGGTGAAGTTAATAGTGGGGGAGGGAAGAAATTGAAAGTTGTGCTCGGCTTGAGCAATAAGGGCTACGCCACCTCCTGACTTGCCCCCTAGTCGGTCGGCACGAAGGGCCACATAAGGGGAGGGAAGTGCGGCCAACAAAGAGGGCAATGAGGTGTCTTAATATCTTAGTTAGTTTCCACCCCCCTCACGGGGAAAGAAACATAAATGGGCTAAGTCACCTGACAAGATCCCTTACAGTGAAGGGATTTGTTGGAATTCTGCTAATACATGGAATGACTGAAGGGTCTCAATCTTCTACCTTTCTTACCCTCGCGTACAATATCCAATAGCAATGTATGTGTACCCAGCGCCAAAGTTTGCTGTGGATCTGACTGTGTCTTGTAACATCTTACAAGGGTAACTTTCAATTGGTAAGAAATAGAGATTTGGAGTTTGGGTTGCCTGAGCTCAGAATTTAAAAATACATCATTTAGTGAAGTTGTTTTTAAATTGTGTTTGAAAAATGTCCTCATTTGTTTGCGGTTGTACACTAAGAAGGACAACTCTTTTCACTCACAAGTGGCTTCACTGATGGTTGCAGGGTTGAAATGGAGGAAAAGTAGAGCAGATGCTTGTAATATTACTGAATTTCCCCTGACGAAGGGCATGTTGCCCGAAATGCATTGGATGGAGATTACATCTGGTTACTCAAACTGAAATATGTTTTACCGAGCTGTTGGAAAAAGCCCGGATGGGCACTCTGGGAGCATTAAAAGGTTTTCTAAACATTTTGCCTCCGTCTGAATTTTGAATGGAAGAGATATACAAATGGATGAAGATGACTACTGATAAGATCACTGGATGGGTTATTGATTACTTAGCTAATCGCTTTTAAGCAGTGCGGCTTGATATTGATGCGTGACGACGCACCATGTACTTTGTTTGACTTGCAACTCAATACTAATGGGACAGAGCACTTTTTAAGCACGCACGCAAAGATTTGCCTTGAGCATGATATCAAATTGTTCTAAATGTGTTGAAAATAGAAGGGAAGGAGCGTGGACTACCTATCTTTGTTTATACTTTTAGAAAGAGGGCATTTTCTTGCTTTACCATTCTGTATCTCCGCCTGCCTGTGGAATCAACGTTTGGTTTAGACTGACAGCTGGGTTGTTTGTGTATTCACTCTACACAGTCACACAAAAGGAGCTGAGGTGTGCTCTGCATATCCGTATTGTCCATCACCAGGCTGATGGGCCTTCCTGAGCTAGAGTGGTGGGAGGAGTTGTTACTGACACCTGAATAGGGCTGGCCTCTAACAATGCTTTCTCCGCCTACATGTAGTGTGTCTGGAGCCAGGACAGGGCAAGGCAGGATCTGTACAATACAAAGACTATCCTTTGAAGTATGTTTACTTCAAAGGCCAAAAAGAGTATAAATATTGAACCTGTAACCCCAGACTTTTAGAACACTTCTGGGTCAAGAAGAGGCTCCACCAAGAGGTAGAGCTGGAGAGCTGTTAGGAGGATTACTGCTCCCTTGCTATGTTGCTTTGCTGGGGTGGTCTGTAGTTGCTGCTTCTGTCTTGGAGAGACCAAGGACTGGACATCTGCTTTGATATCCTGCTGGAGAAGATTCTCCAAGGGCTTATATGTGCTTGCCTACCGTTAAGAAGTCTCAGGGCCATCAAAGACTTCATCTATAGCCCCTGAGCTCCTTTGCTGTGAGTTCTGACCTGCCAAGTGGTGCCAATTCTGGTTCTGTGCCCTTGTGGGTGGCTTCTGCTGCAACAAGAGCTGAACATCCATGCAACGCCCTTCAGCGCTGTTTTTCCCCTCTGCATGCTTGCCCTGTAGTTAAAAAACCAATGCATTGCTGCGGTGTGACAGAAAAGATTGTTGCAGCACATGTTCGTGGCCAGAACCGCCGCAGCCTTAGTCCAGAGCACTGTGTCTTCAACGTCCAAACCCCCGTTCCGACCCTGACACAGACCCTGCTGCTGTGCGGCTGAAAGAATCGACGCATCACCTGCTTGTGGCTGGAAGAATTAATGCAGCGCCTGTTTCCCTGCTGCTGCATTGACTTCAGCGCGTCTGAATTTTCCACGCATCGCACCTGTACAACAATTTTGCCTCGACACTAGGCTTCTGATAGGAACCGAGTCCACGTGTCTGGAAAATAGACGCATCACCTCCTCTCGCAGAAGGAAACTTACTTATCACCTCCTCTTTTAGTAAGGAACCAATGCATCACCTCCCCTACGTAGCAGTAAGGAACCAACGCATCACCTCCCCCCCGGAGCAGGGAATTGACGCATCACCTTCACTGCGAGTGAAGAGCCGATGTATCAACTTCCCTGCAGTGCAAGAAACTGATGCAGCTTTGCTTTCTGGGTCCTCACCTCCCCTGCGCCTGTTTTCGTCTTGTGATTTTGACGCATCCCAGGTACTTTGTACAAAAAGTGATGCATCCATAGTTTTATATGGACTGAACTGTTTTAAACCTTTTTAAAGTGATATCATGATCTGTGTTTGGTTTAGATAAAGATTGGTTATTCTTCTAAACTAGTATGGTGTCCATTTGTAGTGTTTTCACTGTGTTACTGCGTGTTTATGTACAAATGTTTTACACATTTCCTCTGAGATAAGCCTGACTGCTCTGCCAAACTAAGAATGGGATGAGCAGGGGTTATATTAGCTGTGTAATCCCCTTACCCTCACTAGAAGGAAGGGTCCCTACTTGGACAAGGTGCAATCCACTGCCAACTACAGAGCCCCATTATAACAAAGAGGCTTGTAAACTGATCAATGCATACACTGTAGTCTGATTTGAAACTGACATTCAGCTCAGTGACTCTTGTACTGAAGAGGAGCTGCCCAGTTCAGGCGAGTTTAAACTGAGCCCCATACATCCTACAATCTCTTCTTTGTCTTAAAATGTTGGAAAGCTAAGGCACTGGAAGGATGAAAGTCTGGGGCCCTTCTCGAGATTAATAGTCAATGAATCCTCCAAATGAGCCCCTTGAGAGAGACTGCTTTTAACTTCAGTTTTTAATTGGACGAGGGGTTAGAACTAAGATTTAAATGCTTTGTAACAAAGTTCCTTATCGAAGTTAAATTTGCAGAAAGTCACATTTTCCTACCTCACAGACCTAACCAGATCCGCGGTTTCAGCTTCATAGGCTGGATGATTCCTCCTTTTAGTTGGCTTCTCCATGCCCTTAACCTCATCCTGGCCCTGGACGGTCAGCTTAGAGCAAAGGTTTGGGGGAGAGAATGTGGTAGGAAGATCCATGGTAAAATATTTGACAAACAAAAAAGAAAAAATGGAAAAAGTAAAACAAAGCACACTTACCTCCTCCCATCTCAATCCAACATACCATCCGCAGTCACAGCCTCGACCACAAACTCCAATGCACGGTCCTCCCAATACAAATCAGACATTTATACTGTAGAACAGGCAACCTGCTTCTACTAACAGTCTGTAAAGTCCAGGGAGAGCAACAACTGTGACAACTGCAGCAATTTGGGCACATCCAAACTGAGGGGCAAGGCCAACCTCATGCCTGTTGTTCGTCCAAAACACCTAGCTTCCACAGTTGTGCCACTGGCTGTATGGCTCCAAGCCAATAATGCATGCTGACCCCAGACCGGGTCAATCACACTACCAGAAAACTGCTCATTCAGTCAAAAGGATGGGAATGCTGCCAAAGTAAAACAACCAATATGCACCAATGTGCTTGGACATGCTGCCAACCACAACAAATACCAGCCGTGACCTAAGGCAACCCAAAACAAGTTGTTACCAGCAGCTAGCCAACAGAAAGGTCCTCCAGAACACTGAGTTCAGCGGCGGTGGTGTAAGGGCTGGGCGCAGTGAGGGAAGCCAAAGCAGTAGAGCAGGAGGCAGCTGGAGGCTGGCAACGGCATAAAGCCGTTGGAGCATGTGGGCGAGAATGAGCTGCGTGGTGTCAGTGCTGGCATTAGCAGATGCTAAACGGGTGCCTGGGAAGGAGGAGAAAAACTCCTGTTCTTCTTTTAGGAAGGAAATGTCATTTGCATGGAAATGCATGTGCACCCATGCCCTGAGGGCCGCACTGTATTTATGTATGGATGATTCCTAATGCTGATTTTTGTTGTGATAGACTAACGCAGACCCTCTGTGTGTGTCAAGACATAGGCCTGTACAACAGATTGTGTTCTTGTTGGACCAGGAGCAATGCCAAAGCGCTATCCTCATTGTGGTGCGAGGCTTCTGCCTTCACCAGGAGTTAAGCAGCACAAGTGCAGTAGTAGGTGCATACCGGGTAGTGATCATAAGGAGTTAACAGGTCCTTTTTAACCTGTGTCACTGAAATGAGGCTTACTGGTTGACTCACTTTTAAAAGGTCCGCTGCTGTGTGCTTAACTCACCCATGGCTTCATCAGAATCCAGGGAGGTGAAATGTGTGTCTGGAGAGGGTGCAATACAGGGACAATGCATTACTGCCAGAGAGTGGTAGAGTACCTGAAGGATGTAGGGATGTGCACTGTGTGCATAATAACTGCATGTGCTGCGTTTATGCATACCTATGAGTGATACAATACATGAAGTGTACAGAGGGTGCATGATAAGCCCATGTGCTGGATGTATGTGCACTTGAGTGATACCATACATTATCAGTGCGGTGCACGCAGGATGCGTGCATGTCCTGGATGTATGTGTGTCTGTGAGTGGTACTTTACATAAAGAATACAGTACTGGGTAGTGCATGTAGGTTACAGTCAAGTGCTGGATATATGTGCACATCTGAATGGTACAATAAATAAAGAAAACAGTACTGTACAGTGTGTATATGCTGTCTACATGCACTAGGTGTATGTGTACTTGTGAATGGTACAATACATAGAAGGCCGTATGTTCCATTTTGAGAGACCTCTTTGATGCATATATCACGGTGGCTGACATCCAGGTGTGAATTCAAGTCACTTCCATGGCCTGTGTTGTGAGACTATCAGTTTCAGAGACATCCCTGCTGTGACTGACTGTTTTTAAGAGGAAGAGAAGCAGAACCCCAACATAAACCTTAAACAACTCCAACCTTAAATCACATGTGGTGTCTGGAAATGGACTATAAGAAGAGGAGGTTGAGACCCCAAACATTGCTGTCTGCCAAGCAGCCAGATGGGCTGTGTGAGGAGGGGAATATCTGCAAGACTTCTGCCTATGACCAGGGCTGAGGGCCAAGGCCTGCTAGTCTCCTTGCTGGGTAAGGGGACATCACCCAGGGAATCCAACATCACCTGCCCTGGAGCACCAGCACCTTGCCAAGGTCAGTGTGTCCTGTGATGAAGAGGAGAGTGTTGGAGGGAGCAAGGTCCAGTGGCTAGCACTGTGTAAAGTGTGAGGAAACGGCTACTGCACTGATCGGGTCATTGCCTGTGTGGAGGACTGAGCTGGTAACGACCACCATATGCCAGAAGATGGCCTTTGTGAAGACAGTTCTGATAAAGACTGCCATGTGGTAAGAGACAAAGCCACCCTATTTTTGAGACCGCCCCCATATGCATTGCAGTGCCGGTTTGACGACGAGTGCCCTATGATGAAGCATGACACCCTACATGGTGTGTGAGAGCACTATGATCTGACCACTCGGATCCCCCGCGATCCTCATGGTCCTGCTTCGGATTCCATCCTGATTAGGGTATCATTTTTCCCTTGAGAGGAACTACTCCAGTTGAAATGTTTTGTTACACTAATCTTTATCCACACCTCCCCCCCAAGAGGAGGCCTTGGAGTGCACTGACCACGCATCTCTCAAAATCAAGTGCAGAAGGGGTACATGGCCCAGTTACTCAGGATCCACAGTAATTTGGACCCTGGGACATAAGGAGTAAAAGTCCTCGACCACCGAGATTGGGCCCAGGACCCTCTGCGTAACTTTTGGCCCTTTAAAAGAGGTTCTGACAAACAAAATGATATCACAAGAGAAGGTTGTGTAGCTCACATCCTGAACTCATGTGTTCCAATGTGCTCTTATTTGTGATAATGAAGAAAGGGTAGGCAAAGTTAAATAAAACCATTGCCTAGGATCACTAAGCAGGGAATGATCCTGGGACACATTGTGCAATTCTGTTTACCTTCATTTCACTGATCAAGCTGCTTCCTTTTTCACGTGACTCTCCAAAGGTAGTGAAAGCATGCAGAGAAGGCTTACACCAAGCTGCTGTAAAGGGATGATGAATCAGATGCAACATAACACAGCATTGTCAAATCTGTGACTCTTCTAGAAACTAGGGGCCAGATGTAGGTAATTCTATTTTACCGATTCATAAATACCGAATTTTACCGATTCGGTATTTATGAATCGGTAAAATGGAAGGGGGGACATGTAGGAAGAATCGGTAATTGAATTACCGATTCTGTAACAATCGGTATTTACCGAATCTGTAAATACCGATTCGGTAATGCCCATTGATTCCTATGGGCATTGAAGCCCATAGGAAACAATGGGCATTACCGAATCGGTATTTACCGATTCGGTAAATACCGATTCCAGCAAGGGTGCAGGGGGTGTCACTTTGACACCCTCTAGCACCCCAAATACTGGCATGTGTGCCATGTGGCAGACAGACATGCCCTCAGGGCATGTCTGTCTGTCACATGGCATAGGTGTGCATGCACACATGTGCATGCACACCTGGATTCGGTATTTTACCACCCAATTGAATTGGGTGGTAAAATACCGAATCTGTAAGCCCTTAGGGACTCTGAAGAGTCCCACCTACATCCCGAAATTACCGAATCGGTAAAATTACCGATTCGATATTTTACAGAATCTGTAAATTTACCGATTCGGTAAATTTACCGAATCTGTAAAAATGGCCCCCTACATACCAAATACCCATTTACCGGTCGGTAACGGCCGAAATAGGCCATTACCGGTCGGTAAATGGCCTCCTACATCTGGCCCTAGGTGCTCAATTTAGAGGGCAGTTTTGTATGAAACCCTCAAAATAACTCAATGACGTACTTCCACACCATATGCATGCTCTGCTACCCCTAAGCCCACCTTTACCCCCTCCCACCTCAAAAAAGCCCCACTGCTGGCCCACTGCTGGCATCAATGCAGCCCTCAGCCACACCACAGACTTTCGTTTTTGACCCCTTTGGACATTTTTGTGATTACCCATGTTCTACAGCAAAGGTTGGATGTCACGTAGTCAGGCCCTTCAGGATTTCTTCATTTGCAAGAAACATTGTGAAATCAGAACGTTTGTAAAAATAACATGATTTTTACAAAAGTCACCTTTCTTTAACTCTCCTTTCTTTCATTGACTCTGCGCTGGGCCAGTATAAGGGGGCGTGGCAGGAGAGAGGTGTTTTCCTACTCTCTATTCCTCCATAGCTAGGAGCAAACCAAAAGACTGCAGGAGAGCTGGACTAAATAGCTACATTAATCTCCAGAAGTGAAACTTTACATCATATAAATTTTTCTTTTTCTTTATCTCAAATAATTTTTTTTGAAAAGCAAATGTTATTGATTTAAACAATTCAGCCAGTACACGGAAATCACAGTTTTAAATCCATTCGCAAAAGCAATATAACCCCCAATCACAAACCCCATAAAAATTACAAAGACAGGCATTGGAACCAGATTAATCAGGACCCACCACATTCCCCAACCACTTCCCCCACACCCTGCGATATTTCTTAGGGCACCACTTGGCTTTGTAAAGGGCTTTCTCTTGGGTCACACACCAATCCACCCCTCTATGTCACTTCTCCAGGGCCGGTGGGTCAGGACTCTTCCAGGCCGCCGCTATGTCCCGCTTGGCCACCATCATAGCTATTTTAAAGAATAACTTGTCACTCCTGGACCCGTCCAGCCCATCAGTGATCCCCAGCAAAGAATGACGTTGGTCATGAGGAACCTCCCAGCCCAGTACTTCCGCTATCTCAAATCATTTTAAAAATTAAATAATTTCTAATGGGTTTGTGTCCTGATTGGTTGATAGGGCTGGGATTTTGGTTGGTTGATAGGGCTGCAGTTTCTATTGTACCTAGGACTTACGAGTTTGTGTTCTGATTGGTTGATTGGGCTAGGGTTCAAATTGGTACTTAGGACTAGGGTTTCTTTGGGATCAGGGTTTAGGGATAGGGTTCTGTTCGGTTGATAGGGCTAGGACTATGATTGGTTCATAAGGCTAGGGCTCACGTCAGCTCTGGGGTTTAGGGCTCAGTTTCTGATTGGTTAGGGTTCCTATTGCCCCATGGTCACCTGATCAGTAGGGCTATTTAACCTTGGGCTAAGGGTGTCTCAGCCCGGTTGTTGAGGCTAAGGGTAGAAAGGACAAGGGCAATTGCTGGGTTGTCCATTTCACATTCTAAAACCACTCTCCAAGAAAGGTCCAGACACAGAGCCATGCACACAAACTCGCAACAAACACACAACTCATTATAAATATACATTGTCAATCCACTCTCTCACAAAACTCTAACCCCAGAGCACACTCCTACCTACCCTTATATTTCTAAACCCACAAACTATGAAACAATCCACTAGTCTGTACTACTACACAGCCAATACACTTTTAACATATTTACTTATAAAACACAAGACTCTCACATATATTCTCACAAATTCCCACCCAAACATCATTAATACTTTTCACTACCCTCTCACTACTCGTAACGTTGCAGTTGCCACCCCTCTGATGCTTTACTTCAATCCTCTATCTTACCATTTGTCAACACAACAATCCCCTTCTACTCACACACAGCCAACACACTGTCAACACCCCTCTCCACAAATAAGGCAATATCATCACCAAAGCTGAGGATGTTTCTTTACAAGGCTGGGAGACCCTCCTTTTTCAGATGCAACCCAACACCAACAATTTCATGTTACTTTCTTCTCTGCAAACCACCACCTACTAATGCAACATTCCTTGACACAATCTCAACCCTTCTTACATTATACTCAACATATGGTTTGACAAACCCCATATGCTACAACCCAGAACCATCCTCCCTTCTTACACACAACCTACAGTAACTTGTTTCTAACCCCATACACATCGCTGGACCCTCACTATGTATCATTTTTGCCAAACCAAACAAATGACTTCTGTTCTGTGGTGAGACCACTTCCTCGTTGCCTTCTACCACAATCAAAAGCCACCACAACTAAAACCGTCTTACCTTCAATCACATACCGACAATGGACAGGCTGAATTTGGAGAAACTAGAAAATCTACTTACCTCCAAAACAGGTCTCTAGTCACCATCAGTTCTGTACAAACACACTATGGCTGGCACCAGGGAGCTTTTGGTCACCTAATTCCTCTGAAGATATCTAAACATAACAAAAGGAAGCACGCACCTTGGATGAATACAGAATTAAAACTGATCAAACAACAACAGCTAAACTCCAACACAGTTGACTCAAAACAGAGAGCCCTGGAGACAAGCTATTCCTACAGAGGCACAACAAAATATACAAGTCAACAAACAAAAATTAACAATCAAAAGCCAAAAAAACCAATTCTATTCAAACCGAATCCACAATGCAAAGTATGTGAATAAAGAATTCTATCAAATACTCCCCGAATTCCATAAACCATAATGCACAGAAGCTACCATTCCCAGTTCTCCAAATGAATGTGTCAAACTGGCTAACCATTACAAATCTAATGATAATTTGTTGGATGCCTACTTAAACAACAAAAAAACGCTTTACACGGGCACCAGTTACATTCATAGTTTTTTAAATTATTATTTTATTTAAAGCTTTTATCATATATCATTAGCACATCACAGTATACAGCAAAATGGATGTCAGCCGTATTGATACATTGCAGATTTTGAAATAGCATGCATATAACAATCCATGTGGTGGTTCTTCATAGTCAGTCAACAATATACATACAGGATACATATAAGGTATATGCTACTTTGGCAATTCCATGAAGCACATCCCACCTTACTCATCACCATTGCCTCAATAACTGAGAAAGAAAACAAATAGGCAATCATCTAAGCATAATCAGCATCATTTCCTTCCGCCTCCCCAGTTTCCTTACCCACCAAATGCTGTTGATATAGCCCCCAGACATGTTAGGGCGACTCTGAGGAGGTAATAACTCATTGTATATTTTGGATTACGTATTGCAATATAATATATTCATGGACCACTCCTTTATTTTCGGAACTGGACCCTTAGCCCAACATATTGCTATTCTTCGTTTAGCAAGCAGCAAACCCATTGCCACCAGCCGTCCAACATCTTTTTTTTAGGTTTTTAGTATAACCCAATGAAGCGAGTAACGAGTCTGACGTTAGGGTGAGCCCTGTGACCTCATTAAGCATACTAATGATCTCATCCCTAAAACCAGCAATCTTTGGACATTGCCAAGCTACGTGCAGGAACCCAACATTCTTCATCCCACAGCGGTAGCAAGCCGCTGAGTCTCTGAGGCCATATCGATATACCCTCTCCGGAGTGTAATAGACCCTGTTCAGGATTTTGAAATATATAAGGCGGTCTGCCATTGAGAGAGACGTGCTTTGTCGCCTCACAACAATGCCTCCAAGTGCTGTCATCTAATACTATCCCCAGGTCACCTTGCCATTCTAGTCTGACTTTAGTGTACTACATCCTCCTGGACTGCTGCATCACATCATAAATGGTGGTGATATTCTTGGAGGGGGAGGCTGAGCGAAGCACAATAGTTAGAGGTAGTAATTCTGGGGGTTCCTGCGTGTCTCCTCCAAGTAGCTTGTATAAAGCACGCTGTGCTCTGTAAAAGTGGTATTGTGTAAGTGGAGTGGCAGCTTGTCCCTCAGTTGCCATATCTGCCCAGCCACTCATCTCTCCATCTGTAAATAAGTCCCATATCTTGTGAATGCCCAGCTTCGCCATAGCTTGTATGGCTTTTCTGTCCATACACACTGAGAGCCAGTGGCACCATTCCATAGGTATCAAGGGAGAGTACATAAGTGCTACAGCTTACCTGTTTAATAAATCATGCCATGCATGTATAGTGGAATTAATGGAGTCCAGCATACCAGTCCTCCTAATGGGGGTGTGAACAGCCTTTGCGGGAGTGGGAGCCTTTGCCACCCGCTCGATCTGTAAATTCGGGAGATTCTGTGGGCCGTGAATCCAATAATGCGTGTGGGTGCTCTGTGCAGCTCTATAATATAATTGTACATCAGGAGCATTGAGACCGCCCTTGGAGTAGGGCAATGTAAGGGTGCGCCATCTGACTCTAGGCTGCTTCCCCGCACAGGCAAGTTTAATTAGTAATGTGCGGATACCCATGAACATATATTTCGTGAGAAATATTGGTATGTTTAAGAATAAAAAACAGAAACCTAGGAAGGACAATCATTTTCATGTGAGAAATGCGGCCTATTGGGGACAATGGGAGTCGAATCCAACGACTGATATCCTCTTCAAGCCTGGAGAGTTCTTTCCCTTAGTTCTCACTAAGCACTAAGTCCGAGTTTGCGGACAGGGCCTGTGGTCCATTGCAATGGAAAATCCAGTTTTATTGGGAACATAGAAGGAGTTACAGGAAAAATAACAGATTTGTCCCAGTTAACTTTGAGCCCTGATGCGGCACCAAATCTAATGACCTCATTAAGTACTGGAGTTTAATTATTGCTTGGCTTACAAATGTACAACAGTATCTCATCTTCATATGGCGATAGGATGAGATTGTATTTAGAGAATCAAATACCCCTATGTCCATGGTACTCTCGTAAGGTGCATGTCAAAGGCTCCCCCACTATGGCGTCGACGCCTACATCTGCATAATCAAGTGACCAAGCTTATCCTGCAGACAAGATTAATTGAGCGGGTCCAGGATATAGTTCTAATATTGGGTTTTCTAGATGTGCAATCTTGATGACAAATCTATCTCTCCCCTCCTCCTTCTTTTCTTTTTATTTAGTTGATGAGTATGAAAATAAGTTTGTGTCTGTAAAATTGTGTGTTAGTAGTGGATTTATGAACTTCAGAATAATATGGTTGTGATGACATTGTATATGTTTTTATAAAATTATAACTTGTTGCTTTTAAAAAGTGTATTGCTTATGACGTGTTTTTAAACAAAAAAATAAAAAGTAAAAATCTTTTTTTAAACAAATGTTCTGTCTGTGTATTACAAGTGTTAGAGACCTTTGCTGATATATGGGCTAATCATTTAGTTGTGTCGCCAAGGGATTCCCCCGTTTTTTCACTAAGCCTTGCCCATGACATCGGGTAATCACATATCTTCTGCATGGAAATGACCCTGCAGACACTTCTGCGTTAACATGTTACTATTGGGCGTAAATGTGTTTTTTTAATAAATGCTACATCCACCGCTTGTCGCTTAAGATATGCCAACTTTGCGCACCTTCCTAAAGTTGTTGCGTCCACTAACGTTCAACGCCAGGAACTGATTACTCCCACGATTTGTGTGCTCTTGTATTAGCTGCCATATAGCATGCCATCTCAACAGCATCAACCACCACTCTCTATGCGACTTCGGCCATGTCTGAGCTTTATGTCTATACCTTTTGTATACTGAAAAGTTTGCATAAAAAAATACCCCCACCCACGCCATGCACACCCCAAACTGGCATAGACTGTACATTGCCCACCCTCCAATGATAAAACTTTAACCTGATTAATACCATAACAAAGCAAAGAAGTAAAAAAGGGGAGCCCCCCAAAGAAAAACAAGAGCCTTGTTCCAAGGTGAGTAACAAACAAGTGTCGGAAGCTACCAGTAGCTTTTGCTCCATTCCGCCGGTATCCACCCTGTAGTACAGTAAGATACGTTCCAGCATTAACGTTTTAACACAGTAACATAAGACACTGAGGAGGGAGAGTGGCTCCCAAATAGTCGAAGAAAAAAGGACCATAATCTGGGGTTAAGCAGGCGAAATACAATAGGGTACAGTATTTCCTACTACTGTGACTCTGTCGTCAACATCGAGTAAACCTGCAACCATGCAAACATTTGTATTGTCATTGGCAAGCTACCTTTAATACATCTTCATAATGACAAGATCCCAGTCTGTAACCAATTTACTCACATTGTTACCCAGTCAAATATCTATAGAGAGCAGGACAGGCAGTCCACTTACAAACATCAGTGAAGTTATGTCTAATACATGGAAGAGGGAAGTCGTAGCAACTCGTTGTAAGCAGTGTGCTTATATGGATTATTGTTCGTTGTTGTCCAAATCCATTCCTCCTACAGCCCCTGTTGAGCGTGTTTCCCCCTTACGCGGTTTACCCTGCTCCCGTTTCTTCAGGAAGTGCATTACTTAGTTTGGGTCTGTAAAAATATGTGATTTCCCATCTGCTTGAATGCGCAGTTTAGCAGGGTACATCATGTATTCTAGGTTCAGGTTGCGTAATATCCTCTTAATGGCCAGAAATCGTGGACGGGCATCCTGGATTTGTTGTTTAAAGTCTGGGTATAATGAGATGGCCATGCCTTCATATTGTATCCCCGGGAGCTCCCTGGCCTTACGAAGGGCTGCATCCCGATCCCTGTAATTAAGGAGTTTGGCTATGATTGGTCTTGGAGGAGACCCCGGGACCGGTCTGGGGGCCTAGGATCTGTGGGCCTGCTCTACAATGAACACCGTGGAAAAGGTTTCCCTGCCAAGGAGGGTGACTAAGAGATGCTCCACAAATTGTTCCATATTTGAAATGTTGATGGATTCAGCAATACCAAGCAGTCTAATGTTGTTGCACCTAGATCGTGCCTCCAAATCCTCCGCCTTACTTTGCACCACTTGTAGGATCTTGTCCGCTTTGGCCTGGGCGACCGAGCCTGATGTCACCACATCTTCTGCATTGGAGACCCTTTTTTCTACGACATTGAGTCGTTCCATTTGCTTGTCGAGGCGTGCCGACATTCTGTCCATACGGAATGTTTATGCGTCGATTTTGCCATAAATTTTGGTCAGGCTGCACTGCATTGCCGACAGTATGTGCTTCAAGTCCGGCTTCGCCATAGAGTCACCCGCCTCAGAGCCAGATTCCAAGGTGTTCCTATCTAACTCCTGCCGCCTAGGCCTTTTTTACGGGGCTCAAACTGTAGCTTAGATTGCGATTTGTCTGTGCGCCCCATCTTATTCCAAAGCTATGCACCCCTGTGTCGGACAGTTTTGTCTAAAAGTAGGGTATGGGTGCAAGTAGTTGCTCTCCACCAGCAGATCAAGAAAACGACGTGTCCAAGTGCCCACGAGTCACTAACAGGACTAGTTATTCCACTGTGACGGGCATTGATTATTCAGCAGTCATGGCCGGGGCATCCGAATGTAGGCAAGCGCATCGTTCACTTGTGGAACACAGCAACAGGGCCTTCGACAACGGTGCTGTGTAACCTGTGCGGAGACTAAGGCTTAGAAAGAGGAGGGGAAGTGAGCTCTTGTCGTACCACCTCTTAGATAAATTTCACAGAGCTTGCCCTTGCAGAGATTGCAGGCTTTTATCCCCCCCGGGGCGGACTCAGATACCCCGCTCGGTGGTCAGTGCTGTTGTTCCTCAGGGACTGCACCATTGGCAGGGATCGAGCCGGCCATTGTTCTCCAGTGATCGTATCAGACTCAAGCAGACACTGGCTGCGCCTCCCAACGCCACGCAGGCCTCACCCAGAGTACTCGGATGGGAGCAGGCCTCAATCCTTTGCGCTGCGAGTGCAGAGCGATTCCCAGCCTCGAGCGCCAAGAGGTCGTGGGGTCGACCCTTTTCTACCAAGGAACAGCATCGATGAGAGTGATTTGGGTCAAGGAACGGGCCCTCAGGGTCCTGAATTTTCTGTGGTTCGCTGGGGCGTGTAGGATCCCTATTTGCGGCGGCATGCAATTTACCTTTGTAATGGCCCCTGGCCAAGTGACATGTCGTAGACTCGTACCTTACTGCAGCCCAGCATACACGCCCCCGGCAGACGATCAGAGAAGGGAGCCAGGATACGCAGGCAGCCAGGAACCCCAAGTCTCTGCACTCGGCGCTGGCTCACTCCGGATCGGCATAATGCAGTGCCGACGCACGCTGTGCCCACCATGCTCCGCAGCTTCGCACCATGCCGCTGAGGGAGCGTGATATCGAGTCTCCAGTGGACGTGGACTGCCGAAATTGCAGGATTTATGCGCCACCTCCACTCCTCGGTGTGATCGGCTGTAGTTGCGCTGTTTAACTCAGGCTGAAAGCGAGGATCATGTAGGATTAGTGGCCGGGCTTACGGAGCTATGCTAGAATGCTGCCATCTTGGAGCGAGGCAAGCTCCGCACAGTTAGATTCATAGTTACCAAGCGCAAGTGTGACATTTTCGTGGTTTTAGTGTCCGTAGGAGTGACATTTCAATGCCAAAGTTGTGACATTTCGTATGACATTTTATCACGAATGAAAGTAAGCAATTAATGCAATGAGATTAATAATAAACAACTGGTCACTGATGAGCAATACGAAGGTCTAAAAAGGGCTTAAAACTGCTGCCAAAATAGAAGGTCAATATATATAATACTGTGTGCAATCAATTTTAAAATACACCAGTCATTAAACCCCTATGCATCAATTGGGATTCAATTCATTTTCTCTCTGGACACACGGACACACGTTGCAAACTGTAAAAAAAAATAGCATTATCTACAGAGTACTTTAACATTCATTTATCTTTTGTTTTAAAGTGTGTGCCCTTATTTTAAATTATATGAATTAACTGACGGTGAAGACCAACACAAATTTTGAGGGAATACATTTTTTTTTGCCATTTCCAGTCACAACAATCAATGACCCCACCTATGAGTTTGCTGCTTCTGCTTAACCCACCTGCCTTAACCTTAAGTAATTGGCAAGATGAGCCAGAAGACAGTGTCTTTGAATCTGTGAGTGTACTTAAGGCCACCGCGCAGCATATGCCATGTTGCTGTGCTGATTACAGGTAGGCAGGGAAGCCTATCTTAGCCTTGGACGATAGTGATCATTACCCCCTTATGGGTCCTCCCTGTCCCAGTCCTTACTACTTGAGGCAGTCCTGCCTCCACCCAGCCAATCAAAACGCCAGAAATCCAAAGTTCGAAGGTTACATAAGCCCCTCCCACCCACCGCCATGCCTGTGCTGCTCCGACGGCTGTCGGAACGCTGGTGCTCCCGGTTCCTGCCTCTGTTCCGGTTTGCTTCTGGATGGTTTGGCGGTGCTGTGAGTGTTTCTTTTGCATTTTAACATGTTTCTGTTATTTGTCTTTTCAAATTTCTCTCGGCGCGGCCGCTCCGGTTCTCCGGTCTCTGATATATTTACTACTGCTGGGTTTATTTCCGTTTTTGACCTGCCAGTTCTTGCAGTCCTGTTGGCTGTACTGGCTGCGGTGTGGCCTGGCATTGCCTTGCAGGGTGTTCCTCGCTTTCTGGGAACGCAGTTTTGCCTGGCGGTCTTTGTCTCCCGGTATCCTCCTTTTTTCTTCTTTTTACTCCTTCCTCTGTCTTTGGAGGCAGCTTCCCTGGAGTTCCGGGTTGGGCAGTTGGTGGATTCCGCTCTCGAGAGTTTGTATGTTGATTCTCCTTTTGGGGTGCGTGCTTGCTCTTTTTCAGCCTGTGCTTCGCAGGTTCTTTTCGTGGGGGTCCCTCCTTCCTGTCTTGGCCCGGTTGGTTGGGCCTTCTCCTCGGCTGCCTGGGAGGCGGGGGCTGGTGAGCTTTCTCTCTGGCCCACGATTTGGTGCTTTGTCACTGCCCTGGCGCCTTCGTCCACTGCCTGCCTTTTTCTGCTCCGACGGCTGTCGGAACGCTGGTGCTCCCGGTTCCTGCCTCTGTTCCGGGTTGCTTCTGGATGGTTTGGCGGTGCTGTGAGTGTTTCTTTTGCATTTTAACATGTTTCTGTTATTTGTCTTTTCAAATTTCTCTCGGCGCGGCCGCTCCGGTCTCTGATATATTTACTACTGCGGGGTTTATTTCCGTTTTTGACCTGCCATTTCTTGCAGTCCTGTTGGCTGTACTGGCTGCGGTGTGGCCTGGCATTGCCTTGCAGGGTGTTCCTCGCTTTCTGGGAACGCAGTTTTGCCTGGCGGTCTTTGTCTCCCGGTATCCTCCTTTTTTCTTCTTTTTACTCCTTCCTCTGTCTTTGGAGGCAGCTTCCCTGGAGTTCCGGGTTGGGCAGTTGGTGGATTCCGCTCTCGAGAGTTTGTATGTTGATTCTCCATTTGGGGTGCGTGCTTGCTCTTTTTCGGCCTGTGCTTCGCAGGTTCTTTTCTTGGGGGTCCCTCCTTCCTGTCTTGGCCCGGTTGGTTGGGCCTTCTCCTAGGCTGCTTGGGAGGCGGGGGCTGGTGAGCTTTCTCTCTGGCCCACGATTTGGTGCTTTGACACTGCCCTGGCGCCTTCGTCCACTGCCTGCCTTTTTTGGATTCCGTTTGGTTCCCGGCCTCCGCGGCGCCTGCTGCTGCCCCTGGGAGTCAGTCGCATCTGTTGTGCCCAGGAGAAGTCTCCGTGGCCTGGTGGTTGCGTCTCTTCCTCTTCAGGTTATGTGTTCCGCTCCTGGTGTCGGCCTGCTAGTGGGTCCCTTGTCTCCTTTGTTGACATTTTTGCGATTTAGGGGCTCGGCTCTGTTGTTCCCGGCTCGTTGGTCCGGTCTGATTTCCGAATGGTGGATCCTGTCGGTCATCACTCTTAGTTGCCGGTTTCCATTCCGGGGCCGTCCCCCTTTTAGGCTGTTTTCACGGTTGCTTGGTTGTCCGTTGGCACTGTGATGCGTTCTGCCATCTTCTTTGGCGTCGGCCTCTTTTTTGTCACCGCGCTCTGTTGTGCTGGTTTCGGTGATGGAGTGGTGCGGGGTTACTCTTCCTCTCTGTTCCTGGTCCTGGTTCCTGTTGGTTCCTTCAGTACGGTTCTGCCTCCCGGGGCTTTGGTCGGGTAGGTGCCTCTGTGCCCCTTTCAGTTGTGCCCCTTGCAGTCCGGCATTCCCCTCTTCCTGGTGGGTGTTTTTGGCTTCCCTGGGTATGGGAGTGGCCTGTTTTTCAGGTTCCCATCCATCCGGCTGATCAGAGGTTTGCGGTGGTTGGGTTCTGTTTCCTGTTTTCAGGTGTTACCTTTCGGCCTCTCTCCTGCTCCTTAGGTTTTTTCCATGGCGCTGGCTCCTGCTGTGGTGGTTGCTGTCCTGGTTCCGGTTTCTGGGGTCATATTGGGTCTGGCTGTTCCTTGTCTGGTTCCTGTTCGGGGCTTCAGTTTCTCGGGACCGGTTTGACGCTTTACAGGGAGCTGTTTTCTCAGTGCTCGCTTCGCCGGCTCATGTGCAATTACATTGTGCATTACTGGGGTTTTTTGGCATGGCCCCTGTGCATGGATGTCACTCATTTTGTGTGGCGCTCCATTTGTCCTGATCTATTCTCTGCCCTGTTGGATCTTCTGCAGGTCCTACTGGGTCACCTCCTGCCCCGGCTTGGGTTGGTTGTGGGTCCGGAGGGTGGTGGATGCCTCCTCGGCTGTGGTTCCATGGGCTCTCCTGCACCTTGTGTCCTTGGTGTTTCTTCTGTTGACTCGTTGGGTCCTTTTTCATGCTGATTACGGGGCTCTGGTTCCATTTTTCCCCTGGTCTGGTGGCTTTGCTCTCCCAACCTAGTGTGGGGAGTGCCTTTCTGCTTCCCTCTCTCCTCTTGTTGTCCTCAGATGCCTGCCCTTGGGTTGGGGGCCCCGTTGGGGTCCTTGGTAGCCGGCTTGTCTGTTGTTCAGGCTGGCGTTCTGGTGGCTCGTGGTTGTTTGGGCCTTCTTGGGGGGTCCCGGTACGTGTCTCTGTTCCTGCTGGCTTCTGTGTTTTGGGTCTGGGCGGCATTTTCTCTGTTGGCTTTTGGAGGGTCTTGGGAAACATCCCTGTTAAGGCGGTTGTTTCCTTTAAAGAAAATGTACTCTGGTGATGCATTATTTTGGTGGCTTAGGCCGCTTCCCCCCGTCCTCTGTTTGGTGCTGTCTGGTGCTCGTTTCGGCGGGACATTTCCTTATATTGGGACAATGCGCAGGTGCTTGGGACTATGCGCAGGGGCTTGGAATGGCCCCTGTGCTGGGATGTCATACAGATTCGTGTGGCTTTCCCTCTGTCTGTTCTCTTGTTCCGGGTCCTTTTGTGTTTGGTTTGGGACTCTTGGTTCGGTCTTGGTTGCTTCCCCTCCCGTTGCTCTTCTCCCCCGGTTTTTGTTCTGGGGTGGTCTGTCCTCGGGGGTTGCTCTCTCATTTCCTTGGCCTTTCTGTTTTCTGCATGTCTTTCCTCTTGTTTTCTCCTCCCGGGGATCTGCGAAAGTTGGGGGGGAGGTGCCGGTGTTGTTGGGTTGGCCTCGCTGCCTTTGGTTTCCGCTCCTGCTGTTGCTGTTGGGTGTCAGATTTGCCGGCCTCCCTTGCCTCCAGCTCTGCTTCTGGGTCCGCAGCTGTCTTTGCCCTCTTTTTGTCGCTTGTTTCTGACGGCCTGGCTCACGAGCGGCTGTCTTTGGCGTCTTTGGGCTGTTCTTCTGTGGTGGCCTGTGGCGTGTGTTGGTGTCATTGGCCTTCCGCTCTTTGGGGCTGTGATGCACATTGGGGCTCTTTTGTTTCCTGGTGCTCTTCTCTTGGTCGGGATCCGTGCTGGGGTTCCTGTTTCTGTACTGGATTCTCCAGCTTGGGTTTGTTGTTGGGGTTTTTCCCCTTCAATACTATAAGAACTCTCCCTCACGACCCATTTATTTTTAAGGATCCATATAACAGATTCCACCAAGGGCACTAACAAATACCAAAGACCATTTGTTTCATTTACTTTCTTATTTCACTTTATTTAGTCATCTTTATATGATCATTTTAATAATTTTTTTCTTACTTTTTTCTTTTTTTCGTTCACTTCTTTTTAAAACAAACAAAGTTCTATCACAAAATTACAATATTACAAAAGATATTTATACAATTAACCTCTACTGGGATTCATACACGCCTGGGTAGAGAAAACATTGGCCACTTCTGCACATCTGAGAGATACGTCCTACGAAAAACAACCAAAAGAAAGGTTCTGACAACTAAGAGGATGAACTGATGTCCCTCATATGAATATGGTTATTTAGCCCAGATCAGATCAGATGTGCTTCTCTTCTGTTTTTTCTCTTTTTCCTTTGAAAAATTGGTATGTGTGAGTTAGTGTGTGCGAATAGTCTGACTGAGAAGGTAGCGTGCGTGAGAGTATGATTTGTGATTATAGCTCTACTATGTCTTTTTGTGTTTATGGGGACCTCTAACTTTTGTCATTTATAGAAAATATTGTGATACTTGACTTTTATAAAAAACAATCATGTATACTGAATAATGAAAAATGAACTGTTCTTTTTTATGTACTAAAAAAAGAGATAAAAAGAGTTTTATATATTAAAAAGATGAAAAATATTTTTGTACAAAATAAATCAAAACTATTTGAAAACCATACTTAATGGCGCTATTGTATTTGTGTTGTACACATAATGGATTATAACAGAGCAATTGCCTGACTTAAATCTATTGGGTTTGACAAGAGGTTGTTTCTAGTTACAGTTTTCCCTTTTTCCCCCTCCTCTTGAACCCTAAAGTAACCAGGGGGTGCCTTAGCTTCACAGCGTAGGGAAAACATGCAAACAACATCACACATACATACTACATACACACTATTCACACAACACACTCCGTCTGCACGAGTTAACACGTTTCAGTTGTTTGTCTACTGATCACAGTTGGTTCTCTACATTCCGTAGGATTAAATAATAGACTTGGTCAACGCGTTTCGGTGGGATAAGCGATAGTTGAAACCACCTTCTTCAGGACCCGTCACAGTATTGCATAGGAAACTCTACACCCAGGAGTATTCCTTTGTTTTACGCCTCTATATTCTCACATTCAGGGAATCTGTTTTGAATTTTTCAGGAGCTCATAAATATTTCACGACTGTGTGCTTTATGGCTTTTACAGACATCCCATGATTTAAACAAGGGGTGGACACGGATTGTATTACTTTTTAGTTTTCTTTAGTTGTTCATTCTCTTCCAAGTGTATCCTCCTTGGCTGTTGCATTGTCTTTTTCCTCTAGCGTTTTTCTGGAGTCACTCTCCCTTATCTCTTTTTCTTTTTTATATAGGGTACTTCTTCAAGAGTGCTCATTGGTCATTTCTTCTTTTGGCTATATTCCTTCGCAAGATCCCGTAGCACCGCATACGTCCACACCGTCAAAGACGGTGCACCGCCGTGGTGCCCGTAGCACCGCATACGTCCACACCGTCAATCTTTTGTAATATTGTAATTTTGTGATAGAACTTTGTTTGTTTTAAAAAGAAGTGAACGAAAAAAAGAAAAAAGTAAGAAAAAAATTATTAAAATGATCATATAAAGATGACTAAATAAAGTGAAATAAGAAAGTAAATGAAAGAAATGGTCTTTGGTATTTGTTAGTGACCTTGGTGGAATCTGTTAAATGGATCCTTAAAAATAAATGGGTCGTGAGGGAGAGTTCTTATAGTATTGATTGTTGTTATCCCCTCTTTTCCCTGACTCAGAAATCAATTGCTTCAGAGGGGGTCCCCTTTTTTTCCTTCGGGGTTTTTCCCCTTCCACTTTGTCTGCTCATTGACGGCGGTTTGTGCTTGTCGGGGCCTTGGGGCTTCCTTGGTGGTTGTTGCCCTTTGGTGAGTTGGCTTCTTCAGAGCTTTGTGCTTCATTGTCCGGGCTCTCCTGTGCTCATTTCTTCTTGGGGCTTTGCCCGCTGTTTTGCAGGGTCTGTGGTTGCCCCTTTCTTGCCCTTGTTGGTGGCGGTCTTGTTGTGGTTGTCCGCTGCGGTGTTTTTTTTTGCTGGCCTTCCCTTCCGCCTGTTGGTTGGGTGTGTTGGGTGCCTTGCTCGTCTTTTTTCCTTCTTTGCAGTTTCTGCTGGTTTGAGTTGTTTTGCGGCGTGATCCGGCTTTTCTGCCTGTTTCTTCGAGTTTCCTTTTGCGGCCGGAGGTGTTGCTTCCTGTTTTGCCTGCTGAGGGGGTTTCTCCTGTTCCCCTTCTTTGGGTGGGTGTTCGCACGGCTCTTCTGATTAGCCTCCAACGTTCGCTGCAGTCTCGGGTTTCTCCTGCCCTGTTTGTCTCCTGTGGGTTCTGTGTCTGCTTCCTGTGCTGAGGCGGCAGGGTCTCTATCCAGGAGATTTGTGGGGCGGCCATTTGGCGGTCCCGTCGCACTTTTGTGCGACATTCGTCTTAATGTTTTACTTGCCTCTTCTGACGATTTTTGTTGGCGTCTTGTACGCTGCTGTTCGTTGATACTTTATTGTTTAAAGTTTTGTTCTTTTGCATGGATCCCTGGTGTCCTGCGTTTTTAGGTCGAGCAGACGTACTCTCAATGCGTGAGCATTGAGAGTGTCTGCTACAGACCTAATGTGACCCGTATTCAGGAGAGTGGACACGACTCAGACGCGCGCTTTTGCAGTCTCAGTTTTGACCGCGGGAGCGCGCGTCTGAGCCGCGCTTGCGCAGAGTAACTCACAGCCAGCCCCCACCCCTCTGCATGCACGCATACACACAGGCGGGCGCTCACACACACACGCTGCCGCCCCCCACCCACCCCTCTGCATACACACAGACACGCAAGCACGGAGCCCCACTCACCGGACACATCCAGCCCCCACCCCTCTGCATGCACGCACGCACACACAGGCGCGCGCGCGTACACACACACATACACACGCTGCAGCCCCACTCACCGGGACTTCTACTCCGCAGGACTCTTCCGACGTCAACGGGCACAGGGACACCGGCACTCCGCTCCTTGGCTTCCCGGGCGGACGCCGGCTGCACGCAGGGCTCTCCTCTCTCTGCACCGGAGCCATGCGCCAGCCACTGCAGCCTGCCTCCTGGGAAGCTCCGGTCGCGTGTCCGGCCCCGCCCCCGTCCCAACAAAGGTTGCCTGGCTTCCTGTTGAAGCCGGGCTGCTGCGGTGAGTTTGCGTTTTAACCCTTTCCTGTCTGTAGACACATCACCCTGGGCACCGCGTCAGCACATAGGACTTCGATATGTGTAAAAGTTGTGTTTTATTTTATTCGCCCGCTTTTCTGTGCTGACACTTCCTTGTTATTTTACTGTAAAAGGCATACTGTGCAGTGGCTATTGACCTTGCATGATTCTGGGATGCAACTATGATGCTCTCTTCTGGCAGTCAGAATTAGTTTCTTTTGTTCACAGGTCAGTACAGCAGTCAAGAAAAATAAAATGCATTATGTTTAATTATAGCCACTCCTAAATAAAATCGCTAAGGCTCGCATTTCGAGTAGCAAAAGCAGTTACCATTACTGCCGTGATTCTGATCGCCAGGAACGCCGTGTATGTTTAGTTTTTTTTTCCCTCTTAACCTGGAGAGTAATCTCTAAGTTAAAGTCTGTAAAGTCTGTAGGAGAATTTGGGGATGTGATAAGGGACTAACGAGCCTCGAGAGAATCACATTGAAATATCTTTAGTAGTTTGCATACTAATGTTCAGGCATAATAAAGCAAAACCGGAAACTGCTCGAAGACCTTCAGCAGTAGCTTATGCATGCTAATAACAAATGCCCCATACAGCTGCCACAAGCACACAGTCCATGAGCGTCCAAGTGATACTTGATGAAAAATGTCTTAACAGGTAATGGGGGAGCTGTTTAGCCAAAGTCCTTATTTGCTGGATTCATTGTCCGATGGTAATTTTAATTGGAAGCCATGGAATGTAATCCAGCCCTACAACTCACTGACTCTCCCTCCCACTCACTGACTCTCCCACCCACTCACTGACTCTCCCACCCACTCACTGACTCTCCCACCCACTCACTGACTCTCCCACCCACTCACTGACTCTCCCACTCACTCACTGACTCTCCCACCTACTCACTGACTCTCCCACCCACTCACTGACTCTCCCACCCACTCACTCTCCCACCCACTCACTGACTCTCCCACCCACTCACTGACTCTCCCACCCACCCACTCACTCTCCCACCCACTCACTGACTCTCCCTCCCACCCACCCACTCACTCTCCCACCCACTCACTGACTCTCCCACCCACCCACTCACTGACTCTCCCACCCACTCTCCCACTGTCCCGCTCTCCCACTCTCAACACAACACATATTGCATTACAAATGCAATAGGTGTCACATTTGCAAAAGTTTAAGCTATTGGGATTGTAAATAACAATGCTATTAATGTATCCATTTTCAAAACCAACACATACAAAAATATTGTCATTTACAATGCCAATAGCTCAAACTTTCCTAATGCGAGACCTATTGCATTGCAAATGCTTGTTTCTTCTTGGTTCTCTGCTTGTAAGTTCCTAACATAGTAAGGACTGGGACGGGGAGGACCCATGAGGGGGTAGTGTCTTATTACTTACCTGTAATCTTCATTACCCCGATTAGGGTTCTTCCCGTCCCAGTCCTATTTCCTCCCTCCCTCCCTCTGTGTTTGTGTCTGGGTCTTGTTGATAACAGGCATGACGGTGGGTGGGGGGGCTTATGTAACCTTCGAACTTTGGATTTCTGGCATTTTGATTGGCTGGGTGGAGGCAGGACTGCCTCACGTAGTAAGGACTGGGACGGGGAGGACCCTAATCGGGGTAATGAAGATTACCGGTAAGTAATAAGACATTTATTTACTTTCGCTATTACTTGTGCAGACTGTAGTGAGGGCAGCTTCTCTGAAATTCTCGTGTTGCTGGCAGTCTCCCTTTGTCTCAGATAAAAAATAAAGTTCTGCCGTCTAAGCCACTTACTGTGAGTGCACTTCCAGAAAATAATAGAGGGCACCAGATCTATGTAAGGCTGGTGCTGGATCCTGCCTGGCTGAAATGTTTTCCGAGTGAGGCCGGATTATTACGTGACCCTTAAAGGCTGGACCAGACATACATTTATTGACTGAAACACTGTGAGGAATACTCGAACGTTGTTACAGCTTTGACACAGCCTGTAGCTCAACCCTTCCAATCCAACTGTGTGAGCTCGTATTAGCATATGTGGATGCTTTTGTTATTTTATGCATGTCTTTGAGGGTCCCCTGGGAGCTATATTATGCACGACTAATGCATTTTAGTGCAGTGATGGGGACATCTGCACTAAATTGCGTTAGTCTAACTCCTGATGCGGGATACTTGGCAGACAGGGCTGAATGTTAGATTATGCAAGGACACATTCATTTTTTGTAGGCACAGGAAGATTACGTGATTTGCCCGGAGTCACAGGATGTTGAGCCAGTGCTGGGATTGAGCCACTCTAGAGCACATCTTTTGTAGCTGGCTGTGTCATGTGCTTTCATCTCTCCATTCACACCCCGTCCCTGTTTCTTCTACAACCCCCTCCCACCCCACTAAAAAAGACAAAAGGAAAAAAAGCGCTATGAAGCAGCCACCTTTGCTGCTTTTTATTTTTGTAACAGATCTTTGTGGGTTTTACAGAAAAAGATCAAAGAAGTGAATACATGTAGTACATAAGACATATTTTACGCATTAATAGATAGTACCATACAATGGGTTTACATACACCATGGTAACCAAGTAAGAGTCTGTATTGTGTGCGGTATTCAAAATAGCTTATAGTACTGCAATAGACAACATGGAGGAGTAGATGTTCGGTCCCAAAGCTCCGCATGGACCGACAATTATCCAGACTAAATCTATGGCTGTAGAGCCTCCTCGACCCTCGATTTTGATGCTCACGACCCCCGGAGGTGGCCCGCACCCCTGAAGCAACTCCTAGTTGGTGGGGGACCGCAGTCCGTGAGATTGGCGGCGAGATCCCCGCCGTTGCCTGATTACAACATGGCGACCGCGATGCATAGAGAAGCAGCGCCCGAAAGTGGAGTCTGACATACGACGACCATCTCCCTCCACCGCACCAAACATCAACCACCTTCAATTCAATCCTTCAATCCACCTATTCTCAAGAACATTATCCCTATCACACCTAAAAGCCCTGACTCCCTCTTCACAAAATGGTCATCTCTGAGGTTCGTTGTCTTCTTCACAACTGTAGATTCGTGAACAAACACAGGCTGGAAATCTCAGACATCATTAATATCTACAGCCTGGATATACTTTTCTTCACTGAGACCTGGCTCAACGGTACTTCTTTCGATCTTCTGCTCCCCACTGACTATTCCATTCTTAGGAATGATAGAGAAGATAAAGTTGGGGGAGGTGTAACAGCTATATTCAGGAACTGTCTTCATCTTCATCTCTAAGCTTTTCCCAGAAGCTCTTTCCGCTCCTTCGAATGCCTTTCTCTGGAGCTCCAAATACAGCAAAACTCCCCTGTCAGGCTTCATACCATCTATTACCCGCCTGGTGACAGCTCTACCTTCACAGAAGAATTCACTGATTTTGCGAGCGACCAATACTCGCAAAGCAACAAACAGATTTTTATTGGAGATTTTAATCTTCACTGGGGCAATCTGAAAGATTCAGTGGCCAACAGGCTTGCCACTTTACTCTTAGGAAATTATCTTGTTCAACATAACACAAAACCGTCTCACTCTAAGGGCTCCATCCATGACCTTGTTATCTCCAAAGCAGATATGCTAACTGCTGATGATCCTATACCAGTAGACTGGTCTAATAATTTCCTCATCCCCTTCACTCTGCATCTATCTCATGCTGTTACTCTGGGTCAACCTAAAAGAACAACTACCTTTTTCCGCAACACCAAAAGCATCAACCTTGACATTTTATGCAACACTGCTATGAGCTCACTTCGAATCTTAGACCCCTACTCTGATGTTAACGACCTGACCACACAATGTCTCACCAGTCTATCATCTGCAATTAATAATGTTGCTCTACTGCAAAGTAAAAAATAAAGACCCACTCCTGCTCCGTGGTTCAATCAAGCCCCCTACAAAGAAATAAAAAACTTGAGGAACCTTGAGAAACTATGGAGACATTCTCCTTCTACCACCAATCTATCCAATCTCCCCCTCGCAAGATCTCGTTATCACAAACGCATTGTTAGAAATTGAATTTTTGGTAGGCTAGGGCGCGGGCCAAAGCCAGGCAAAAAACACCACTCTAGTCAGGATAAGGGAGTTACACGTCTAAAATAACTCAAATTCTATGGAGAAGTCAGGGGCCTTGAGCACGGGGGCCATGCACATGGCGGCCTTCAGGGTATCAAACACCCTCTGGCAGGACTCAGTCCAGATCACCTTTTTTGGCCGCTTCTTGGAAGTCAGCTCAGTTAAGGGGGCCACGATGGTGCCATATCCCTTAACAAACCTCTGGTAGTGTCCAGTGAGTCCTAAGAAGGCCCTCACTTCGGTCTGGGTCTTGGGGGGTTCCCAAGCCAGAATGTTGTCAATCTTGGGGTGTAGGGGCGCTGCCTGGCCGCTTCCTACCTGGTGTCCCAAGTACAACACCGACCCTTGCCCGATCTGACACTTACTGGCCTTATTCGTGAGGCCTGCCGTCTGATGCGCCCTCAACACTTCCCTGAGGTGCTGCCGATGTTCGTCCCAACAGGAACTAAA
This sequence comes from Lissotriton helveticus, assembly GCF_964261635.1. Taxonomy (NCBI): domain Eukaryota; kingdom Metazoa; phylum Chordata; class Amphibia; order Caudata; family Salamandridae; genus Lissotriton; species Lissotriton helveticus. The sequence continues at coordinate 442,500,985 of NC_136070.1, read as the reverse complement.
CACCGCGATGTTGTCCATGTATGCGGCGCTGAATTCCTCCAACACCTGGTTGACCAACTTCTGAAATGTGGCAAGGGCATTCTTCAAGCCGGAGGGCATCACACAGAACAGGTAATGCCCGGCTGGGATCGAGAATGCAGATCTTTCTTTGGCCCCCTCGGTTAGGGCGATCTGCCAGTACCCTGACGTTAAATCGAATGTACTCCGGAATCTGGCCGCTCCCAACCGGTCGATGAGCTCATCGGCTTGGGGGGTGGGGTGTGCGTCATTCCGCTTGACGGCATTGCACCCCCGATAGTCCACGCAGAACCACAGTTCCGGGTGACACTAGGCTCCGTTGCCTTCGGGACCAAGACCACGGGGCTGGCCTAGGGGCTGCTGGAAGGCTCAACCACCCCTAACGCCAACATCTTCGCGACCTCCTCTTTGATGCTAGCCTTGACCCAGTCAGCCAACCGGTAAATCTTATGTTTCACCGGAGGGCTGTCACCGGTATCCACGTCGTGGGTACACCAGTGAGTAACACCTGGGGTCAAGGAGAACAGTGGGGCAAACTGCTCCAATATCTGGCGACACTCGCTCTGTTGCTCTGTCGGCAGGGTAGAGGGTCACACCATCCACCGATCCATCTCCCTCTTGGGCGGACAGGAGGTCTGGGAGAGGCTCACTCTCTGCTTCCATCCCGTCGTCTGTTGCCAAGAGCATGCTCACTTCGGACCTCTCGAAGTGGGGTTTGAGGCGGTTCACGTGGAGGACCTGCAACGGGTTACGAGGAGCCTGCAAAACCACCAGGTAGGTGACCTCACTTTTGCGCTCCACCGGATCACTGACATAATATCGACGGACAGAATATCGACTAGCAAAAATATCGATGCCAAAATATTGACAGACAGAATATCGAGTTTGTATCTACAAACAGGTAAGTACAAAAATATTGAGTCCAAAATATCATTTACAAAAATATAGTTTATTAAAATATCGACTTTATTAAAAACAGTGTTAAATTAAATTAATAGTTACAATTAATTACTAAAATATACTTAAAAATACTTAAATTAACTTATAATAATTAAATAATTAATGAAAGTTATAAAAAAAATGTACAATCATATTTGTTAAAACATATATATATATAGTAACATAATATAATTAAATAATATCCAATATTATTATCGTACGATAGCAGAAGTGTAAAAAATACTATTCCCACTCCAGAGAGTGCAACAGTAGGGAAAGCGTTGGATAGCGTAGGGTTAAAAATGACTATTCCCGCTCCAGTGAGTGCAACAGTAGGGAAAGCGTTGGATAGCGCAGAGGTAAAAATTACTATTCCCACTCCAATGGGTGCAACAGTGGGGAAAGCGTTGGATAGTGTAGGGGTAAAAATTACTATTCCAACTCCAAAGAGTGCAACAGTAGGGAAAGCGTTGGATAGCGTAGGGGTTAAAATTACTATTCCCACTCCAAAGAGTGCAACAGTAGAGAAAGCGTTGGATAGCGTAGGGGTAAAAATTACTATACCCACTCCAGTGAGTGCAACAGTAGGGAAAGCGTTGGATAGCGTAGGGGTAAAAATTACTATTCCCACTCCAGTGGGTGCAACAGTAGGGAAAGCGTTGGATAGCGTAGGGGTTAAAATTACTATTCCCATTCCAGTGGGTGCAACATAAGGGAAAGCATTGGATAGCGTAGGGTTTAAATTACTATTCCCACTCCAGTGGGTGCAACAGTAGGGAAAGCGTTGGATAGCGTAGGGGTGAAAATTACTATTCCCACTCCAGTGGGTGCAACAGTAGAGAAAGCGTTGGATAGCGTAGGGGTAAAAATTACTATTCCCACTCCAGTGGGTGCAACAGTAGAGAAAGCGTTGGATAGCGTAGGGGTAAAAATTACTATTCCCACTCCAGTGGGTGCAACAGTAGGGAAAGCGTTGGATAGCGTAGGGCTAAAAATTACTATTCCAACTCCAAAGAGTGCAACAGTAGGGAAAGCGTTGGATAGCGGAGGGGTTAAAATTACTATTCCCACTCCAGTGAGTGCAACAGTAGAGAAAGCGTTGGATAGCGTAGGGGTAAAAATTACTATTCCCACTCCAGTGGGTGCAACAGTAGGGAAAGCGTTGGATAGCGTAGGGGTAAAAATTACTATTCCAACTCCAAAGAATGCAACAGTAGGGAAAGCGTTGGATAGCGTAGGGGTTAAAATTACTATTCCCACTCCAGTGAGTGCAACAGTAGAGAAAGCGTTGAATAGCGTAGGGGTAAAAATTACTATTCCCACTCCAATGAGTGCAACAGTAGGGAAAGCGTTGGATAGCATAGTGGTAAAAATGACTATTGCCACTCCAGAGAGTGCAATAGTAGGGAAATTAAATACTTCATATATTATTTCAATAAATATAAATTAATATCTATAAAAAATTAATTAAAGGTAATTACCAATTTAATATACTATAATAATTAATCAATTAAAATTACAAATTAAAAATAATTATTACAATTATTTACCTATTAATACAAATCAATTACAAATTAACAATTAATAATTTAACATTTAAAAATGAATTAACAATTAATTCAAATTAAATACAATTAAACAAATTAATTTATTTAATTAATTATAAATAAATAACTTCCCACCCTATTCCCCTATAAACCCACAACCCGCTACAGAAAATAAATTAACATATTTAGCAATTAATCAATTAATTAAAATTAATTGCCAATTAAAATTTAATTAATTCCCAAATATAAATTAATTAACAATTAATTAAAATGAATACCAATAAATAAATTTACATATTTAATTAATTATAATTAAATTTCTTCCCACCCTATTCCCCTATACACCCACAACCTGCTCCAGAATATAAATTTGTAAAATTAACATAATTAACAATTAATTAAAATTAATTGCCAATTAAAATTTAATTAATTACCAAATATAAATTAATTAACAATTAATTAAAAATGAATACCAATAAATAAATTTACATATTTAATTAATTATAATTAAATTACTTCCCACCCTATTCCCCTATAAACCCACAACCCGCTACAGAATGAAATTACGCAAAAATTAAAAAAACAAATTTCATTAATTAAAATAAATTATAACATAAATACACACTTTTCACACATATAATAACATAAAAAACACTATAAAAAATTAGATATTATTAAAAATTCGATAATTTTAATAACCTATAATATATACTTCGATATTTTAACTGTCTTTATTTTTAACATTCGATATTACATTACTTACCTTAAAAACAATATTTTTGATGTCTATATTCTGTCCAGTTGATATTTTGTCCAATCTATATTTAAAACTCGATATCATGTCCATTCGATATTTTGTAGTCAATATTTTGACTGTTTACCGCGCTCCACCACCTCAAAGGGCCCCGTCCACTTGTCCTGCAAGGCACAAGGTTCCACAGGGGCCTTAACCCACACTTTCTGTCCAGGTTGAAACTCTACCAGAGTGGCATTCTGGTCATACCACTTCCTCATATCTTCCTGGCTGGCCTCGAGGTTCGCCTGAGCGAGTTTCCTGAAGCGGGCCATTTGGTTGCAGAAGGCCAGCATGTAGCTGAACACATCCTGGGGTGTCTTCTTGGGAGCGGCCTCCAAACCCTCCTCCACAAAGCTGAGAGGTCCTCGCCCGGGGTGACAGTACAAAAGCTTGAAGGGGCTGAACCAGAGTGACTTTTGGGGTACCTCCCTGTACACAAATAGCAGGCATGGTAAAAGGACGTCCTACGTATGCCTCATGGGTTCAGTGAGACCCTTGATCAAGCTCTTTAAGGTCTAGTTGAACCTTTCCACCAGACCGTAACCTTGGGGGTGGTAAGGAGTGGTGAACTTGTACGTAACACCACACTCCTTCCACAGGAATGTTGAGATTGGTCCCCCTGTCGGAAACCACCTCTCTGGGGAACCCCACGCAGGAAAAGATCCCCATTAACGCCCCGCCCACCACTGGCGCCGTCGTTGCCCTGAGAGGGATTGCCTCTGGGTACCGGATGGCATGGTCCACCAAGACCAGGATGTACCTGTTGCCCATAGCTGTCTTGGGATCCAGTGGCCTCACCATGTCCATCCCTACCGTTTCAAAGGGTGTCCGCACCACGGGGAGCGGTGCGAGAGGCGCTTTGACCTTCTTCCACTCTTGCCACTTGCCTGGCAAGTTTGGCAAGACCGACAATGCACATCCGACTGCCTTCGCATTTGAAGCCAGAAAAAGTGGGAAACAGCCTTTACAACGCAACTTTTACAACGCACTACCATTACAACGAAACTTTTGCAACGCAACATCCATTACATCGCATGCCATTACAACGCAACCATTACAACGCTTGACACTACAACGCATACCACTACAACGCATGTCCTTACAACGCATACCATTACAACGCATAACATTACAATGTATAGTACCCTTACACTTTCCAACACTTACCCTACTGTTGCACCCCCTGAAGTTAGAATAGTAATTTTTACCCCTACACTATCCAACACTTACCCTACTGTTGCACCCCCCTGGAGTTAGAATAGTAATTTTTAACCCTACACTATCCAACACTTGCCATACTGTTGCACCCCCCTGGAGTTAGAATATTACTTGTTACCCCTACACTGTCCAATACTTACCATACATGCAATGTAATGTTATGCGTTGTAATGGTATGCGTTGTAAAGGTAGTATGTGTTGTAAGGAATGCGTTGTAAAGGTAGTTTTTAAACATTTGTTGTAATGGCATGCGTTGTAATGGAATGCGTTGTAATGGATGTTGCGTTGTAAAGGTATGCATTGTAGTGGGAGAGGTGTGGCGCCGCGGCCAGGGCGACTGACGCTGGAATCTGGGGACCACGGTTCGATCCCCGGCTCCGGCGGCAGGTTAGCCCAGCACCATGTGACTCTGGGCAATAGCTCGCTTAATCTTCCCGACGGCCCCCCAGCGCCTAGAGACCCTTACGGGTGATTGTGCGCTTTACAAATGTGGACTTTACTTTACTTTATTGTAAAAGTATGCGTTGTAACGCCATACATCCGAAAAAGTGGGTGACAAGCCGGTCAAATGTCTTGTCCTGTCCCAAATGTCCTGCCAAAGGCACGTTGTGAGCCAGACCCATTAGAAAGGTCCGGAAGCGCTAGGGTACCACCAGCACACGGGCTGATCCAGGTTCTACGATCTTAGGCTCGCTGTACAGGAGATCATTCTCCCAATAGATCCAATGTGATCCAGACTGATTACCAGTCGCCTGGGCTGCGGCCTGCCGCTGCAGACCCTCCAGAGAAGAGCACTCTTTCTGCTCCTGGCAGAACTCCTCCCTGGTGGGACCCCCTTCTTGCTGCCAATGGGTCAGCTCAGAGATGTCCCCCAGTTTGGCTACCTGCTCTCCTGTAGGCACCGGGGCATCCCCCTCAAGGTCCAACTCCTCCCGGGCCATGGGAACCTCAGGGGCCGGTTTCCTGCGCCCCTTGCCCTTTCTCTTGGCAGGGACCTGGGCCACTGTCTCAGGCTCTGGGTCCCTCTGATCACCCTCTCGGGCCGCCATCGACCGAGTGGACACGCATGCCCACTCTGGCAACCCCAACATCTCCAAGTGGGACCTGAACTCAACATTCTTCCATAAGGACTGCTCCAGGTCATTACCGAGCTGACAATCGACAGCCATGGAAGGGCTTACAACTACCCTCAATGGACCTGAGGACCCCCCCCACTCGAAAGGAATCTGTGCCACTAGACACTGGCGCTCTGAATTGTCAACTTCGATCAACTTGTGGAATGCCCCGGGGACTACCTGCATCTCAGAGACCAGGTGACACCGAACTGAGGTCACACTGGCTCCAGTATCCCTTAGTGCCTCTACCCTTTTCCCGTTGATGGTCACCCAGTTGCTGTATTTCTTTGTGTTAGGGGGCACCTGGGCTCCTGGGACCATCTCACTGTCCCATAGTGAGACGAGGGTCATTTCTGCGGGGTCCCCACCCTCCTGTTGGGACTCCTCCTCCTCCCCAAGCACTACGCTGGCCAACACTTTGGGCTGCCCACCGGTGGGTGGCTGTGTTCCCTTTCGGCACCTGAGGTCTCCCTTCATGTGCCCCACCTGGTTATGTTATGTTATGGGAACTTTTAGAGCGCACGATTACCTGAAGGTGTCCTGGCGCTAGTTACTACTCCTTAATGCTGAGCTGGAAAAGAGAGGGTTTATTTATCAAAAAGCCAGGTCTTTAACCCATTCCGGAGAGCTAGAAGATTGGTGGCATTTCTCAAATAGAATGGCAAGTCATTCCAGACTTTTGATGCGCATGAAGAGAAACTTCTGCCACCCCACTGAGCTTTTTTGTTGGTGGAACTACGACCAGCTTAGCTTCCAGAGATCTAAGCGTTCTTGTCGGTATATACCTTTGAAACTGGCACCTTAAATGATTTGGTCCTAAGCCTTGAAGTGCTATAAAGGCCATGCAGAGAGATTTAAAATGCACCCGGTTCCTCACCGGGAGCCAGTGCATGTTTTTGATCTCTTTGGAAATTGGGGAAAACTTCGATGTGCCGGTAAGTAATCTGGCCGCGGCATTTTATAGCAGCTGAAGCTTATACAGAAGTCGTTGTTGTATGTTTAGAGATAGGCTGTTACAGTAATCCAGTCTCGACATGACCAATGCGGTGACTACTATTTGCCGGCTCCCCGAAGGTAAAAGCCGCAATACCTTCTTGACAGTTCTGAGAACATGCACTGTTGTTGAAGTTACTGTATTTACTTGGGCACCAAAGGAGAGTTTCTCATTAAGTATTATTCCCACATTTTTCACCTTTTTTGAAGGTATAGGGAGTGAACCCATGGAAGCAGGCCACCAATTAGGAGTCCAAAAATTAAGATCGTTCCCAAACAGCATTACTTTCATTTTATCTGAGTTCAGTTTTAGGCAATTGTCTGCCATCCATCTCCCCACCGATTCCATACAGACTTGAAACCGTTTATCTATTCCCAGCTCTTGGCCGGGTAATAGAGACACCACAATTTGTGTGTCATCAGTGTAGGAAGTGAGACTAAACCCGAATGCACTAACGGGGGCCAATGATGAGACATACACGTTAAAGAGTGTGGGGTTCAATGACGATCCCTGCGGTACACCACATGGCAGTGCAAAGGGCTTGGACTGAAATTTACCCAGGGATACAATTTGTCCCCTGTCTGATAGAAAAGATTTAAGAAGATCCCAAGCTTTCTCCTGGACCCCACAAGCCTTGAGACGGTCCATCAGGATATCATGATGGACCGTATCAAAGGCCGCGGACAGATCCAATAAGATCAAAGCTGCCCTGCCTCCTCGATCCACGGCTTCCCTGATCTCCTTGGTGGCCTTAATGCGTGCAGACTCAGTACTGTGTCCCTCTCTACAGCCATATTGAGAGGGATCCAGTGCTTGTACTTCCCGCCAAAAAGCACTGAGTTGACAATTCATGATTTTTTCAACCATTTTTGCGGGGAGAGGAAGCAGAGAGATCGGGCGGAAGTTGTTGGGATCCTTAGTGTCCTTAGTGTCCAGGCTTGGCTTCTTCAGAAGGGGCAATATTGAGGCCACCTTCCAAAGCTTGGGGAACTGTCCTGTTTCAAACATCACATTAAAATGGATGTGAGAGGACTGAGATGAGATGGGTGGTGGGACGGGGCTTGAATACAGAAGTTTGCGGCTGGCAGACCTGTGCATTTGTAATAATGACTGACTTGTGTAGCAATGAAATGTGGTGCTATGGTGATCTTGTTTGCAAAAGACTGCCTTATTTTGTCACAACATTGAAAATAAATAAAACGTCTTTTAAATTATTTTTTCTTTAAAAACCCAATTGATGTGAGAGAAAGAGCAATCGGACCGGGGCCAGTTTTACCACCTTCACAGGGCATGGATCAAAAGGCAAACCAGATTTGGCTCCCATTAGGAGCTCAAGAGTATCGTTTACAGTCAGTGACGCAAATCTATCCAGTGCAAGGGGGGAAATCCTTGTGGGCTTAGATACCTCCCTTGCCATGTTCAGCCCAGCATAGTTAGGTCCGCTGAAGACAGTAAATATGCTCTCCACTTTATTAAGGAAGAATTTGGGAATCTCCTCATGCAGTTCCTGACTGGACTGAACTTTAACTGGGTTCAGGAAAGCCAGGCTGGAGACAGTTTTAAACAACTCTTTGGCAGAGTTCTTTGCCAAATCGGTTTGGGATGAATAGAATTTTTGTTTCGCGCCGAAAATAACTTGTTTATACTTGTGAAGGCAGATGTATACAATTTCTTCTCTACTTCCTTGTAGCCTTTCCTCTTGTTGCGTTCCAGGCGTGGTAGTCAGAAGATCCTGTAAAGCAGTCCCATCAACTCTGTTCCAGATTCTAATCTCTATCTGTCCTTTCGGATAGCCACTCTTCGCGCGCTGAGCCGCAATAGTTAGTTCAAATTGAAGAGCAAAGTGGTCTGACCACACAAGTGGTAGTATGCCTGTAAACGACACACCGGGATGGTTGGAAAAAATCCCATCCATTTAAAGCTACATGAGTAGGTCCCCTAACATGTTGCTTTAAATCAGCACTATCCATCATGTCCATCAGCATTGCCGTGTCAGGGTCAGTAGACACCTCTAAATAGAAGTTAAAGTCTCCCAAAATAGAGTAGGTGTTACAACACAGACCCTCTTCCAACAGCTTACTAATATGAACAGCAAACAAGTTTCTAGCTCCTGGTGGCCTTAACAATAAAATACCTTTAAAGGTATGGTGATCGGATAAGGTGAAGTTAAAAGACAATGTCTCACAGGCTGTGGTTGAAACGGCTGAAAATGTAGCTTTCATAGAGCTGTGGTAAATTAACGCCAAACCCCCTCCTTTCCTAACAGGCCTTTTAATGCATGACAGAGAAACCCCGGTGGGGTAGCTTTCACTAAATCTGGACCGGAGACCTCAACTGTCCAGGATTCTGTAGTGAAGGCTATCTTTATTTCATTTTCCTCTATGAGCCTTGCGCACTTCATACTATGTTTGACCAGGGACCTGGCTTTCACCAGAATGCATTTAAAAATGCATTTAAAAACTTGAGTACCACGCCTGGCTACAGATGTCCTTTTATCCTTAAAGAACCTAATGGGCTGGTCACATGCAAAACCCTTGCGGGCCGGTCTCGGCAGGCTTTCCTGTCGAGGCCCCTTACTTCTTATCTCCGGGGGGATGGGAACCTTTACCCTGGGTGTTAATTTGGGGCCCTTTCGATAACTCCGGAGTTTTACCCTTGTCCCCCCCACTTTTTGGCTGGGGACCCTGCCCACCTTTGGCTGAGTCTCTCCCAAACGCTTTCTTGTGGACCCTGGTACTCATCCAGCGGTCCGCCTCCCTAGCAAGCTTCCTGGGGTCAGCCAGCCTACTATCTACTAGGTTCTGGCGCAGATCTGCAAAACATAGACTGGACAGGTGCTCCCACGCAATCAAATTGTAGAGCCCCTTAAAATCTGTCACATTGCTGCCTTTCACCCAGTCATCCAACGATCGACAAAACCCATCCACACATTCCAGCCACGTGTTGGCATCAGATGTTTTCCAGGAACTAAACTGATCCCTGTACTTTTCAGAGGTGAGACCATACCTAGTGAGAAGGGCTTCCTTCATATCAGCAAAGGTGAGGTTAGGCCCCTTGCCCAAAGCTGTCAAAGTATCCCTGGCTTCCTCTGGAAACAGAGACCACAATCCTGCTCCCCAATTCTCCTCAGGGACCCCATTCATGTGTATCGCTGCCTCGGAACCCTGAAACCACCTCTGTATGTCATCCCCCTTCTTGAACTCTCGGCCCACGTTCTTCTGGATGTGTACGATTCGGTCTGTCTGTCTTGACAAGTTGCTGCCACCATCTGAGCTGGTTCTTTTCTCTCAATCCAGCTACTTCATCCTAACTTCATGTTCCAATACCATTCTCTTCTCCTCCTTGGCCAATCTAATCTTTTCTAGCTCCGTGGCGGCTCTCCTTGCTTCCCGCCTGTCCTCCTGCTCCTCTGGGGACAGGCCACCGCTACCTGGTCGGAACGGTCCCTCCCCCCTCCCAAAAGCACATCCATCCTAGGACTAGGCTCCCGCCTCTCCACTAAGGTCACCGTATTGCCCAATTGCGTCTCTGGCTGCTACCCAGGCCCTCAGCGCCTTTTGTAGCTCATCCTTCCTAGTGAGGGCTCTGACTTGGACTTTTAGGTTTTTGCACACCGCCTTCAATTCTCTCACAGTGTAGAGCTCCAACCTATCCTCCTCAAAGGAAATGTCCATGGATGCAACGGATGATGCTATTGATTCGGGCATGATGAAGCAGAAAGTTCACCAGGCAAGAATACAAAAATCGGCCAAAAAGAAAATGGGTTAGCATGTGGCACGTAATGGTCTGCGATATGGCAGTAGTGCACACCAATCACTGTAAGTCAAGTGCAAACGCAAGTCCGATCCTCAACGCTGACAGCTAATGTTAGAAATTGGATTTTTGGTAGGCTAGGGCGCGGGGCAAAGCCAGGCGAAAGCCACTGCTCTAGTCAGCATAAGGGAGTTACAATTCTAAAATAACCCCTGCTCACCCCCTTGGTAGCTTGGAACGAGCAGCCAGGCTTTTCTCAGAGGCAGTGTGTAAAGCATTTGCACATAACCAACAGTAAGACAGTGTACGCACCACAAAAGGACACCACACCAGTTTAGAAAAATTTCCAATATTTTTATATAATTAAAACAAGGCCAAAAACGATGAAAACTCACAATACTATATTAAAAAATACGTTGATTAAAAAGAGTTCCTTGTGTGACTAGCTCCGTCTGGGTTTCCACGGCGTCATGAGCACACAAATCCAAAAACAGTTCTGGCTGACTGCGGGGTCGAAGGCCAACTACGGTGTCGGGAAGACCCGCAAACTGTACCTTTCAGAGATGCAGCAGACGTTGTCTGTGAGACCAGGGTCGTGGTGCGGCATTGCGGTGGTGCCCTCTGCTGTGCGTTCAGGAAACAGGTTAGGCAGGGTCATCGTAGACGTCCTTGAGTGGCGTTCTTCTGGTTGCAGCACAAAACACACAGTCCCCAGTGCTGCAGGTCGAAGAACCTGACGTCTCTGCTGTTCCTGAGACTTCGTGAACAGGGGGCAAGCTCTACCTCAAGCCCTTGCAGAGTCTCACCAATTTGGTTGCAGAAAGTCCAGTCCAGGCCTTTCACTGCCCAAGACAGAAAAAGCCACTGCATGTCAGCACAGCAAAGCACGCTGCAAAGCGGTGGTTCCTTTTAGCAGCTTCTCCGGCTCTTCCTCTTTGCAGTCTTCTTGATCTGAAAGAAACAGGTTAGTATTAGATTCCTTACCTTAGAATATCCCCAGGCGTCAGTCTGGATCCGGAAACTTTTGCGTAGCAGTACCCCTGCGCGTCGGTAGGCGTCGTCTGCAGGCGTCCCCTGCGGCTCCGCGTCGTCGGCGTCGTGCGCCGTGATGACGTCGCTGGAGTATATAGACGCCGCCTCCGCGCGCTGACGTCAGTTCTTCTTTTTTCCGCGCCAGTTAGCGCAGATCCGAAGAGCAGTACTCCGGTCTTTTGACCAAGTTTTTTGTTAACTGATTGATCTTTACGGTGCCGGTAGGATGCCCGGTTTCAAGAGTTGTGACGAGTGCGACCGCCTGATGTCGGTCACCGACCACCATCGACTCTGCCTCCGGTGTCTGGGCGCGGACCACGACGTGGAGTCCTGCGTCGACTGTCGGGCCTTGACTGGAAAAGCTAGGCGGGAGCGGTCCCGCAAGCTTCTCGAGCTCCGGTTGTCGGCCCCGCGTCGAGAGCGGTCCCGGTCCGGTCGGAGGTCGAGGGAGCGGTCGAGGGAGCGGTCGCGGAGCCGCCATGGGCGCTCCGGGAGTCGCCACCATTCCTCCGGCTCGTCAGGTAAGCACAAGAAGTCGGGGCGTCGCCATCGCACCCCCGACGCCCGCGTGCTGCGGCCGGGGGCTCGGGTGACCCCACCCCCGCGGTCCCGCATGGGTCGCCGACGCCGTCTACCCCACACCTGTCGGTCCCTGGGGAAGGCGCGTCGCGTGAGGAGATCGAGGCCTTCCTCATTGCTATGAGGGCGAGGTCTTCTCCGGCGGGGCCTTCGGCGCCTGCGGGCCCGTCGGTCCCGTCTGGGGGCCCGAGCGGTTCGGGTGCTCCTGCCCCGGCGCCGCCGGTGGCTCCGGCCCCGGCGCCGCTGGTTCCCTCTGGTTCGTCGCCGGCTGGTCTCCCGGCCTCTCCGGCGTCGGTTCCTGTGGGCCAACCCGTGGTACCGCCCCCGCGTGGTGCAGCGACTCCGCCGTCGGCTCCGGCCGGCGTCGGGTCCCCAGCACCGACGCCGCGCGGCGCCACCCCCCTTTCCTCCCCGACTCCGGACTCGGAGCCGGACCGGCGTCGGCCGACGCCGGATCCGACGCCGATGGGGCCCGTTGACCCCGATGTCTATATCGTCGACCCAGAATATGGGTATGACGAGGAGGAGTATGGAGAGGGTTGGGAGGGGTCTGAGGACCCTCTATCCCGTGCCTGCCAGTACGATGTGGACTGGGTAGGTGATCTGGGTGATGCCAGTGGCCTGGACGAGTCGCCCAACCCTGGGTTTGTCTCTCCGTCCCCTGTGGCGTCCGAGGCGGGTGCTGCCTATTCGGTGGTCCTGATGAGGGCTGCCAAGGCCTTACACCTTGAGCTCCCCGTCGCGAAGGTCAAACCGAATATCCTGACGGAAGTTTTTAAACCGCAGTCATGCCCCCAGGAGCCTCTGCTGCCGTTTAATGAGGCCCTGACGGATGTCCTTCTGGGCACCTGGTCCAGGCCCGCTTCTGGTGCGCCGGTTGACCGGAACGTTGCCAGGCGTCACCGTCCCTGCTCGGACGACCCTGCCTTCCTGTCCACCCATCCCTCCCCGGAGAGTCTGGTGATCCAGGCCTCCACTTCACAGTCCGCATTTCCGTCGGCTCCGCCCGACCGGGAATCAAAGAGGTACGACCAATTTGGAAAAAAAGTGTTTTCCTCTTTGAGCGCTGGACTGCGGTCTTGTAACACCGCGTGCCTCTTGGGCCGCTACACCCACTCCCTGTGGGATACGGTCGAGGAGTGTTTGCCGCAATGCCCCCAGGAAGTGCGGGACAAGCTCACCCGGGCCTTGGTTGAAGGCCGGGATGCGGCGCGGTACTCGATCCGTTGTGGTCTGGACACCACGGACTCACTGGGACGGGCCATGTCCACTACGGTGGCGATTCGTCGCCATGCCTGGCTGAGATCTGCCAACTTCTCACCAGACGTCCAAAATACACTTATGGACATGCCATTTGATGGCAGTCGCCTATTTGGTGACAAAGCGGACCACGCGCTGGAGCGCTTCAAGGACTCCAGGGTCACGGCCAAGTCCTTGGGTCTCTCGACCCAGCGCCAGCAGACGGGTTCGTTTCGGCCCTTTCGTGGCCAAGGGAGGGGAGGTCCCACACGTGCTGCCAGCCACGCGGCGCAGAGCGCTCCCCAGCGCGGTGGCGCCCGTGGTTTCCGCCGTGGTGGCGGTAGAGGCCAGCGTCGTGGTCAGTCCACGCCTCCCTCCGCTGCGGCATCCAAGCCTTCCTAGTCCGAGCTTTCGGGCTCACGTGACGCCAGTGGGTGGCAGGGTTCGCCATCACCACTCCCGCTGGCGCGCGATAACATCGGACAGGTGGGTGCTGCAGCTTGTCCGAAGGGGCTATGCCCTCCCCTTCGAGTCCACTCCTCCAGCCATGCCACCGCAGAACCACCGTGTGTCGGGGGACCACTTGACACTTCTGCAGGAGGAAGTTACGGCCCTCTTGGCCAAGGGGGCCATCGAGCGCGTTCCTGGGCCAGAAGTAGGGTGTGGTTGCTACTCCCACTACTTTCTGGTACCCAAGAAGGACAAGGGAGGCCTGCGTCCTATCTTGGACCTACGGAACGTCAACGGCTTCCTCCGGAAGGAGAAGTTCAAGATGTTGACTTTGGCTCAGGTCTTGGCTGCTCTAGACCCACAAGACTGGATGGTAGCGTTGGACTTGCAGGATGCGTACTTTCACATCCCCGTCCTGCCGGCCCACCGGCGTTACCTGCGGTTCACGGTAGGCCACGAGCACTTTCAGTTTATCGTGCTCCCATTCGGCCGTACCAGCGCCCCACGGGTGTTCACGAAAGTGATGGCGGTGGTCGCAGCTCATCTGCGCCGGTTAGGGGTTTCAGTCTTCCCCTACCTCGACGACTGGCTGTTGAAGGCGGGCTCGCCCCAGACAGTCGTCCACCACCTTCAGATGACGGCAGACCTCCTGCACGAGCTGGGGTTTTCCATCAATGTGCCGAAATCACACCTGTGTCCCTCTCAAAAGCTCCTTTTCATCGGAGCGGTTCTCGACTCGGCGCAGTTTCGGGTTTATCCTCCGGAACGGCGGGTCCGGGATATTCAGGCTCTGATTCCCATCTTTCAGCCGTTATCCCGGGTTTCGGTCAGGTTGACGCTGCGGCTTCTGGGGCTGATGGCCTCCTGCATCCTTCTGGTGCATCACGCCAGATGGCGGATGCGGGCTCTGCAGTGGGACCTGAAGTTTCAGTGGGCCCAGCATCAGGGCAACCTATCCGACCATGTCCTGATCTCGGAGGGCACTGCGAGACAGTTGCAGTGGTGGCTTACGGACCGCGATTGGGTCAGGGGCAGATCCCTCTCCCTTCCCCAACCGGAGCACGTGGTTGTGACGGACGCGTCCCTCCAAGGCTGGGGTGGCCACTTGGGAGAGGCGGAGATCAGAGGCCTCTGGTCTCCGGCGGAGTCCCGGCTCCATATCAACATGTTGGAGCTGCGGGCGATTCGCCTAGCACTGAAGGCATTCCTCCCCTTTGTCAACGGGAGTGTAGTGCAGGTGTTCACGGACAACACCACCGCCATGTGGTACTGCAACAAACAGGGCGGTGTGGGGTCGTGGACCCTTTGCCAAGAGGCTCTGCGCCTCTGGCAATGGCTGGAACGTCAGGGCGTGACTCTGACGGTTCAACACCTGGCAGGTTCTCTGAACGCCAGGGCGGACGAACTCAGCCGTCGGTGCTCGGTGGATCACGAATGGCGTCTGAACTCGGATGTGGCGAGAGGCCTCTTTCAGCAATGGGGAGAGCCTTGGTTAGATCTATTCGCCACAGAAGAGAACGCGCAATGTCATCAGTTCTGCGCGTTGGAGTTTCCAAGACGGCACTCGCTCGGCGACGCCTTTCGGCGCGAGTGGAGTTGCGGTCTGTTGTACGCCTTTCCGCCTATACCACTTCTGCCCAGAGTGCTGAAGAAGATCAGGCGCGACCGGGCCCAAGTTATCCTTGTGGCTCCGGACTGGGCTCGAAGGTACTGGTATCCCGAGCTACTCAGCATGACAGTCGGTCCCTCGATCCGCCTGCCCCTTCAGGAGGACCTTCTGTCGCAGCAGCAGGGGACGGTCCTCCACCCGAACCTGTCCAGTCTCCACCTCCATGCGTGGAGATTGAGCGGCGACAGTTGAGGCCATTTGACTTGCCTCCTGAAGTCTGTGATGTCATTCTGGCAGCCAGGCGTCCCTCCACAAAGTCGGTATACGCCTGCCGGTGGAACAGATTTGTGGCATGGTGCACAGCGAAGGCTGTGGATCCCCTTTCTGCCCCTCTGTCTGAGGTTCTCCTCTTCCTCCTTTCCCTTGCCCAGCAGGGCTCTGCTCTGGGCACTATCAAGGGCTATCTTTCTGCCCTTTCCGCCTTCTTGAGGCTACCTGATCAGCCATCTTTGTTCAAGTCCCCTATTGTGTTGAGATTCTTGAAGGGCATCACGCACATGTATCCTCCAACTCCGTTCGTGATGCCTCAGTGGGACTTGAACCTGGTTTTGACTTTCCTGATGTGCGCTCCCTTTGAGCCCCTTCATTCCTGTCCTCTCCGTCTTCTCACCTTAAAGACGGCCTTCCTGGTAGCCATCACCTCTGCCAGGAGAGTGAGTGAGCTCCAGGCTCTTTCTATTCAACCTCCTTTCTTGTCTGTTCATCCTGATAAGGTGGTTCTTCGGACTAGACCTTCTTTCCTGCCCAAGGTAGTCTCTGCTTTTCACATTGGGCAGTCCATCACCTTGCCCTCTTTCTTCCCGCCTCCGCATCCTTCAAAGGATGAAGAGCGGCTCCATCGTCTGGACCCAAAACGTGCGCTTTCATTCTATATGGATCGCACACGCCAGTTCCGGGTGGATGACCAACTGTTTGTTGGCTACGTGGGTGAGAAGAAGGGAAGGGCGGTACAGAAACGGACCATCTCTCGGTGGGTCGTCCTGTGCATCAAAGCATGCTACTCTTTGGCTCGGAAGGAGCCTCCTGTTGGGCTGAGGGCCCATTCCACTCGGGCCACGGCGGCTACTACTGCCCTGGGCCGGGGAGTCCCTTTGCAGGACATTTGCCAGGCGGCCACGTGGGCCTCGCTGCACACCTTTGCGAGGCACTACTGCCTGGACAGTCAAGTCCGGAGGGATGGCTTCTTTGGCCGTTCGGTCCTCCAGGACTTTCTGGTGTAGGTTGTATTGGTTCGCAGACCCACCACCGGGGTTGGTATTGCTGGGGTATCTATTCTAAGGTAAGGAATCTAATACTAACCTGTTTCTTTCAGATGAACAAGTTACTTACCTTCGGTAACGATATATCTGTAAGAAACAGTAGTTAGTATTAGATTCCTTACCGCCCCGCCCATCCTCCCCGTTCTGCGAACTGATACCTAGGGTTAAGGACATCCCTTTCAGGGCCCTAGTTTCAAATGGCACCAGTGTTGGTTCTCACATGGCTCTGCGTGTTCTGGCGCGGAAAAGCTGTGTGCAAAGAACTGACGTCAGCGCGCGGAGGCGGCGTCTATATACTCCAGCGACGTCATCACGGCGCACGACGCCGACGACGCGGAGCCGCAGGGGACGCCTGCAGACGACGCCTACCGACGCGCAGGGGTACTGCTACGCAAAAGTTTCCGGATCCAGACTGACGCCTGGGGATATTCTAAGGTAAGGAATCTAATACTAACTACTGTTTCTTACAGATATATCGTTACCGAAGGTAAGTAACTTGTTCATACAGATGAGTTCTAAAGTTCAGGGGTCTGGGACCCAGTATTTGTACACAAAAATCCTTTGATCTTCCAGGCAGAGGGTGTCGGTGTCCGGCCAGAACTGGTTGGGCCTTCTCTGTTGTGAATTCCTGGCAGGAGGTGGAGACGGCTTCGTCAGAGGCAGACCAGGCCCTTTGAGGTGCAAGGAAATCTCCTCCATCTTCCCCCCATCGTAACCCAGGTCTGTTTAGCCCTTCCCTGACCTACCTAGACTATCCGGAGCCGCCCTGCTCCCTAGCCATCTGTCGTCCAAAAACCAGACAGGCAATCCACATTCCAGCAGAGGCACACAAGATGACTGAGCAAAATAATACCCACTTTCGAAAAGTGGCCTCTATGAACTCAGAATGAAAAGGGCACCCCCGCTAAAGGCTGCGTCTTTAAACACTGAGTTCAGGCATACCAAACTTCATTCACTTCTACCTTTTTCAGGCTACGTACTTGGGTGGCACAATCCGTGCTGCAGGCCCACGAGTAGCGGTTGACTCACAAGCCCCGGCACCTGCTGTGCCCTTTACTGGGGACTGACAAGTAAGTCACACATCCAATCATAACACAATTTACCACAGAAGCACCTGTGCTTTACCACTGATAAGCAGTGCAAAAAGCGCGCATAAACGTTATACCAGCAAAAACAGAGTCAAAACCTGGAGGGCAGAAAGCAAAAACTCGGGGGAAACACGCCAAAAGATGCCAAGTCTAACACACATCTTCCATGAAAAAGCGATGCACTTCAGAACCCTCCTCAATACCGCCAAAAACACTCAATAAGTTATTCGATCTTGTCAAAGCACCAACATCTCTCCCACCATATTTGACGATCCCCACCCCAAGATGGCGGCAGAATTTGCAGTTTTCTTTGATGAAAAAGTCAAATCACTTGTGGATCAGGTTACTCATCTTACCCCCCTGAAGACCGCAAATCCTTAGCTCCGTGGCAGAACTTTGACACCATCACCAAAATGGCCCTCCTTGAAAGCACTCTAGAAAGTGAACACTAACCATTCCATCGACCCAATCCCCAGTGACATTGCCATAGACTTTTACTTCCACACGCTCTTCTACTGGACTAGTCTGATAAGCCTCTTTCTCAACCAAGACTACCTTCTCGCTGCCCTTAAAACAGGATATGTTGGGGGGGGCGTGGCCAAGATGGCGGCGGAGTATGACGTGCTTTCGAGTCCCTCCGGCGCCGGGCCTTCTACAGCTTTGTACAGCACCCTGCTCCGAGCTCATTTGTGACTCTCGAGGTCCCCCTGCATCGCCGGGGGTCCGTGTTCGACTATCGGCCCCGGGCTGCCTGCGGAGGCGCCCCGGTACGGCGGCGGACCCAGAGCGGAAGGGACGGGCCGCACAGCCGAGCAGAGGAGAAGTGGCGCTGTGCATTCCCCGGAGGTGGCGGCCTGCTCGGAGGGGGTCGCGGCCTGGGGTGGCTCTGGCGGTGCTGTTCGGGGCTGCCCGGTGAGGACGGGAGCCTCCGGGACACGTCTGCGGACCCTGAACGGTGAGCGGCGAGAGGGGCCGGGCGCGAGGGGGAAGGCGCCTTCCGGCACAGCTGCCACGCCAATCCGAGGCTTGCGGCCTTGACACAGCAGCGGCACGGACAGTGCCGTGGGGCCTGCGGGTGGCGATTTCGAGCATCCGGTGACGAGGAAGTCAGCCCGGCTGCCCCGACGGACCCTGGCGGGAGTGAGGTAACGCGGCCGCGTGAGGGGGGCTGCACCGGCCGGCCTCACGGACTAAGCGAGTCCGAGGCTTGAGGCCTAGTCACCGCGTCGGAGAAGACTGTGCAGCGAGATCCACCCTGCTGCGAGGTACCTGAGCGCATGGAGGGATTGAGGTGGTGGGCACGCACGGAGCTGTGCTGAGCGCGAGGCGGTGTACTGGCTCGGAGAAGCGGGTGCTTACCGAAGAACCCCATAGCCACTGCTAGCGACCCGGTTAGCCTCTTGAGGTGTCCCTCGTTCTCCCACCGCGGTGGACGTAGGAGTGGCTGGATGATCTGGGGGAACAGTGATTTGGATTGTGAGCCCAATAGAGGGTGGAACCTGGTATAGGAGGCAACTGCTCAGGAATCGAGCCCGGGGCCTGCGGGCCTACTGAGACAAGGGACCGATCTGTGGCACTGCGAGGAGTGGTGGGTCCCTGGACAATGTGCTTCTCTCTGCGCTGAGGCGGTGCTGGCATCTGAGCGACTGTGCAGCTGAGGCCCTTGGGACTTCGTCTTTGGCCCAGGATAGTCCTCTCCAGGATTTTCCTCGATCGGACGACGGGAAAGCCAGCAGTGGGCGCCATATACCACGTGGGGCCTTCAAACCTGCCGAGGGGCGTTGGAGTAGTCTGTGGGCTCCTGGACTGGGGAAGTGTGCAGTCGGGTCGGCGGACCTGCGAGCTGGTGAAGGGTGATCCCCCGCCCTGCATATCCGACTGAGCAGAGGTGTCGCGATGTCTTCCTCACTGCGCAAAGGGAAGCCTGGCAAGGATGGCCCCCCGAAGGGATCCCAGCAGCCGGCGTCCCCCGGACCCAGCGTTTCACCCCAGCAGAAAGATGATGAGGCCCCCGCGACCAAAGCATTCATGACGGAACTTTTCGCCTCTATTAAGGAGGATATTTCTGAGCTCCGCTCTCAACTGGCGTCAGACCTTCGTGAGGTGCGGAGGGACGTGGATGGTATCGGGGAGCGGGTAGCAACCTTGGAGGATCACGATTTAAGCATGGCGAGCGACGTCCACCAGTTGCAGCAGGATATAATTCAGCTTACTGAACAGAACTTAGACCTCCAGGCTCATGCGGAGGATTTAGAGAATCCTTCCCGCCGGAATAACATCCGCATACGTGCGGTGCCGTGGGACGGTGAAGCGGGTGACCTCCGAGGCTATGTCCAGGCCCTTTTCTTGCAGATACTGGGAGAAGAGGACATGCAGGATATCAGGATGGACAGAGTCCACAGGGTCGGACTGCCTAGGCGGGGAGGGCCGCCTCCTGACATTCTAGTCTGTGTGCATGACTTCCAGTTAAAGGAACGCATCCTGCGGAAAGCACGGGATATCCCATCACTGCAGTTCTGAGAGCACCGTCCTCAACTCTACCAGGACCTGGCGGCAACGACGCTCCAGAAGAGGCGAGAGTTCCGCCCAGTGACCGCTTTCCTGCGAGAACGTAACATCTCCTACTCGTGGGGTCACCCCTTCCACATCATCTTTAGGTGGCAAAACAGACTTGCGCAAATTCGTTCTCTCCAGGTGGCGAAGGATCTTCTGGGTCTGGATGACACGACTCCATCACAGGAGAATGGTGGCTCACCATCACGGAGGCGCAGACGGTCCTCCTCCTGGCAGAGAGTGGGCCCGGAAACAGATCGTAGAAGGCCTGATCTCACAACTAGCCTACAGGAGAGGGGAGATGCGGTGGCGTCAGTGGCCTCAGCGACGTTGGCGTCTTCCCAGCAGAGCTCCGGAGCGGCCTAATTCTTGAGCTGATGGCCGACTGGTGCCGGAGGGGCACGTGAACTTCGGTGCCGTGGGTATGGTTGTACTTTTTGAGAAGACACCCCGGACCGTGGCCCTGGGGGACCCAATTGTGGTGCCCCGTCCCCAGCTCAGGAGGAACTCTACGGACTACTTCCCACTGGGACTGTTGAGTACATTGATTTTGATTTTGTTTGTTTCCTGGGGGGAGGGGCCGGTGGGGGGGTCTGGGAGAGGGTTGGGGGGGATTGTTGGGGACTGGGCGGGGGTTGGGTGGGGTGGTGGTGACCGATGTGTGAATGCAGTGAGTCCTTTCCTCTCTGGAGGTGTGACGCTTGGCCTTCTGGGTTTCAGGTTCCTCGGCGGAGGCGTTCCTTGCTTAAATGCTGTGACTGAAATTACACTTTGGCTGCTGTGGGGCCGGGCTTTGGGGGCACATTGGGCTTGGTGCGGGGACCTGGGTTGGGGGGGGGGGGGGTCTGGTGGAAGGGAGCGGGATATGAGTGGGACACGAGGTGTTGCCTGGCGGGGGCATGTGGACAGGACAGGTTCAAGGCGATGGATACTAATGTTTTCCCATGCCGCTTAGTATCAGAACATGGAATGTGAAGGGCCTCAACTCCCCACAGAAACGCCAAAAAATTTCGAAATACTTGACTGACCATCACTTAGATATAGTGGGTCTCCAGGAGACCCACCTGGCACGTAGAGATGAGCTCCGGCTCCGACACAGACATTTCCCGCTTATTTATAGGTCCTCTGCACCCACTAAACACAGGGGGGTGTCTCTCCTCTTTAGGGCATCCCTTCACTTCCAACCTGTAGGTGTAAGTTGTGATAGGGAGGGGCGCTGGCTGATGGTCAAGGGGCTGTTTTACGGAATACTGTGCACGTTTGTGGTGGTATATGTTCCCAATGCTAAGCAGATGGCTTTCTCCAGGGCTTGTTGGATAAAGTGGGGGGCTTTGTAGAGGGATATCTGTTCTTAATGGGTGATTTTAACATGGTGTGGGACAAGGACCTAGATAGCTCCCGAGCCCAAAGGGCGGACACAGAGGTTTTCTCCGCTGACTCGCAACGCCTTGTGGGCGATTTAGGATTGATTGACCGCTGGCGTTCCTTGCACCCCCATGCTCGAGATTACACCTTTTTTTCCCACGTCCACCATCCTATTCTCGCCTGGATCATATCTTTTTAAGCCAAGCTCTCAGGGGAGATGTCCGGGATTCTAGCGTCTTTCCGCTCTCTGTGTCAGATCATAGCTTGCTAGTTCTTGGGCTGCATTGGTCGGTGAGGGGAGACGGTCTACGGAGGTGGTACTTCCCGGCCGCACTTGTCCGGGATGATGCATCCTGTAAGGAGTTGCGGATTGCCATTAGGGACTTTCTGGCCCTCAACCCGCCTTCGGACACATCGATGTTCAATACGTGGGACGCGTGCAAAGCCTCGCTGCGGGGCACCTGTCTGGACCTCAACGCACACCTCAATAGGTTGAGGTGAAAGGAGCGGGAGGAACTGGAGTCGGAACTTGCTCTTTTGGAACAGGCGCACAAGTCGAACCCGTCTAGAACGACTCTCCGGCCGTTAACAGCTGTGCGGGGTAAATTGAAGGCTCACTACAACAACCAAGCTGAATTTACCCTTCTGCGGCTTCGGCGTGTCTCCTATTCGCAGAGGAATAAGGTAGGGAGGCACTTGGCCCGTCAGCTCCGGGACAAGAGAGAGAAGGAATACATTGGAGGAATCCTGGATCCGGCTGGGTCCCTGCATCATCGGGATGAGGACAAGGCGGACATCTTTGGCCGCTTTTATGCTGCACTTTATGTGGGCGATTCTTTGGATCAGGAAGCGCAAGGACGGTTCCTAGCTGACCTCCCCATACCACAGGTCTCTAAGGAGTGGAATGAGCTCCTGGCTGTCCCTGTCTCCAGGACGGAGGTGTTGGACGCTATTAGGGACCTGAAGCTTCACAAGGCACCGGGCCCAGACGGCTACACTGCCCTTTTTTATAAATCGTTTGCGACAGAGCTGGGCGATTTTTTGGTTTCCCTCTTTAATGAAATGGCGATCACTGGGAGAACATCAGGGACCATGGCCGAGGCCATGATAACCGTGATCCCCAAACCGGAGAAGGATCCCTCCAAATGCTCGTCGTATCGCCCGATAGCTCGCCTCAATATCGATGCTAAATTATACTCTTCTATCATTGCCCGCAGGCTCCAGGACCTGATGCCGCCCATCATTCACCCGGATCAATCCGGGTTCATTAAAGGCCGACAGACGCATGACAACTTGCGACGGGTGATCCACTTGATAGAGAAGGCCACCCGATTCCGCATCCCCGCAGTTCTGGTGGGGCTTGACGCGGAAAAAGCGTTTGACCGTGTGGATTGGGGGTTCTTGTTCTGCACCCTGGAAGCCTTTGGCTTCTCGCGTCAGTTCATAACAATGATCCGTGCAAACTACAGCAGCCCTAGTTCTAGGGTGGTAATCAACGGGCACCGATCCGCTTGCTTCACTCACTCCCGGGGAACGAGGCAGGGCTTTCCCCTCTCCTCTTCGCCTTGAGTATCGAGCCTTTAGCTCTTGCGATACGGGAGCGGGAACAGATAAAGAACCTTCCCTTTACGGGTGAACAGCACAAAATCTCCCTGTTTGCGGACGATGTGTTGTTGTCAGTGGGGGATCCGGCTCATTCGTTGCCACATATTCAAACGGTGCTGTCCGAGTTTGAAGCTGTGGCCGGGTTTAAAGTCAACTTTGGCAAATCGTACATATTGAACCTAACTCTTCCTCCAGCGGAAATGGAACGGGTGCGCTTGCTCACACCCTTGTCATTGGCGTCCACCTCCTTATTGTATCTGGGAGTCCGGCTGACCCCTACCATACGATCGGTATTTACGGCACACTCCCCCCGCTGCTGGCGGCTGTGCGAGCGGACCTGGATCGTTGGAAACCGAAATATATTTCATGGCTTGGCAGGATCCACGCTTTAAAAATGGTCCTCCTCCCTAAATTCCTGTATCTTTTCCAGGCCCTTCCCATCCCTATAGAGGTGGATTTCTTCTGACGCCTTAAATCCTTGATGCTGAGATTCGTTTGGCAAGGTGGACGGGCGTGCTTCTCCTTCGCGATCCTGCGCCGCCCGCGGAAGGAGGGAGGGGTGGGACTCCCAGACATGCACCTGTACTATAAAGCCGCGCAGCTGCGGATACTGGTAGAATGGTCGCAGCAGCTCTCTAAGAAACACTGGCTGCATATGGACAGGAGTGTGGCTGGAAGATCGATCTGGGATTTGGCCTGGAAGCCCAAGGTGGACAGGCCCAAGAATGCTTACATCAGCACGCCCACTAGCACTGTCCTGAAGGTGTGGGACACGGTCACGGGTGATGACCGCTGGACCACGTTTCCGTCCCCCTTTACTCCCATACACTTTAATCCGGCCTTCCCGCCGGCGTTGCAGGAGGGGCCCTTCCGATTGTGGAGGGAGGGGGGTTGTAGAGCCCTTACGCATTTGTTCCACGGAACGACACCTCTTACATTTCATAATTGCATGCAAGATTACCGGCTCCCGGCCACGGAGCGCTTTCGCCACGTCCAGCTTCTCCATTGGGCGACCTCGACGGGTATGGGAGATGCCGCCACGAGACCATTCTCGCCATTTGAGGCCTTTATCCTCCGCACTTCCACTATGAAGGGGACAATCTCCTTCTTATATGGATTGCTACTGACCACCGCAGTTTCCCCCCGTCCCCGCTACATGGAACATTGGGAGGTCCTTTTGGGCCGGGACGTTACGGATGAGGAATGGAGGTGCCTCTGGCGGGATATAACGGCACACAATCACTCGGTGGATTTAAGAGAGGCTCATCTTAAAACCATGCTGGATTGGTACCTCTACCCGTCCAAATTACATCGCATATTCCCGGCCTCTTCGGACAGGTGTTGGAGGGGTTGTGGTCTGTTGGGGGACTTCCGCCACATTTGGTGGGACTGCCCGATCATCCGCCCCTTCTGCGCTAAAATTCTGTCCCACATCAAGGACATCCTGGGGTATCCGGTCCCGGACTCTATGGCTCATGTGCTCCTGGGTCTCCGCGACCCGGTGTTAGAACATCAAACAAAGGCGGATAAACATATTCTATGGCTCTGCCTTGGGGCCGCCAAGCTTACACTAGCCGCAGCCTGGAAGAAACCTACCGCCCCAGCTATGTCACTTTGGCACGCGAGACTATGGAGATTACTGAGCATGGAGAGAATGGCGGACATCTTCTTGGGCAGCTTTAAGAATTTCCTGTTCTGTTGGGGTCCCCTGGTCCGCTTTTTGTCACAGGGGTTGCCCTCTGCAGTCTGCCCATCCGCCTTCCGGGCCCTTCACCTTTTCCAGATTTAATCGGATTGTATGACTGAGGAACTGAGAATGTGTGTGATGGCGCCACCACCTGGGGAGGAGGGGAAGGGGGGTAGGGAGGGAACCAAGTTGGGGTTGTTAGTTTGTTACCTGTTGCGGCACCGCATAGCTTATTGAGGAGCTCAGATTCTTTTGGCCCCGGGCCGCACTGCTTTCTTACGAGGGCTCGGTCATCCCTTTGACTAGATTACCGGTCGATTGACCGTGAAGTAGCTTGAGCCTATTTTCTTTGTTTCTCCTCGATATGCACTAACTCTGAGAACTGACCTTTATTGATACGCTATTTTGCCTCATTTGCCTCCTTCTACGACTTTTACAGCGCCCCTGTGTGGGGAATGTTGCGGGCTTGCCGCTTGTAAACTTTCTTTCTTTCCCCTTCCTTTCTTCTGCAAAAACATAAATAAAAATTTTACAAAAAAAAAAACAGGATATGTTACTTCACTTCTTAAGAAACCCTTTGCTGATGCGAAAGATCTCAACAACTTTCACCCTATCATCAACCGCCCTTTTCTTGATAAAATTACAGAAAGATGTGTGGTGAAGCAACTTTACCAACACATCAAGGTTAACTTCCTCCTTGACGAATTCCAATCTGGTTTTACCCAAGGCTGCAGTACCGAAGCTGCACTACTACATGTGATTGATGATTCCCGGCGAGTATTTGACTGGTGAATCTTATCTCCTGACCTCTTCTGGACCTATCCGCAGCCTTTGACACTGTTAATCACAACACTGTTCTGAACACTTTAAAGTTAAGAATGGGTTTTGAAGGCACAGTGCTCAAATGGTTCGAATCATTCCTCTTGGGCTGATTCTAGATGATCAAAATAGCAAACTGTCTCTCCACTTCAATGGCTGTTGGACAAGGCGTCTCTCAAGGCTCAATATTCGAACCCACACTGTTCAACCTTTTCATTGAACGGCTGGGTAATCTCCCAAAAAATCTGGGATCCATTATCACCTTTAGGCGGATGATACCCAAATCTACCTAAAGGTTTCTTCCACTCATGACATTTCAATCCTCAACACCACTCTCACCTCCAGCCACCACTGGCTGTCAACTCATCAACTAATTCTGAATCCTTCCAAAACAGAATTTCTTCTCCTCTCGCCCTCACTATCGCCTCTTCTTATCCAAACTTGGATGAACAATCTCAACATTCTCAACAACAAAAATAAGAAATGGGGGACCCCGTCTATCATATTCTTTGAGGCTAGGGAAAAGAGGGGAATTGTTAAACTATACTATATGAAATATTTCCCTCGTAGCCTATATATATTTTCCTTTCAACATTGTTTATATTTCTTTAAATTATCATCAGAGGACAACAGTGTCATACATACACCCATACTACAATCACTCAAACACTTTCACACAAAACACAGCCACACAATATCTGTTCACAGTTGAGTAAAAACCATGGCCAGGAAAAATCCTGCAG
The DNA here is from genome assembly GCF_964261635.1 of Lissotriton helveticus. Classification (NCBI taxonomy): domain Eukaryota; kingdom Metazoa; phylum Chordata; class Amphibia; order Caudata; family Salamandridae; genus Lissotriton; species Lissotriton helveticus. The sequence continues at coordinate 442,474,517 of NC_136070.1, read as the reverse complement.
CAGGATTTGTTTTGTCGGAAAGTGTTTGAGTGACTGTAGTATGGGTGTATTTATGACATGCTGAACCAGGGTTTTGTAGATTTTTGTCCTTAAAAATATTTACACTGTAATAGTGTTGTATGTATTTGAGAAAAGTATTTGTTTTTTATTTGAATTATTATTGATGAATATGGATTTACAACCATGAAAAAATAGGAGCTGTTTATGTAGAATATGTTTTTGAAAAAAAGTTTCTGAAAAAAGAGAAAAAAATATATATTTTTCAGATAAATAAAAATAATAATGAGATGAGTATAGGTGTCACTGTTGTCCTCTTAAAGAAATATAAGCAATGTTGAAAGGAAAATATATATAGGCTACGAGGGAAATATTTCATATAGCATTCTCAACAACAAACCTATCATAACAGACAATGCCAAATCTCTAGGCGTCATCCTACACAAAAGGCTCATCTTACAGTCCCATATCAATTCCATCATAAAAAGAATGCACGCTACCAACAGTGCCTTCTCTGAGGAGTTTGGCTCTTCTTTCCTGAACAAGACCTAAAAACCTCGGTCCAATCTTTGGTACTTTCCAGATTGGACCACTGCAATTCTTTCCTTGCTGGCCTCCCCAAATCCCACCTTTCCCCTCTAAGATCCATTCTCCACACAGCAGCTTGCTTCGTATTTGGGGCAAAAAAAAATGATCACATCTCACCATTACTGTTGTCTCTTCGCTGGCTTCCTATCAAAGCAAGGTCAATTTAAAAGACTGCCTATATCATCCACAAAGTCTTGCACACCTCCACCCAACGCTATCTCGCTAATAAACTCAAAATCTCTGGAGGCTGTAGACCTTCACGCAATGCGGAAAACTTACTGCTCGAATCTCCTACCTTCAAAAGGGAAAGATTTATGGCTCAATCCTTCTTTGGTAATGCGACCAAAATCTGGAACTCACTTTCTCAATCCCTCCGAACCACCACCTCATTTCGACCTTCAAAACTGATCTTAAAACTCTCCTCCTCCAAAGGAACTTCCTGGAATAGTTCAACTAATTTCTTGACCCTTACGGTCATCGAGCACTCCAATTATATCAACTTTATAAATATGTATTTAATCCTGCTTTTAACCTAGCATTGCCCCCTTTTATTTTTTACAATATAAATATGCAAATAGTTAGAGTTGGAACTGCATGTATGTAACTCATTCTTTCTTGTATACCTTTGTAACTATATATGTAACTTGTTAGCGTGCTTAGTGTATTTTGTGTACATTATGCAACTTACCTGTTTAATTTGTAAAGCGCTCTGACACCTTTGGGTAAAGTTCGCCCTATACAAAACTGCATTAAATAAAAAAAATTAAAAATAGCATGTCCATACGCTAAGCACTGCGTCCACATAGCAACCCCTATTTAAACCGCTGAACTGTGAATGCAATTCCTCACCCCCAACAGACGGGTGTGTCTAGCAATTTTTGGGTACAAAGATGGCATGCTTAAGCAACACTTTTCCATTTCAGGTGTTGTGTACGGTTACCCATGTTGTCGCTTTATGAGGGGGCATTCATGCAGTAAGCGTTTCCAGTGCCGATCCTCATCTAGAATTAATGTGCCAGAGTTGGCCGCTTCATAACACTTCTTTTTTTACCAGTTTTTTTATCCACTGCTCTCCTGTTCACCACCCCTACCTGATCTCTTATTCACCACCTCCACCCGATTGCCAAACCCAATACATACATGCCTACCCTCCTGATTCAATCGGGCGACTTCCAATTTCAAGGCTAGTCTCCCGCTTCCCGATTCCTAATGCAAAAACCCAATTCTGATTACCGTATCATGATCTGCTGGAAACAAGGCAAATGTGAAATGTTGGTGCCTGTCACGCATGCTTACATCTTCCACTCCAAGAATTACCTCTGACATAATACGTTAACGCTTTGTAAATAATTCTTGTAGAGATTAGAGCATGTGACAGACCTCGAAATTTTATTTTTGGCAGTTTTACATAGTGCATACACCATACATGCTAGAATAGACCCGATTTAGGCAGAAGTTCCAATTCTTGAAGCCAAAATGGATTTATTTTGGTTATCTCCTGCCTGAAATTGCCTCTGCTTTCATAGAAGTCAATAGGGGAATGCCTGCTCTTGATTATTTTTAAGAATCTCTCCCTCTCCCCTTCTAAAATGTTGGCATGTATGCCAATAGCTTGCCTATAGACGCGACCTATTGGCTTTGCCTATGCTTGTTTTATCATAGAGCGGAAAAATTTGGCAAACATTAATATCACAAAATCCTAGGGGAAGAATCTGCTGTCTTCCTTTTGTATGTGTTAAACCGGAGCGGTAAGTGACTCGCCACCAGGGGCGCTATCACGTCGCACTGATCTTAGCATAATGGGAGCCACTCCCGTACTGTGATTCTCTATGATCACGGAAGTACGTCTTACCCGAAGCTCCTTGCGTGTCCCACTGTTGCTGACTGTGACCTTCCTCGTTTACGGCGTTCAACCTAAAGTTGCCGGTGTGTGTCAGCACAAGGTGAGCAGAGTTTATTTTCTGTTCTTTGTGTTCTGATTAGCGATTTTTGTCTTCACACTTGTGAGCGCTTGAGCGGCATACAGGAGGAGTCTTTTAACTAGTGGAAAAGGTATGGTTGATCTGGGTCTGTGTTTTGGATTTATAGTCATTCATGCTGAGAATGCAATCCCTATGACACTTCAACCCTCCGGCCTCTGTGTTGTATATATCGGGAGTGGTTAATGTGCCCATTGATTTGCAAGAGCTGTATCGGCACCAACGCCCTATGCATTCATTCAAACATACTGCAGTGCAGTCTATTGCACTTGAAAATGGGATTATGCGCATGTCCACCATATGTGGTCCATAACGGTTCTCGCTGTATTTTTTCGAGTTTCCCCAACTATGACCGTGCATAGCTCTCTCTCGCCAGTGGGTTGCAGCATAGCATTTAACGTGCCTAGCGTTTATAAATAAGACATTTGTAAGTGCGAAACAGAAGATTGAGTCTTCCTTTTATTGTTGCCACACAAAAAAACGCATATAGTTACGAAGTACAAACCCCTGAAAACAATTTGGGAAATAAAAAAGAATGCAATAAGCGTTTCTTAAACGCCCCTACAAAGGTGGCTAATATTGAAAAATAGCAAGACTACTTGCGTCACAAAATGATGGCACATCCTTAGAATACTCATAAGACATTGCGCCCCAAGGTGGTTGTACTGCAGAAAACTAATCAAATAATCGTACCCGCCCTGTTTTAGTATGCTGATTTATTTACATACATTTATATAGTGGTTTGTGCCTTTATCATTGGAATGTGGAAGTGTGCATATTCCAGCCCGTCACTACACCTATTCTGAGAGAACTGGTGCACTGAAACTAACTTTATTTTCATTATGCCACTGATGGCGTAGACGCAAGCTATACCAGTCCACCCAACTAACTACTATAGTGTTACTAACTAGCCAAGTCTGCGACATTCCGAAAGATCTGCTACACTTTGCTAATCCTCAGAGGACTTCAACATAGTAGATGCAGCTGATCTCAAATCCAGAGTACCAACATCCTGTTATGACAAAAGAATGTCTATAACACATTTAATCTTTGTAAATCTACTCAATAGCTGACTCCACAGAATTGTAATCCTACAAAGGAGAATATGTTTACATATTGTCCACGAATTTCTCTGATTACCACTCACTCCTCAAAATCTGTTTCTCACCCTGATGCTGAAGATCAGAGTGGATGACCTTGTCACATTCAGCGTAGGAAATGAGATTGAAAACATAAACAAAACATTACCAGCACATTTGAGGGACCTGCAAATCGGGGATGCTGGCATATTACTTGTTATAAAAAATAGTCTTTTTAGTACTTTTATCATCCATCGCACCACCAAGTTCCTTGTCCCGTAACTCCTCCTCGGTGTGTAGTGTCGTTCCTATATTACCAATAGGCTCTGCGCATTGGAATAACATATCCTATAGATTTGACGTCGGACTTATGCCGACTAGGTCTCTATTGAATATATTATAATTAATTGTGAGTGCCAGCTAGCTCAGGGGTCACTTTTCTCGAATACACTCGAAGGGATTCGTTTCTGACAACCGCATAAACATGACAACTTTGTTTCCCCTAAAATAAAACGGATCTTCAGTCGTGGAAACAATAGATAGATATTTTACTCAGTCATTCGTGCATGCTTCGTTTCATCAGAGGTGCAAAGAAATAGAGAGACAGGCGTTTTCAATAAAAAGATTTATTGAACAGTTCTTTCTCATGCAAAAGAAATGAACTGCTACAATCGTAATACTGGCTGTAAAGTATAATGCTTACAGCAAGAAGAGTATTATAAAATAATTCTGTAAAAGTAAGGTATGGTTTCTGAGCCATAAAATACATACATAAATAACAAAGCTAAAAGTACTCAACTGGTGCTTCTAAAATACGCCTACCCCAATGTACCTAGCCCAAGTCTAGTACGAGGGAAGAAGTAAGTATGGTGTTGCATAGGTTTAGTTTCTTTGCCAAGAATCTATCCAAGATTTCTCTTAGGGTCTAATCAGCTCCGTACCTTGGTTTTAGAATGAAGGTGGTCTGGTATCTCTGTCTCGGACTCGATTTCCCAACACCCCGCAAGGGGAGCTTGGAAACACTGAAGCTGGATTCTCGGCAGGAGAAGAGACCGCTTCCTGATCAGTGCGTCAGCTGGAGGGTCGGCTTCCTTCGGCTCATGCTGTAGCGAGCTGCGTCGGGCAAGTAGATAGTCAAACTGCTCCGAACCACCGTGCTAGGGCAAGTGTAGGCATATTTATTTATACCTTGAAGGTGCCTAGTGTGACGTAAAGTCCGACATAATAACGTCACCAAAGAACCCCAAGGGAATGGTAGTTCTTTGAAAACTCCATGATTTCTAGGACAAATCAATATTCAAGCAATTGGATGTCCCTGACAGCTGAAACCGAGTTTTCCAAGAAATCGTTGTGGCTTTTTGGAACTAGTGGAAGTAGCCATGCCTGTATTTGGACTGCATGGTCAATGTCTAAATATGGTTATGATTTCTATGCCTCTATAAGGGCAAGGTGAATTCTACCTATATAAGGGCATGAAACGGTAAATTACGCTTGGATCCTAAAACGCTACACAACAGGTGGTCATCAGGCACGACATGGTAACACTTCTCACGTAGATCCAAAACTAATATAGCTTTTTTCTAACCATACATCTTCCTTGGTGCGAGCAGGTGCTTGAACACCTTACCTAATCTAGGGGTAGTAAGTGATATATAAATGATACAGTACAATGTTAATATTTTCCCTCAATATTGGAGTATAATCCCTGATTTTATTGTCTTGTCCACATTAGACAAGTATCCCCAAAAGTGTTTGATTCTTGAGACATAACTACAATCTGCAGCAGGAACCTTTTGGAATGGTGATTTATCCAACCTCTGCAGAAGAGTGAGTCTTGCTCTTGCCTGCCAGGATGTGGACTGAAATTAGCAACATTGTTACAGTGGTGACTGTTAAACTGGCAGACTTTTATAATGTCTGTCTTACAATTGTTGTTCTTATGCAAAATAATAGTGAATGTTGCATTGGACTTGTACATCCTTAAAGCCCCTGCCAAAAATGGCCAATTAATGTACGATAGAACACTGTCGCAATTGGAATCAAGATATGTTTTCTTCCAAACTTTAAATCGGGCAGATGTGCAGCAGTATCTTCCAAACTTTAAATCGGGCAGATGTGCAGCAGTATCTAATCACAATGTTAAATAAATGCTTTTTTCGAACTCGAAAAAAAAAATACAGCTAGAATGACTGTAAAACAACATTAATAAAAGTATTTTGTTTTTAGGTCTCGCCTCCCAGATAGGGTAAACTGTCTGGTTAGGGAAAAAAAACGATTGTGGGTTTACCAATAGCTTAAAGGCGCTTACAGTCCATTGGCTCTCTTTTTTTGTCTCTCTCATATGCTTATTTGATGGATTTTCTTGATTATCTTGTTTTTGTCCCCCCTCCAGAGCATAGCCTCTTTACCATCTCTCTCATTGTTGAACTTCTGTCCTCCCACATCTCACTGTTATGGTACGTTTTTTTACTTTTTGTTTATGCACTCCATGAGAATGCCTGTGTTTTCAAGCTGTCTCCCTCATACTTCCACCATTACCACATCCTCCACCGTGCTTGATGTTACTTTGTCGCCTGGGCGCTACTCCCCTGACTCCCTTGTTTTTCTCTTCCTTGTATGCTTCTTCCTGCCCTGTGTTTTCATCTTCCTCATGCACTGCTATTCTCTTCAACCCACCTTTAATTTTTCTTTAACACCCCACCAACTCCTCTCCCCTATCAACACAGTTTTATTTTTTATATATGTATGTGTTTATATGTTTGTGTGTGTTAATTTGTTTTTGTAAGACCAGGCTGCAAATCTTCCACACTATTTTTCCATATTTGTTTTTTTACTGTTCCATCTTGGATCAGTAGATTAAAAAAAATGGTGCCCACGTCATTTCGTAGCTTAGTGCATGTGTGGTGACAGTTGCACACGCATTTATAATCATCATTCATGAGCACATTTAGAAAATGACGCCCACATCATAGCAATTTTTCTGAGGGATACTTCTAAGCCCAGATTCTCACCATGTAAATATCCTCAGGCACCAAACTGGGTCTGGAGAATTCGTCCATCAGCTCCCTCCTACGACAGTATGTGTGTGCAATGTCGGTGACTTTCTTTCCGCGTCATCCAACACATCCGGAGCTCGTCTCCTTTTCTTTTCTTTTCGGAAGATATTCTTTTCAAATTTTCTAGTGTGCAAGGGACATGTCACTCCCTAAAATGACAGAGTTTAAACCTTAGAAGGATTATCACAAACGACTGTCTGTGACTGATCCTTATCAGGTATGTCGCGGATCCTCCGACAACTCCAAATTCTGCAAAAAGTTCTCCAGCATGAATCGGAAGGCGATACAGGGACATAATCTATGTTGCAGAACATCACCAGAAAACATAGAAAAACATTCTCGACCAAATTCAGGAGTGCACTTTTGTGATTTTTCCTGCGACACGTCATGTTCCAACTCCAGATCTTCGGATAAGTCTAAGTAAAAAAAAAAGCACATGAGAAGTCAAATTCTCCCACATCCCGCCACTCTCGTTCTGAGTGTTCATGTGGACTCCAAGGTGCCTCTTGATCGCTGATGCCTACAGAGTAACCAATTTCACCAATCCAGTCATGATATGCCGAAATATCCAGGCTGCAAGGGAGAGATCTGTTATCTCCCTTATGCAGGAAGTCACACTGGTGTTAGCCAAAAAGCCGAGCTGTAAAGGAGAAGCCGACTTTAAATGGCAAATAGGTAACACTTGGGGGAGGGGCTGCTGTATTGTTTAGACAGACAGGCTGGCACTGTGGACAGGAGAGATGAAAGCAGTTGTCCAACCAGTTTTTGGAGATCTGAGTGTCGAGAGAACGGTTTTGCTATCTTGGGAGTGAGCAGAATGGTGCATCCTGGTATACTGAAATGCCACACTTTGCAGGAAGTTGTCATGAGGAAGGAGGGACCCTGGTAGCCTATTCGCTACCTATCTCATAGTACCCTGAGGGCATATTATGAAGGTGAATAGGGCATCCCTGGCACCCGGAACTCTGATCTTGACCGACTTGAAAGAAGGACCGAAGGATGTCTGAGGGACCAGCAAATAGAGACTGCACTTACAAAAACGGACCCTGGTGGCTGGAAAAGAGAGGACTGTGCTTGCCTCGTCCTGCTCAGGGTGAACCTGTCTCTAGAGACCAGTCAAGCCACGAGGCCTCCAAGAGCTAACTGATGGCCTTTTTTGGGCAACGCAGGGACACAACAGCTGAAGAAGTCTGTTGGGGCAAGTGGGTAGCCCAAACAACCGCTGGTGTGCAGCACCAGGGAACAAGACCCAACGCACTGAGTTGCACCTGAGTTCTTAGAGTCCGGAAGTGCTGTCTGAGAGTTGCTGGCACCCTAAGAAGGCAAGGTATCTACCAGGGAAGGATTAGCCTGAGACTGTGACAATAGGTGAATGGTTGTCCAGTGGTGACTGGATGTCGGCTAGACAAGAGAGGAATTCCTGGTATGTCGTCCCTGCAACCAAGACCCCCACCCCCCCCCCCTCAACATCTTTGTAACCGAAGACCTCCCGCAGAAAGACATCAATCGACTGTCTCATCCTTTATCCCTTGTATCAAGACCACTCTGTAGAATTCCATTGCTACACGAATAACATGCCTGGAACTGCTGAAGGACTGCCTCTTCTGTGAAGATTACTGTTCTTGAGGACCTTGCTGGTCCTCCTGACTAGCTCCCTGCTGGAGTTGGTTGCAAAGGTTTTTTTTCTTATTCTTGCTTGTAAAATCAATTCCTCTAGACCCCAGAGAGAGCTTTTTCTTTCTAGTGTCCCATTTCTTGCGTGATTGGCTATTTGGTGCTGCTTAAATGCTTTAAACTTGTTTCTCTGGCTAAGCCTTTCTGCTCAGTGCCACAGCTACCCAAGGTTGAGCTGGGGGCTTTACAAAGAAACCTATTGGACCTAAAGGGGTTTGTAAGTGTATTACACAGTGACGTCTCACAACCACACCATATAATAGACCCCATTTCCTCAGACATGTTTTTAATACTTTTATTTGTACACATGCACTAAAAAAAAAAAAGCTTTTTTATTATTGGCCGTTTGAGATAATCAAGAATAGAAAATCGGGGGCAAAGTCAGTAACTGCCATGCGTTTTTGTAGATGGCATTTATGCTATATGTGCACGGTAAACTATTGCGATTTCAAATTTAAATGATTTTGTTTGGTTGCAGTTAATTAGCAGCTAATTTTGTTACCCATGGAAGGTTGATTGATCCCCTTTCTTTTTGGTTTTCCCTGTTAAAGCAGGTCCTGTCATGAGTCTGCTTTAAGAATATTTTTATAGTTACATTTTCTGAAATAGTGCTTGTTCCGTTAAGAAACAACCTGAACATCGCAGCTACGCAATGCCAGACTATAATTTAGCTTAGGTTCCTTTGCAGGTGGTGCCTATTCTTTTTAAGGAACGTGTTAAAGTGTGGCCAAGGATACAAGCGCTTTTATGATTTTGTTTGATACCACAGTGCGATTAGAAGAGGAAAATTGCCACTGACTTTGCTCCACTTTTAATCCAGACCTAATTATGAGCAATTGGTTTTAAACCTAGTTATAAACAAGGCCCACCGAGCAGATAAGGTCTCCATTAAATCCAACTACATATACCATGGGCACAGAAAATGAGCCACTACTACAAATTATAGGTGACACCATGTCACCATGAATCATTTTGGCCTAGTGAGCTGTATATTGTGTTGGCCCACTTCACTGTTTTTGTTCTTTTTGGGCATTGCGCTTTTTCTTTTGCATATTTTTATTGCGTGTTTATTTGAAATGTGAAGAACCCATGAAGTGTCAAGTTAGTTGAGGTGGTGATCTACCTTTCGTTATAAGGGAAACATTCTTCTTCTTTGCAGATCATTTTTTACAGAATTTCTATGATCTCATTTCGTTTGTCTTTTTGTTCATTAACTTAAAGCCGATAAATGCTTCAATACACCATAATGGTTAATCGTCTAGTCCAATTGTTCTTAAGCTTGTGGATCCCCACTTAATCATTACAGGATTCCATTGAACCCTAACTGAATCCCTACAAGTATCCAGGGAACTTCATTGAGTCATTATTGGAATCCTCGGATTCAGACCTAAGCAATTTCAATCATCTGAGCCGCAAAAAAAGAAACAAAAATAATGAAATCAGCATTCATCAAACAAATACATGAATGATATTTGTTTATCAAACAAATATAAAAAGCTTAAAGTTGTAATTGTTATGTGAATGTAGGAGCTTTTCTAAACTCAATTGAGGCCGCCCATCATCCATACTATATTTGTTTGATGCACTTAGGTCATGGGTCTGTTAGGTGAATTTGGTAGGGCATTTGGACTAAGGGTTAACTGGATTAAGTTGTCTCTTCAAACTGCATAGTTCTCCTAAGCCACAACGTCAGGAGGTCTGGAAGGGCTGATCACAGAGGACGGCGTACACCGTTAAATATTTGGTTGTACAAATATCACACTGAGCGTGATCTTATTGATGGTAATTTTGGGATGGCACTGGCCTCGATCCGACAATCCAATGCCTTTTTGGTTCTATCCCCAACGAGTAGGATCTCAATAGCAAAAATGCTGGTTCTTCCCAGGCTCCTTTATTTCTGTGCTGCACCTCCAGTAATACTGAAGAAACCCTTCTTCGCATACCTGCAGCTATTACTCACTGCGCACATAAGGGCAGGCGCAGGGTGGCAGTTAATACGCTGTATGCCTTGCTGCAGTAGGTAGGAGCTCAATTACGAGCTTTATTATGCAGCGTCACAACTCCAGTGGCCTATGCACTGGCTGGGGGAGCTACCGAATCCCCCATAGTCCATATTGTGCCAGGTGATTGCCTGCTATTGTAGTGGTTCCTGAGCACCCAGTCCTCAGAGGCTGAAACTATGTACTGTTGAAAGTCATCACAATTTGCTCGAGAAAGTATATTCATAGTGGTAAGTAGGCAATACCCAATGTCCCAAATCTTCCACTTTGGACTGTACCACAAAGTAGCCGCCTGATGGATTCATACCACATGTATACTTGGAGTACTGCTGGCATCGTGATCTGAGGGAACTAGTAGAAGACAAGAAGTTGCACTTGTTTGAGAACTGATGGCCACATATGCTCTATGACCCGGACAATTCCTCCTATGTTCTGCACTACGACGGGGTCATGGCTAGGATATGGGGCTCAGTGACATAAAGCCAATATTGCAGGACAGCTAGACATGGTTTTGGATTTGAGTTGGACAAAACAAGTCATCATAGAACTGTATCGGAGCCTGCTGCAGAGTACTTTGGGAGGGGGGGGTCATAGGCATTCAAGGACTGGTGGAAGACAAGTTAGTGGCCAGAATACAGTTGAATTTATTGGTTAGCTGTTTGGGCTTGGTTAAAGAGGGTGTCTAGGAATGCTAGGTGATGCTTCACCCAATTTAATTATGTAAATCATGCTTGTCTCACCCCAGACAGGATATGGAAGATATACGCTAGTGCCCAGTCCACTGTGTGCATGTGGTATGGGCCTGTCCGGTAATAACCACATTCTAGCGAGAGGTAACGCATTGCATTTTGGAGCCCACCGCCTCTATTCTGCTGTAAAAAACAATTAGATGCTTGCTAGACATGTGCACAGTTCCTAAACGAATGAATCTGCTTGTCTGCTTCCAGACCCTAGCTCTGGTACTAGCTAAGTGCCGTATAGCTTATGGCATGGAAATCCAGCAGGACTCCAGCAAGGGAGCTATGGTGGAAGGATATGGTGACGGGGGCCAGGGAGGAGTTGGCAGTGCCGCCAGACACTAGCCAGGGATAGGAGATGGCTATATATTGATTAATGAGAAATGTATCTTGAGAAATTGGAACAGAAATCAGACACACAACCACTGTGATTTGGGGGCCTGTGGGAAAGGATTGACCTGGGTCATGTGTGGTCACGGAGCTACACTGGGGTTATATCATGACTACCCTTTGGTGCCACCCCTATCTCCTTCAAAAGAAAAATTGTCCTCCAGATGACGGTCAGTCAATATTTAAAACTTTCTCCATGAAGCAACTGGCTGCTTCTTTCCTGATGCACACATAAGCATCTCCCAGTGTGTGCATTCAGTTTGCCTGGGCAGTTGCATGTGATTTGGGCCCACAAAGACAAAAGTACCTTTCTGGTTTCTTCATAGGTTTGCTTTTTTTAGTCGTTATCTCTAGACTTGAATATGAAAACATAAATATTTTTTGACTCTTGAATGAAATCTAATTTTTCTATGCTAATGTTGATGATGTCCCTGCATGCAAGAGATCTTGAAGTTGCTAAACTGTTTCCCATCCATCCTCACTAGTGTTTAGCCCCATTAGTGGGTAATGCATGGTCTCATCTCATCATCCACACCCTCTGCCTGATTCAAATGAAACTTACGACTTGTCTGTGCCATCCTATTGCAGTTGTCTGAGCTTTCTACCTTCCTTAACTTTAATATGGTGCTTGCTGCTGAATGCTTACAGTATTTGCATAGATTCTGCCTCAGTTCTGCAGTTGTCGTTGTCTTTGTCTTTATTACAAGGCAAATTCTCTACATTTACACTCGCCACCCTACCAGAGCATCATCTTTGCATTCATCTTTCGAACAAACTTCTTATAATTGTAAGTTTGTATCCTCATTCCAATGAATATGGTAGTATTCGACTCTAACTTCACCTGCTCTCCACTTTGCGACAGTTCTTCAATATCAGTCTTGTTAGGGTCTCTCACTTTATATCTCGGTTTAAAGAAGTCTTGTCCTTTTTTTATGCACTCTGGCTACTGACACCTGTGCTATTTGCAAAACATTTAGTTAACAATTCTTTAAAATACACATAGTTTGTAGATATTCGCCCCAGACACCCCTAGTGGCATAATGTGCCCTTACAGTTATAACAATCCCCTCTGGCACATGTGGTGCCCAACCACACTACTCTAGTTGAAGATGTGGTGCCCAGAAATCTAGAACCTACAAGCTGCTTTCTAGCTTAAGTGTAAAATGAGCACTCTAACTCTTTGTTAAGTTATCATCTTCTGGCTGACTTCTTTGCTAGCATAGAAAAGCCAAGCAAGTCATTATTTTCTGTAAACTATGAAGGTTTGGTTGCACTATTAAGTCAAAAATTGGCATATCATGTGACACATTTGTATATTTGCATGTTACACATAAAAGAATACTCTTATACGTGATTAAATATACAAAATTAGCAATAGAAGCAACACACTTCAGGATCCCCGTACATTTAGCAACCCCTAGGAAATAACAATCCGTATTTACTTTAAGAATTTAGAATAGGAGGGAGGAGCCAAGCCGGCGAACATGATGGCCGCTTAGACTTTCAGCTCCGCCGACCTTCTTGCTTTGTGCTTATATCCTGTGATTTATCCTGACTCCGAGCCGTGTCCTGCTGCGGGAGAAATTATGCTGCCCTCGTTGGCGTGTTCCCGGGAGCGCTACTAGCTGGGAAACCGACGAAACGTCCTCGCCTAGTCTCCGGCCTTTCGTGTCCATGAGACCGGGACATTGAGTGTTGGGGACGGCCGGCCCCTAATGGAATAACAATGGCCATCTGTGTTGGGGAGGAGTCGGCCGGACGGAGTGAACCTTTTGTGCTGCCTGTCCCTTGCTGCAGCCATCCAGCCCACCCGGCGGTGTCGTGTAACTGTGGGACATCGCGGATCTGGGGGACTACGTTGTATTTGGTTCACCGTCCCTGCGCCGCCCGGACAGTTCCTTTATTTTCCCGAGGCTCTATTTGGCGACGTCTTGAGCATCACATACTTGGCGCCTGCTACTGAGGGCTCTGGGTCGCGGTTGCGGGACCGGCGACTGCTGAATCCGCGTTCGCGCCACCAATCGTGACGCTATGGAGCCCGATGGTCCCGAGGTCCCGATCCGATTTTACTCCGGTGAGTGGCGGTGTGGAGACCGGCTGGATGCATGTGAGCGTAGCGTTCGGGCTTGTGAGTCCCGATCTGCCGAGGAGCCTCATGTAGGGAGGAGTGCTGGAGCCTCTGTATCTGGGGCAACGCAGGGTATCAGCGATGTTCTTGTTGCTCTAGGTGCTTTGCGCATTGCCCTGATTTGTCATGCCAAAGATCTGGGGAGTAGGCTGGACGCCATTGCTCCCACTGTGTACTACGCTGACTGTGATTTCCCTCGCTTGCGGGGCACTGCGCCACACCCTGCACCCGAACGCGGTGAGATGCTTTCCCCCGTGGATATGGGGACTTTGGAGGACCGGGATCTCGTGCCAGCCACAGGGCTGATTGCTGCCGATGAGGAATGGTCCGGTGATGGTGGCCCAGCGTTGTGTGTGGAGACTCGATCCCGGACGCTGCGTCCGGCTATTCAGCTGTGGACTGATGGGGTGACTCCCCCTCTTCTCCTGGAACTTATACTAACGGGCTGGTTAACAGACTTTGGTGGCTTATTGTTGCGCTTGGATCCTTCCCGAAGGGTCTCTGATCGCACATTGTTGCTTTTGGCTGGCTTTGGTGGGCAGCCCGACGGATTACCATGGACACCCCATTCACCCACTACATCCAATATGGCGGCTGGCCGGCTGGACTCCGCTGCCACAATCGATCGCATGGGGCAGGGCTGAGGATGTTCTTTCGAGTACTGGTGTACAGACGGCTGGGACCATGCGGGACAGGATGTGCAATGACTGAATCGAATGTTGGCTCTGTATTGATTTGAGGGTCTCGGCTCGGAGGGTGGGCGACTGGAAGCTCATATCCTAATTTCCTCTCCTCCTCCGCTTTTCTTCTTTTCTTCACACTATATTTCGGGTCTCTTATTTAGGGCGACAGGCACGCTGCTGGGGGGGGGTAGGCCGTAGCCTTCTGCAGGGGTGCGGGGTGGGGG